>NW_024070185.1:108361858-108384823 GCF_014754425.2 Oryx dammah
CACGGACGCGGGGCCCCGGCGCGGCCACTCGGCGGCGGCGCGCGCGCGCGGCGCCCGGGGCCGGCACACACTTGTCGAGGAAACCCAGCTCTGCGCGCCGGGCGCAGGCGTCAGCTGGCGGGGACACACAGCGGGGAGGTGCGGGGGCGCAGGGACGCGCTGCCCAGACAGACCTGGAACAACCCAAACGGGATTAGCACAACAGAAACACACAAACGTCCTGCGCTTGCAGCGGAGACGGCCTGCGTAGAGACACAGCGCACAGCACAAACGCAAGCTGAGCACTCAGGATCTACGCGACACAGCACACACTGCAGAGTCCAGACCCAGATACGCAAGAGTGTACACAGCGTAGACACTCAGCAAAACAGGCATATAGAGCAGACAGGCACAGAGTCACAACACAGTAACACACACCAGAGGAGAAACACACCAACAGCAGATCGCACACAAACCCCAAGCGGAGAAGCACAACACAGAGATACAGTTGGAAACACCCCCCGACACACAAACACAACATTTAAATAAGTGGCGCACGGTGAAAGCATACAGTCAGAGGAATAGCGGGTTGAGGCTGGGGGCATGGCTCCAGTCATTATTGGCCCTGGCCCTGGGGAGGATGGGCAGAAACGTCCGCATCCGGACTCACTCTCTGGGAGTGGACCTTGGGGTACTGTCTCTCTGGCTGGCTGGGTCTACCCTTGTTATGCATAAGGCAGAGGTTGCAGTCGGAAGCACTCGCCTCATAGGCCAGCTCCACGGGGCGTGGGACCCTGAGCAAAGCATTTCAACTCAAACTTCAGTCTCCTCATCTAGAGTTGTTGGGAAGGTTGGGGTTAATGTATGCAAAGCCCTCAGCAGCCAGTGGGTGTGCAATAAGTGATAATTGTAACTTTGTCAAGAAATCATGTACTCACCGATTGCCCCCCCCCCCCCCGCCTCCTCCCTCAGCAGTGAGACTAGAACTGGGGGCAGCGGGACTCACGGTCTCACGGGGGAACCAGGGGTTGGCCCAGGCAGCAACAGCACGGATACAAACAGGAGGGGCATCGTGCGGAGAGCTGGGCGTGGAATCGGAGGAGTCCTGGCTTCCAGTCCAGCTCTGTCTCTGAGCCAAAGGGAGATGCTGGGTGAACTAGCGCCCTGGTAAACCACCTTCCCTATCTGTTCAAAGAGGGGAAACGACTACCCTGTCCCACAGGACCACTGCAGAGATGAGGCCAAAACAGCACAATAAAGAGCTGTGCTTTTGTAAATGAAAAAGTGGTGGGCAAAATGCTAAGCTGCTTAAACACGACAAAAGGAGAAATAATAAATGCCACTAGAAAGGTATAGTTTCACCTGTGAGTCAGAGGCAAACCCAGCTTTGAGTTGAGAAGAGAGGAGAAGGATTGCAGAAAAGGTGGCATTCAGATGGAATGTGGAGATAGGAGGGAGGCATTCCAGGCTGGGGGCGTGGTGTGTGCTGGAGGCATGGTGTGTGCTGGAGGCCTGGGACTAAGCAAGTTGGGTGTCCTTTGGGTTGGAGTTCAGGCTGCGCAGGTCAAGCCTGGAGGAGGAGGAGCTGAGTGTCCTGGGCTGAGTTTGGTTTTTAGCCCACAGGCGAATCAGGGCCACTGTAAAGGCCCTGTGGCATATTCTAGAGTTGTGCATGTTCTAGAGAGAGCCGCAGGGAGTTTAGAACAGAGAAGGGCCATGAACTGAGTCTGCTTTGGGAGGATCTGGCAGAAGTAGGTTGCAAGTATGGACAAACGAAAGAAACACAAATAATCACTTTTAAAAAACGGGTTTAAGGGTATCAACAGGCAATTCACAGAAGAGGAAACCTAGGTGGCCAAAAATATGAAAAGATGTTCAGCTTCACTGGTCAAGGGAGAGATGCAAATGCTAAGAGCTGGGAGACACCATTTTGCATCCACCAAACTGGCAAGCAGTCAGCAGTCTCTCAGCGTGGGGAAAGGAATGAAGGGAGTAAGGATGTAGCACCCTGGGAATCCTGTACCATCTTGATGGAGAAGCGAAAGGATACAGCTTCTCTGGAGGAGAAGTTTGGAAAATTCTAATAAAGTTGAAGATGCTCTTATCTACCGTTTAGTGACTTCCCTCCCCTTACTCAGCATGTAGTTGTAAAAACTGAGGAATTGATGAATTGTCCGTCAACAGATAGATAGACTGTGATCTATTTGTGCAATTGAATAGTATACTGGGACGGAAAAGAAACTCAGGCTATTGCTTCAATATAGATACAGTCTAGAAAAGTGGTAAAATAGTGTAATATTAAAAAAGGTTGTTTTTTTTTTAATTCAAAACTATGCTACATATGTATTTTTAGGGATACAGTCAGGTAGTAAATGTTAAAACATGCATAGGAAATCAAAGATACTAAATTTAGAACAGCAGTTACCCCTGGGTAGGGAGGGATGGGAATGAGATCAGAAAGAGGAACACAGAGGATTTAATCTGTACTGTTCTATTTTTCAGGGGAAAAAAAAAACCGAAGCATATATGGCAAGGTGTCAAGACTTGGCAAAGTTGGGTGGCTTGTCTGTAGTTCTTTGCATTGATCCTTCTTCTCAGGTCTAAAACTTTTTCCCTCCATTTTCTGTATGTTTGAAATATTTGGTAATTTTAAAGATGGGATGTGCAGAGAGATTATAGCAAAGGAGATTTGGTCTCAGCACTGACCTGTTGCGTGTGCTGGGCCATCAGAGCTCAGAGTCCTGACATGTCTGCTCCCACAGTTTGGTGACGCAGGCACGGTAGGCGTTGGATCTGTCCACTGGTGAGGGAACAGAGGCTTGGAGACATGGGGTGACTTCCTCAAGGCCACACACAGGAGGGAGGAGTCCCCTTATCCTCAGCTGTGTCTCGGGAAACCGGCAAAGGCCGAAGAATGTCAGGAAGAGGTCTCCCACCTTGCAAAAATCAATCTTCCAACTGCTGGCCATTTCTGTTTTTGCTTTCAATTAAGGACACCTCAGAAAATATAAAAAAGCCCAAGGGAGAAAATGAAAGTGACTTGTGCTTTTCACTGTCTTAGTTTTAAAATTTATTTATCATTTTTGGCTACGTTGAGCCTTTGTTGTGGCGTATGGGTTCCCGGACCAGGTATTGAACCCCCGTCCCCTGCATTGGTGGGTGGATTCTTTACCGCTGGACCACCAGTCAAGTCCCTGCACTGTCTTACATTTTAATTCAGCTTTATTGAGGTATATATCACAGACTCAATGGACATGAGTTTGAGCAAGCTCCGGGAGATGGTGAAGGACAGGAAAGCCTGGCGTGCTG
Organism: Oryx dammah; assembly: GCF_014754425.2. Lineage (NCBI taxonomy): Eukaryota > Metazoa > Chordata > Mammalia > Artiodactyla > Bovidae > Oryx > Oryx dammah. The sequence goes on from NW_024070185.1 coordinate 108,365,147, forward strand.
CAGTCCATGGGGTCGCAAAGAGTCGGACAGGACTGAACAACAGCAACAAATAATTCACATAAAATAAATTCACCTACTTTAAATGTACAACAGTCTCTTCATTCTAGAGGACATGATTGGTTTGGAAATATTTGAGTACTAGCCCACTTAGTGTGTATGGAAGTGCTCTTACAAAGAAGAAAAATGCTTTTCATGAATTCGAATAATTATGATTCTAATAAAAGTTTTGGAAATAATTAAGATACAGGTGTTTCCATCGTTGAAAGTGGGTGGCCAGCGGGGCGGGCCTGTGTTTTATTGCCTGAATTTAGGGGTCAGTTTATAATGGCCTCGGCAGGGAGGTGCTGAGAGCTTTCAAATTATGGTAGAAAGGATGATTGTTAACATGATTTAAATCCTTTTTTTTTTTTTTTTTTTAAAGAAAGAAATAGTTGACAGGGTTAGATTGTGGCCTGTGGAAGTGCTTGTGGCCTTGGTTGGCTGCCAGGCCATAAACAGCTTTACCTGTGGCTTTTGTGGGGGAAATGAGAGGCATCAAGTGTCTGTCCTCTCCGTGAGCCCAGGAGCGCCTCCGCTGGGATTCAGGAGATCCTGGTGGCCCCACACCATGCCTCCCAAGCTTGCAGTGCAGCCAGGGGTTGCAACCAGGGCCTCTGCTCTTCTCTGGATTGACCTCCCCCCTGTCTGTTAAAGAACAGTTTTATTCACACTTGCAACAGTCAGCAGCATGAGGGGCAAGCATGCCAAGTATTCCTAGGGGCAGAGGGGGGTGTGCCATGGAGATGGATAAGTCCGTCTTGGGCTTTCAGAAGCCCAGATCCAGCCATGGGGCTGGTGGACAGACACATCAACAGCTCACCGTGGCAGCCTTGGTTGGTGCTGTCCACTCGCTCAGTTGTGTCCGACTCTGCGACCCCATGGACTGCAGCACACCAGGCTTCCCAGTCCTTCACAGCCTCCCAGAGTGTGCTCAAACCCATGTCCGTTGAGTCGATGATGCCATCCAACCATCTCGTCCCTTCTCCTCCTGACTTCAGTCTTTCCCAGCATCTGGGTTTTTTTCCAGTGAGCTGGCTCTTCTCATCAGATGGTCAAAGTATTGGAGCTTTAGTATCAGTCCTTCCAATAAATATATCTAACCAACCAACACTCAGTATTGTCAGAAATTTTATTTTTTTCCAGTAAACACTTTGTATTTTTACTTCTCATTATGTTTTCATTTTTATTTCTATAAAAATGCTGTTAAAATGAATTTTTTTCATATAAAAATTATTTTTTTAAAAAAGAACAAAATGGGCTCTTGACAAGGAGTGGTCAGTCCTGAGTAAATACTAATGATCTCTAAGGTGCCTCTGACTACAAAAGTATTTGATTTTATGAACTTAATCTAAGCTTTGTTTCTCCCTCACCCTGAGTAAGTCACTTCTCCAGTCTCTGCTTTAGATTTTCTCACTGGTCAGAACATAATGTTTAGAACAAACGAAGAGTTTCTACTCTTTCTCTGCAAATGATCTTATATAAAGATCTGATCCATGAAACAGCACATTGATTATTTAAGAGTTGTTTGGTCTCTTTTTCACGAATTGGCTTAGTCACTAAGTTGGGTCCAACCCTTTGCAATCCCAAGGACTGTAGCCCACCCGACTCCTGTGTCCATGAGACTTCCCAGGCAACAATACTGGAGAGTGGGTTGCCATTTCCTTCTCCGTTTTAATGAATTAGGTCCATTACTTCCACCGACAGAGGAGCCTGGCAGACTATTGCCCATAGGCTCGCAAAGAGTCGGACTCAACTGAAGTGATGTAGCGTAGCATATTACATTCAATCAGAGCTTCTGATTGGTATGATACAAAGAATATGATTATAAAAGATAGAATTAAATAGATAAGTGCATGGAATTCTAGTCCAAAGCTAGGGTGCTGGTTCTTTTGTTAATCTATGCCATTGTACAGCAGATACTTCTGTGGGGGGAGTAAAGATATCTTTCAAATAATCAAACATTAAAATACAGATGAGCATTTATTAGTGAATTCCAATAATTACAAGGCCTCTTTTCTGGAATCAAGCAATCCATGAATCTGTCAACTTGGTGGCTGAGAGCCCAGCTCCACGAAGAGCAGATGGGAAACAGACAACACCTGGTCCCCGGGAGTCAAACCCCTTGCTGGGCATTTCATGAAGGAGACAAAATATAACCACCTTGAGTAGTATAGACATTTAGATAACATTAACTCTTCCAGTACGTAAACACAGAATGACTTTCCATATATTTGCATCTTTTATTTCACTCTTCAATATTTTAGTTTTCCACATACCGGTATTTTACCTCTCTGGTAAAGTCTGATTTAAAATATTTTATTCTTCTTGATGCCATAATTGGGATTGTTTCCTTGATTTCCTGTTTGGATAGTTTATTGTTAATGTATAGGAATAAAACTGATTTTTTTGTGTGCTGAAAAAAACAATTGTAACTATATATGCAGATGGATAGGGCTTCCCTGGGAACTCAGCAGGTAAAGAATCTGCCTGCAATACAGGAAATCCCAATTCAATTCCTGGGTCAGGAAGTTCCCCTGGAGAAGGATAGGCTACCCACTCCAGTATTTTTGGGCGCCCCTGGTGGCTCAGACAGTAAAGAACCCACCTGCAATGCTGTAGACCTAGGTCCAGCCCCTGGGTCGGGAAGATCCCCTGGAGAAGGGAATGGCAACCCTCTCCAGTATTCTTGCCTGGAGAATCCCATGGACAGAGGAGCCTGGTGGACTGCAGTCCATGGGGTCCCAGAGAATCAGACACGACTAAGCACAGCTCATGCAGATGGATATTAACTAGACTTACTGTGGGAACATTTCACAAGATATACAAATACCAAACCATTATGTTGTACACATGAAACTAATACAACTTTATGTCAACTATATCTCAATTAAAAAAAAAACAACACTTCCTTTTGTGAACACAAGTGTAACAAATGTAATAGCAAACTGTTCTACCCCCCACCTTTATTCACTTTGTAATTTATAACAATGTTTTCTAGAAACATTTTGGGAATGTTTATCAGTTTGTAGATATCTACATCATTAACAAAAAGCAAAAAGGAACTAAAACTATTGCGATGTATTTCACTATATATATTGTTACATTTGTCTGATTATATTCCACTGTTTGGATTATTATAGTTTAACTAGTCTCCATTTCAAAGACATTTGGGTGATATTTAAATAATTGTCTAAAACAAAATAACTCCTTAAATATTAGTCTTGTGAAGGGGTAAATTTCACCTTGATGTTATTATTTTAGTAACCTTGTGGTTTCTAAATTAATGTTTTACAATTTAAAATGATTTTTTCCACAACTAGAAAGGAGTTTTCAAATCATGTTCCCAACTCCTCATGTTCAGCTGGGCAGATTGGTATGGGGAGAGAAGGTGAGGCTTGCTCAAGGTCATCCAGGAAAAGACTTGTTTAAGGTCAAGCGGTAAATCAGTCAATGAGCCATAATTTGATCAAAGTTTCTGCCTCCCTGCTGAAGAGATTTATGTCTTGTTGCTTTTGTCAGATCTCCAGCGGTCCTCTCGAGTTTTCCTACTGCCAGAATTTATTTTTAAACCCTTCTGGTTGAGTGTTCTGTGATATGCGACATTCTTGTGAATTTCTGAGGGCGTCCCTTGCCTGGGTGGGGGCATGTGTAGGTGACAATCAGCTTGGAGAGGCTGGGTGTCTATTATGGCCCAAAGAGCATCTTTGTTCTTTTGCTGCTCTCACAAGAAACTCTCATTCACTCTGTGATCTGTTCTGCTCCCCAATCTTTGGGCCTAAGTGGGGACCACCTGGATCCGTGTTTTACAGCTGCCCCTTTCAAGATTACAGTTCAAGATCCCATATACCTCCTGCCATGGACAGGAAACACCTGGGCCAGAGCCGCGTGGACGGAGCCCAATTTGTGTGGGAGACGCCCTGTGTAAGGAGCCTGTGAGCCAAGAGCTGTTCATTTCACTTTAATTTTTAAAGAAACCTGACTTTTAAAAGTGTATTTATTTATTTTCTTTTTGGCTGTACTGGGTCTTTGTTGCTGTGCGGGCTGCTCTCTAGCTGCCGTACTCAGGCTTCTCACTGCGGTGCCCTCTCTGGTTGGGGAACACAGGCTCTAGGCTTACAGTCTTCGGTGGTTGTGGGCTCAGTAGTTGCAGCTCCCAGACTCCAGAGCACAGGCTCAATAGGTGCAGCGCACAGGCTTAGTTGCTCCGCAGCATATGGGATCTTCCTGGATCAGGGATTGAACCTGTGCCTCTGCAATGGCAGGTGGATTCTTTACCACTGAGCCACCAGGGAAACCCAAGAGCTGTTCAGTTCAGACGTGGTTCAGACCACTGGGGTCTGGATCCCACCTGTGACGCTTCAAAAGGCCCAGGGTGTGTTTGGGGGGCCGAGGTGGGGGGACAGCTAGAGAAAGCGAGGAGGGAATGCAGAGCAGAGGGCATCCAGGAAAGAGGCCCTGGGACCTAGGTTGGTGGGGATGGCAGGCACAGGTTGTTTGAACAGGCAGGTGAGATAGAGATGCTGAGGCAGCCAGCCGTAAAGTGGCCCACTGGCGGGGGTAAAGGGGCGGCAGGGGGACAGGAGCAGGAGACTCGGGGACGGGACTCTGCAGCAGGGGGCTCTGTCTGTGTGGCTGAAGGGGAAGCAGAGAGAACACAGACTCAAGCCAGGAGGTACCTGTGCACAAACCCTTCACCACCGACTCAGCTTTGGCAAGGAACCCTTGGTAAGTCCGAGGAGCTGTGTCTTCTGCACCCAGGAGATGACCCGATGCCAACCTGAGTGTCTCCACTCCAACTGCTGGTCCTGTCTACAGTCATCCCTCTCTGACAGTCCCAGGAGGTACCAGCCTGGGATGACCCTTCCAGGTGGGTTAATTCTGGCACACAGTTAGGTGATCAAACTTGAGTCTCGGTGCCACTGTTAAGGGATCTTGTAGGTGGAGTTAACATTGGAAGTCAGGGAAGGCACTGCCCTGGTGATCCAGGGCTTAAGGCTTCCCCTTCCAATGCAGCGGGTGTGGGTTCACTCCCTGATCGGATTGAAGATCGCACATGCTTCATGGCTAAAAACCCAAAACAGAGACAACAGAAACGATATTGTAACAAATTCAACAAAGACTTTACAAAGTGTCCATACATAAAAGGAGAAGGCAATGGCACCCCCACTCCAGCACTCTTGCCTGGAAAATCCCATGGTCGGGGGAGCCTGGTGGGCTACGGTCCGTCGGGTCGCACAGAGTCTGACACCACTGACCCGACTTAGCAGCCCCAGCAGCAGACATGAAAAGAAGTCAGTGAAGACGACCCTAACAGTGTGTGGGGCCTCCTCTAATCGTTGGGAGGTCTGAAGAGCAAACACTGAGGTTTCCCGCAGAAGAAATGCTGTGTCAAGACCACAGCATCCACTCTTGTCTGCGTTTGAGTCTATCTGCCTGCCTTAAGGATTCTAGACTTGCCAGTCCCACTAACCCATGAGCCAGTTTATGAAAATTAAGGTCTTTCTTTTTTAAATTGTATAGACATGTTCATTGTACGTCTACCATTGTATCTACCTGTGCCCCCCTCGCGGCTCAGTGGCAAATAACCCTCTTGCCAAAGCAGGAGGTGCGGGTTTGATCCCTGAGTTGGGAAGATTCCCCTGGAGGAAGAAATGGCAACCTACTCCGGTATTCTTGGCTGGAAAATCCCATGGACAAAGGAGCCTGGCAGGTCCATGGGGTCGCATAAGAGTCGGACACAACTTAGCGACTAAACAACAACAAGATGTATCTCTCAATCATCCATCGATGAATCTATCTTTGTATCTACATATGTATGTATCTATATGGGCCTCCCTGGCAGCTCAGCTGGTAAAGAATCCACCTGCAATGCAGGAGACCCCAGTTTGATTCCTTGGTCAGGAAGATCTGCTGGAGAGGGAATAGGCTACCCACTCCAGCATTCTTGAGCTTCCTTCGTGGCTCAGACAGTAAGAAAATCTGCTTGCAATGCAGGAGACCTGGGTTCAGTCCCTGGGTTGGGAAGATCCCCTGGAGGAGGGCATGGCAACCGACTCCAGTATTCTTGCCTGGACAATCCCCATGGACAGAGAAGCCTGGTGGGCTGCAGTCCATGAGGTCAGAAAGAGTCAGATACGACTGAGCGACTAAGCACAGCACAGCATGTATCTATATATATATGCATCTATGTGTCAATATCTATTTATCCCCATCAGTTCTGTTTTTCTGGAGAATCCTGACTGATGAACCCTCTTTCAGAGCCTTGAGAACAGAGATCAGGCCCTTCCCAGCCCATCTCTTGAGTGTCTCCTGGCACATACTCAGGTCCCCTTATTCCTCTCTCTCCTGCCCTTCTGTGTATTCCAGCCCATTGCTCCTTCAGCATTTCATACCCATGGGTTTTCCCTTAGCCTCTTTCTTTACACTCTTGACCCTTAACAGGCTAGAAGGACCCAGATGGGAATGGAATCCCATGGAAGAGCAAGCTTGGTGTCAGTTTGAAGGGCTGAGAGGTCTGAGAGCCACAGGAAGTCAGCCAAGGGAATACTGCAGACAGTCTGATCTGGGGTCCCTACTGAGGGTGATTTTGACCTCCACGGGTCATCTCTCCACTCACTCAAGAGTCAGTCCCAGGAGTGAATGTCTGGTCGGCGGCGGCTGTGCCTTTCATGCCCACGGTCCAGGTGGGAGGTGCTGGGGAGGCACCAGGCTTCAGGAGGCATCCATGGCGATGGTGCAGTGGGAGCTGGGTGCTAGCTTTCTTCTGGCCTCACCATCGGGGAATCCCTCAGAGGAGAAATCAGGTTCGCAAATGAGGGCAGATATTGGACAGATTATAAGTGGCAGCTAAACCTCTCTTCCCTGGTGGCTCAGACGGTAAAGCATCTGCCTACAGTGTGGGAGACCCAGGTTCGATCCCTCGGTCGGGAAGATCCTCTGGAGAAGGAAATGGCAACCTGCTCCAGCACTCTTGCCTGGAAAATCCCATGGACAGAGGAGCCTGGTAGGCTACAGTCTATGGGGTCGCAAAGAGTGGGACACGACTGAGCGACTTCACTTTCACTTTCAAACCTCTTAGAGCTGTCATTCAACCAAAGCCAATAACTGTTGGATGGTGTTGCTTGAAAAGGGCAGGGAGAAGTGGACAGAATGTAGGTTCTGAATGTGGCTGTGCTGTGTTTAGTCACTTCTCTGTCCATGGGGATTCTCCAGGCCAGAGTACTGGAGTGAGTTGCCATGCCCTCCTCCAGGGGATCTTCCCAACCCAGGGATCGAACCCAGCGTCTGAGCTTCCAAGGAAGCCTGCATGTGTGTGACCCAAGGTCAAGTTCTACTGCTTACTATTACTGTGACTCTGCGCAGGTTACCTAACCTCTACAAGCCTCAGTGTCCTCCTCTGGAAAAAAAAATGGGAATAATAACAGTAGCGACAGCTCACAAAATTACACGTGAAAACACTTTGTAAACGACTGAGTGTTTTGAGCTCCAGAGGGCCCCGGGGGTGGAGTATTGTGCCTGAGGCACCTTCTGATCTTGGGGCCCTGCTCAGTCCTGGGTACCCAATAAATACCCCCAGTGCTTGTTAAGTGAATGGATAAAGTGATCAAGGGATGAACATCATCTTCTGACCTGAGTCTCAGCTTTGCAGAAAAAAACCAGGCAAATGCTGCTGGACTCCTATGTGGGTTGTGTGAGCTGAGCTGCATTTTATTTTTTTTAACAACCTTTTGACGTTTTCATTTTAATATGCAAAACCTGGCTACTTGTCTCAGGGAGAGTTTATGGAAAAAAAGCTTCCAGCTGGCTTTGGGACGGCCCATAAAAATGTACTGAAAACTTTGACCAGTTAGAAATAAGGAGCTGTTGGATGATAGAGCTCCGTGACGCCATAAACCCTGGTGAGGCCCACAGTATTTCAATAATCAGCTCTCTGGGCAAGAGGATGCGTTCCTCATTCCTTTCTGGTTCCTAGTCAAAGGATGGGGCCCAGAATCAGCTAAAGAGAAACCACAGCTTTCAAATAACCGACAAACACCTCTTTAACAGGCAGTTTGTGATTCAAACGGTTTCAAAGGCCATGGGGGAGGGAGGGTTTTGAAGAGTTTTAACTGTAACAAGTTGTTCAGAATAGCACATCTCTCCTTCCCTGCCAGCTTTCCAAATCCTCCCCCTCCTTCAGTTCAAGTCTGACCTCCTCCAGGAAGCCCTCCTTGATAACCCCAGCCTATTATGGATTTGTTCATCCATACGTCGCCTGGACTTAAAACCCTGCAGAAGTTCCTCTGAGCCTCAGGGCCAAGTTCCCTCTCCTTAGCTTGGCGTGCAAGGCCTTTTGTGATTTGGCCTCTTCCCACCACCATGGTCTTCTCTTATATCCTTCCTACCCTTGTCTGGGCTGCGCCAGACCGCCTTCCCCTCTGTCTCCTCCCAGCCTCCCTTCGGGCCTCTCAGAGCCTTGGATTGTACCCTCACTTTGGCTGGGATGTTCCTTCTTCTTCTTTATGTGGCTGGATGGTATTTATTCCCCAAACTCAGCCCAGGCCTCTCCTCCAGAGGATGGGGTGGTGGAGGGTTTGAGTTCCCCAGCCTGACTTAGTGGGTCTCTGGGGCTCCCAGAAAACATGTCGCACTTACCTGGATAATCCACCGACTTGCCACCGCCCTCTCCTCTGTCCCCGGCGTCTTCCTCGCCTCAGAGTCTCTCCAGCCAGCACCAGAGCTGGCCTGGGGAAGTGCCTCTCTTTAAGCCAGGCCCCTCACACCTGACGAGCACCACTGTGACCGACAGCCCCTGGCTCAGGACTAATAACCCCAGAGACCCAGAAGAGCATCTGCCAAGTCCATGATCTTGAGCTCGCCCCACTGCACTTGCCAAAAGTTGTGTTGGGAAGAACACTACTCACCCTTTTATCTGGACTGGTGGTGCTGAACAGCTGTACAACCACCCTCAGGTGCCACCCAGGCTTCCAGCGTCGCAGGAGAGACCCCTGTACCTCGACACTTGTCAGACTGTCTGAGCCTGCACCCCGCATGCACTCAGATCCCAGAAGCCCGGCCTGGGAGCCCCCCCTGTAAACCGGTTACTGACTGCTTCCGACACGCACTGCAGGGACACAACTCAGAACACCCCAAACCTAGGCTGCAAGCTCCTGAAGACTTGTAAGCCAGGCAGGGGCGCTGCAAACAAAAGGGCCTTCAGGGAACCGTGGAGGGCTCATTGGAAAACTACTCAGCTTGAGCCAGTTCTCATCCTTAGGGAATGTGGGCCCCGGGTAGTCAAATCCCCCCTTTTTATTTTTTTTCCAGTCTGGCTTTTTAGGTGAAATTTCCTAACCATTTAAAGTTGACAACGAATCCAAATCATTTAAGTGTACTTCTCAGGCCAAACTAGAGCTTACCTGAGGACTGCGGGCAGCTAGTGGCAGGCCAGTTTGTTCTAAATGTTTCCTACACAGGCTGCAGGGGAATTAAACTGGAGGGTGGAGAGGGGCCGCCTCGTGTGCTGTGATCTCTGCCCCGAGCAGCTCTGGGACCCGAGCCAGCCCCGAGTGGGGCAGAGGAAACAGCGCCCGGGGCCTGTGCTGTAGGTCAGCAGGGACGCCGTCTGGGGGCGTCGCTCCTGGGGGTCCGTGGTGCGCTTCGCATGTCAGCCCCCCAGGAGAAGGCCTCTCTGGTCTCAGGGCCCCAGGAAGGTCTTCCTTCGCAGTAGCCCCTGAGTCATGGGCATCTCACAAACACTGAACCTCGTGGATTCCGTTTTGGCCGCTGGAAAGCTCAGGACAATTTGGGGTCTGTCCCCTGTCACGCAGAGGACCCTGTGCGCCCCCTTTTGTCCGCTCAGTCTCACTCCTGGATTCCTCCGACCTTCCCAGCTTCTGTTCCCATTTGTTCCTTGTCACGTGACCATCTCTCTAAAATTGTATCCCCTTGTATATCAAGAAGTCATATTAAGTGCTTTCTGGAATAAGGCATGCTATAAATAAAGAAGCCCTTTCAGAAAAGTAGGTGCTCAACAAGAGAAAAAAAAAAAAAGAAGAGCTTGCTGAATTGATAACTACTTGGATGATTCATCTACAGTCCCACCCAGGGCCCGTTGCGGAGCAGGTGTTCAGGAAAGGCGGGGCAGGACAGTGGAGAGGAAAGCGACCGTTTAGAGGTGCGGAGACAGGAGCCCCGTCGTTTCCTAGCGACTAGGGCCTCGGCTAAGTTCTTTAAGCTCCCTCAGCCTCAGTTTCCTTGTCTGAAAAAAGGGGATAATCTCAGTACCCACTTTCTGGGAGTTCTTAGGAGGACTGATTGAGGTTTTATATATAAAGTGCCTGGTACATAATAGACACACTCAATGGCAGTTGTGATGATTAATTATAAACCCCCTCATGTATCTGTGTCTTTATTTAATAGCCTAATTAAAAAGGTGTGCAGCATGAGTGTGGGTACTCTCGCCCTGCTCAAGTTGGCTAGACTCTGAAAAAGAAGCCACAAGTATCCACTGGGGAAATAAAATGGAGTTTCCAAGAAACTCTCTATTTCCTCAACTCTCTGTCCCAGCTCTCTGCTGACCAGGGTACCCCTGGTTTCAGCGGTGACGCACTAGCTTCCCGTCTGGGTCAGCAGCGGCCCCATCACCTCTTCCTAGAATGCGCGGACCCTGGCCTGCCTTCCCCGTCACTTGACTCCCCAGCCCTACTCCTGTACATCCTTTTCTTGAAAGCCTTGGGCAGTTTTTTCCAAGCCTTCCAGCTCTTGTTTGGCTCTGACTAGCCCCTCTCCCAGGGGTCACTTACAAAAGAAAATTCATCGACAATCACTGGTTCTCATTGCCTGATGGGCGCACCCTCCCTTGAGAAAGTCTGTGTCCCCTGGTGTCCAGGAGGAGCTCTTAGAGGACTGCGTGTGGCACTGTGCGCTGCAGGGGGCGCTCCCCTGAGGGCGGGACAGAACAGAACTCTCTAATGTTACATGTTATATAATATTGTATATAGGGATGGCAACCCATCTCACATTCCAGTGGTGAACGTCAGGTCTCCCTAATCACTAACAGTTTAGTCAGAGGGGGGTGCCACAGTGTAGGCGGGGTTCCCAAAGTGCGTCCTGGACCAAGGGCATTGGCATTAACTGGGAACATGTGAGAAATGAGAATTCTCTGGCCCCCCAGAAATACTGAGCTGGAAACAAAATCTGGTGGACCAGCACTCCTTTCCCCTTTTTTGGCCCAGCTAAATGGCTTGCGGGATCTCTGTTCCCCAGCCAGGCGTCACACTTCAGCTCTGGTAGTGGAAGCCTGGAGTCCTAACCTCTGGACTGCCAGGGAGGTCCCCTAGCACTCTGTTTCAACAAGCCCTCAGCCTGGTCTGGGTGCATGGCAGCTTGCTGACCTCTGGGGTGGAGGGAAGGGTGGGGCCTGGGTTCCAGTTCTGAGCCTCCGTTGTCCCCTCTGTAAATAGGGACCATGCTTAAAGCAGGGGCCATCTGTCAAGGAAGAGAGATCGGCCTGGGACTCATGGCCACACAAAGCTGGTGCTCAGCCGTCCCTCACCCAGTCATTCATTAAACCAAGCCCTGAGGGTCAAGGATGAGCTGACATTGTTCTGTGACAGGTCCAGAATCAATGCTGGACCCCTAGAGTCCTGACTCTATCAAGGATAGAAAGTTTGGGGGCACCCTACATGCCCACTTTACGATTTTTATTTCCCTTTTAAAAATTGAAGTATAGTTGATTTAAAACGTTGTGTTAATTACTGGTGTGCAGCAAAGTAACTCGGTTACATGTCTGCAAAGTGACTCACTTATATGCATATAAAGTGGCTCATATATATGTATAAATACGAAATATGAAAAAGAAGAGGAAAGAAAAATCTGGAGATTCTTTTCCATTAGGGTTTATCACAGGATATTGAATAGAGTTCCCTGTGCTCTACCGTGGAACTTTTATCTGAAATGTTTCTATTAATTTTCTGGGCTTCCCTGACGGTAAAGAATCTACCTGGCAATGCCAGAGACTCGGGGTTTGATTCCTGGGGCGGGAAGATCCCCTAGAGAAGGAAATGGCACCCACTCCAGTATTCTTGGGACTCCCACGGACCAAGGAGCCTGGCAGGCTACAGTTCATGGGGTTGACTCAGTTACTCAACATTACTTTCCTACAACAAAGCAACCCAGCGCTTGTGGTTCCAGCGGCCCCTGGGGCCACTGGCCCCTTTTCTCCAGCCATCCCCCGGTCCCTGGTGGGGCTGTGGAGGAGAAGAGACGGAGCATCAAGGACACCCCTCCCACCTCCCCCGCTGGCCTTGGCAGCGCTCTTGTGGAAGGCAGCCGCGGGAGGCCCTCTTATCAGGCGCAGAGGCCCTGGCTGCCTGCAGAAGGCCTGGTGAGGTCCAGGAAAAGGCGCCTGGGAGAGCCGAACCGCGCGTTTGGAATGCGCCAGCCGCTCAATGCATTCCATATGGATGCGGGTGCGGGCGGCCTGGCCCGCCCAGGGGACCGCGGGCGGGGCGGACCTTGGCAATCAGCAGCTCCCGCATTAGGCCCTTGCCAGCCCCGCCCTGCGGGAAGGCACGTTTATTTGTGCTCATTTATTGTCTGTCTCCCCTCCGCCCTGCGCCCAGTGCCAGGATCATAGATGCTGGGAGGATTTGATGAGTGAACACCTAATAAACAGCTTTGTGGTAGAAGGCTTGAGGGATTCTGCCTCTTAAGTAAACCCAGCACACCATCCCTCAGCACACTCAGCTTCAGCTAACATTCCGGGGACTCTTCTGTGTGCCTGGACTTTCCGTGTGTCATCCTAGCTGCCCCTCATAACCCCGCTGGTGGGGGCTGTGCCACCCAGCTTTGCCCATGAGGATGGTGGAGCTCAGAGCTGGTGATGGGACTTGCCCGAGGTCTCACAGCCAGCAAGCAGCTGATCAGGATCTGCAAGCCAGTGAAAGAATTACAGGTCCAGGGCCCTTTCTATCCAAGCTCCATAGGGAACGAAACTCCTCTGAAGGTTTAAGGTACTCTGATCTCCTGGGCTTCCTCCTCACTCAGGTCCCAAGATCCCTGCAGGAAGGGACTAACCCGTTAAGAAAACAAGGCCCGGAAACCTCCAGCAACCTTAAAAAATTTTTGTTTCAACTTTATTGATGTATAAATAACAGACTTGTTAGAGGTTTGGAGCTTTCAGATTTAAGGTTGCCTTAAAGAGGAGTCTGTGGTTTTCACGTTGCATTTATGTAACAGCTTTAGAGGCATGATTGCTTGACTAACAGGCTCTTTGGGTAAAACCCTGGAAGCTCTCCAGTCAAAATTAGGAACTTGATAGTGAATGAAACCCAATACCATTATCCAACATCATCTGAAAGTTTTAGCCACTGCAGTAAGATGCGAAGCAAGGACTTAGCAGAAAGATCACCACTTCTCAAGGGCTCTGAAATGGGAGCAAATATCTTATTTTACCGAAAACTCATAGCACCTTAACAAGATAGATAGTTATTTTATATATTAGCATTATTTCCATTTTTTCCTTATAAAGGAACTGAAGTAAGATAATCAGAAACTTTCTTATATTTATCCACCAAATGATCCTTGTGGCTATAGAGTGTTACTGCCATTGTAAAGGAGACAAATTATGCTGATTTAAAGAGGGTCTTTGTCCATCTTGAAAACCAAGAGAATTCACTGAAAAAGGTACTAGAATAAATAAGAGAATCCAGCAAGATGATTGGATATAAAAGACAGCCGCTATCCTATATATCTATACCATCTACATACCAACATTACCAATTGGAAAACATAATTTTAAAAAAATGTCAGTTATAACACATCAATAACTAACCTTAACAAGAAATGTGAAAAGCTGATAAGAAGACAACAGCAAATCTTCTCTGAGAAACAAAATAAATAAAAACGTAAATGGAGCTCCATTCCTACCTGAGGTCTTGGATGGGAAAACTGGATGTTGTAAAGATGTCAACATTTCTCAGGGTAATTTGCAAGTTTCATGAGACTCCCATAAAAAATATCTGAAATATTTTTTATTGTGTTTGTTCCAACTGGGAAGAATAAGAATTTTAAAATGTTGAAAAATACGAGTAATAAAAAAGCGTTACTTTGATGTGTGAAGGAAACTACACCTAAAATACACTCTGAAGCTGTAGTAATCAAAACAGCAGGACAAGGGCATAAGGAAGGAAAGGACAATGCATCAGAATCCATTATCAATGTATCTGGTAATGGATCAGAACAATAATGGCCCAGAAACAGTCCTTATCACTTATAGGCTTCAGTGTATAATAAAGGTGGTGCCCAAATCACCAGGTAAAGGAGGAATGATTTGACCTGAAGGCTAAGACAGTTGGCCAGCCATCTGGAAAAGAATTAAGTCAGAGTCTCACCTCTCACTTAATATCAAATAAATTACTGATGGAGGAAAGAGTAAAACTATGAGTCCATAAACCTTAAACAAAAATCTAAATGAACATTTTTCAACTTAATTATTTTTAACCTTGTGTTTTGAAATAATTTAAGACTCACATAGGGACTTTCCTGATGACTCAGTGGTTAAGACTCTGCACTCCCAAGGCAAGAAGTGAAGGTTCCGTTTCTGGTCTGGGAACTCAGATCCCATATGCTGCATGGTGTGGCCAAAAAAATAAAAATAAAATAAGCCTCATATAATGTTGGGAAAACAGTACAGAATTCCTGTGCACGTCATTACATGGTTTCCCCTAATCATAGCCTCTGACATAACTGCAGCACATGCTCACAACAAAGGGATCGAAGGCAGTGAGACCCTGCTAACCAACCACGTACCTTATTTGGATGGGATCATTTTAGACAAGAAGAAATACAAAGCTATTTTAAAAATTAAAGTCTTTAGTGTATGAAAAATCATGAAAGAAATCAGAAAAGCAAATAGCAAAGTGAGAAAAAATACAATAAGTATGACAGTTATTACCATGTTTGGGATAAGAAAAATACTAACATGTATATAGGAATTTGGAAATTTGTAGACAATTCACATGAAATGTAGATAGTTACTGACCATATGAAACAGGTTTATCCTCCCCAGATACAAAGGCAATTGAAAATGCCAGTTTGCATCTAGTACATTAAAGCACATCGCAACACTTGGATGAGATATATATACCTCAATACAATATGCTACTTGGGAAAATTTAAATTAGTATATCATTTCTGGAAAACAATTTTCAGTGTGTAAAAAGAGCCCCCCAAAATAAAGTCTGCCACTATTTCCCCATCTATTTGTCATGAAGTGAGGAACTAATACACAGAAGAACTGTACAAAAAAGATCTTCACGACCCAAATAATCACGATGGTGTGATCACTCATCAAGAGCCAGACATCCTGGAACGTGAAGTCAAGTGGGCCTTAGAAAGCATCACTACGAACAAAGCTAGTGGAGGTGTTGGAATTCCAGTTGAGCTGTTTCAAATCCTGAAAGATGATGCTGTGAAAGTGCTGCACTCAAATGCCAGCAAATTTGGAAAACTCAGCAGTGGCCACAGGACTGGAAAAGGTCAGTTTTCATTCCAATCCCAAAGAAAGGCAATGCCAAAGAATGCTCAAACTACCGCACAATTGCACTCATCTCACAGGCTAGTAAAGTAATGCTCAAAATTCTCCAAGCCAGGCTTCTGCAATACGTGAACCGTGAACTCCCTGATGTTCAGCTAGTTTTAGAAAAGGCAGAGGAACCAGAGATCAAATTGCCAACGTCCACTGGATCATGGAAAAAGCAAGAGAGTTCCGGAAAAACATCTATTTCTGCTTTATTGACTATGCCAAAGCCTTTGACTGTGTGGATTACGATAAACTGTGGAAAATTCTGAAAGAGATGGGAATCCCAGACCACCTGACCTGCCTCTTGAGAAACCTATATGCAGGTCAGGAAGCAACAGTTAGAACTGGACATGGAACAACAGACTGGTTCCAAATAGGAAAAGGAGGACATCAAGGCTGTATATTGTCACCCTGCTTATTTAACTTATATGTGGAGTACATCATGAGAAACGCTGGACTGGAAGAAACACAAGCTGGAATCAAGATTGGTGGGAGAAATATCAATAACCTCAGATATGCAGATGACACCACCCTTATGGCAGAAAGTGAAGAGGAACTAAAAAGTCTCATGATGAAAGTGAAAGTGGAAAGGGAAAAAGTTGGCTTAAAGCTCAACATTCAGAAAATGAAGATCATGGCATCCGGTCCCATCACTTCATGGCAAATAGATGGGGAGACAGTGGAAACAGTGTCAGACTTTATTTTTTGGGGCTCCAAAATCACTGCAGATGGTGACTGCAGCCATGAAATTAAAAGATGCTTAGTCCTTGGAAGAAAAGTTATGACCAACCTAGATAGCATATTCAAAAGCAGAGACATTACTTTGCTGACTAAGGTCCGTCTAGTCAAGGCTATGGTTTTTCCTGTGGTCATGTATGGATGTGAGAGTTGGACTGTGAAGAAGGCTGAGCACTGAAGAACTGATGCGTTTGAACTGTGGTGTTGGAGAAGACTCTTGAGAGTCCCTTGGACTGCAAGGAGATCCAACCAGTCCATTCTGAAGGAGATCAGCCCTGGGATTTCTTTGGAAGGAATGATGCTAAAGCTGAAACTCCAATACTTTGGCCACCTCATGCGAAGTGTTGACTCGTTGGAAAACACCCTGATGCTGGGAGGGACTGGGGGGCAGGAGGAAAAGGGGACGACAGAGGATGAGATGGCTGGATGGCATCACGGACTCGATGGACGTGAGTCTGAGTGATCTCCAGGAGTTGGTGATGGACAGGGAGGCCTGGCGTGCTGCGATTCATGGGGTCGCAAAGAGTTGGACACAACTGAGCGACTAAACCGAACTGAACTGAACCAATGGGACCGGATGCCATGATCTTCGTTTTCTGAATGTTGAGCTTTAAGCCAACTTTCTCACTCTCCTCTTTCACTTTCATCAACAGGCTCTTTAGCTCCTCTTCACTTTCTGCCATAAGGGTGGTGTCATCTGCATATCTCAGGTTATTGATATTTCTCCCGGCAATCTTGATTTCAGCTTGTGTTCATCAGGCCCAGCATTTCTCATAATGTACTCTGCATATAAGTTAAATAAGCAGGGTGTCAATATACAGCCTTGATGTACTCCTTTTCCTATTTGGAATAAGTCTGTTGTTCCATGTCCAGTTCTAACTGTTGCTTCCTGACCTGCATATAGGTTTCTCAAAAGGCAGGTAGGGGATGGCTAAATTTCTCCTGTCCCCTCTGTATAATGGAATACAACACTGTCATGATAATAATTTTTCATAGATCTTTAATGGTATGGAAAAATGTTAATAATAATAATATGAAATGGAAAATGAAAGATAAAGATTGGTATACACATATAATACCAATTTGAAGATTGTGTGTGCGTGTGTGTGTGTGTGTATTTGATATATATTTATCTATCTGTATCCGGCAAGAAATGCACCACTAAGTTAATAGTATTTATCTCTGAGTAGTGAGACACTTCTCTATTTCTCTCTCCCATTTAAAAATAGTGAGCGAAAAAGAAAAGAATAAAAATGAGCAGCTATCACTTTTATATTATTATTTTAAATAGCTTTATTGAAGTATGACTTACTTCTCATAAAATGCACCCTGCCTTTGTATTATTCTAAATGATCATGTATTTTGTCCATTTAAAAACAAATTTATGTTTAGAGAATAGAACATTACTTAAAACTAAAAACAAGTCTTCTAGACTGTAACTGTATCAGTTAGGGTTCCACCAAAGAAAGAGAAAAAAATATCTATAAATGCCATTGAGTTGCACATTTAAATGGGTGAGCTGTACGCTACGTGAGTTATATCTTAATTATACCTTCTTAAGACTGTTACCCAGAACTTCCTAGTTCTGCCCCTCACTAGCCGTGACTCTGAAGACTGACCTCACCTCCCTCAGCCTCGGTCTCTTCCGCTGTTGAATGGTGATGACGAGTGCAGTGACCTCACGAGTTGAGGGATGTTTTGATAAGAGGACAGTGAGCCCTCGGGAAATACTAACAATAGCAAGTGTTTACCGAGGAGGCCTCCCAGGTGCCTGACCCAGGGCTGGGCACTTGCGCCCAGGACCTCACCGTGCCCTCTGACTCCCCCTGTTGCCATGGTGCAGTGGAGGCGGGGAGGAGGGCCCAACAGACAGGCAGCTGTCCCGGGGCCGGGCCCGAGTTCTAACCACAAGGCAGCCCTGGGTCTCCAGTCGCGCTGCCTTTCCCTGCGGGCTGGTCCTTTCACGCTCAGGACCGGCTGCGTCAGGAGAGGTCAACTGCACACCCTGGAGCTAAGCTTCATCCACCTCCCTCCCATCTTCCCTCCCTCTCCTTTTCGTTGGCTTAAAATACTTTCCAAGGTAGAAAATGCTCCAGAGAAAGGCTCCCTGGGAGCTGGTGACTGCCCGCCTCCCTGGGCAGGTCTGGCCTTGGGGAGGAACACTCAGACTTGCCCTGCCCACTCCCAGCCTGGAGAGCCTCCGAGCCTCCTTGCCAGAGATGCCGCAAGGCCAGCTTCTGCGCTCCGAGAGGGCCCCGCGCCAGGGAGTTGGTTTCTCCCGAGACCCCCGTTGGCGGGGAGAGGGCAGGCCTGGGGCTGGCCCCCACCCAGCAAGCCTTGGAGCCAGCTGTGCAGAGGCAGTGAGTACAGCTGCTAAAAATAGAAGTCACGTCTAGCAGGGACATGGGCTGGCTCAGAGGCAGGGCTCAGCCCAGGCAATGGGAGTGGGGAGGGGGAGCCAGGACTCTCGCCCACCACCAAGGTCCCCAGTCTGCAGTGTGTGTGTGTGTGTGTGTGTGTGTGTGCGTGTGTGTGTGTGTGTGTGTGTGTTTGCGCACGCGCACGCGTTGATTCCCTTACCCAGCGTATGGCCCCGTCCCCAGCAGCTACAGTGGGGTAGCGCCTGCTCCTTCACCAGGGCGATGAGAAGAGTCTTCTAGGGACGTTCAGTAGGCGTATCATGTGAGCTGCACGTATAATTTCTTAATATTACACTAAACAAAGAACAGGAGAAATTAATTTTAATAAATTTTATTTAATCTAATAAAATGAAATGTTGATCGTTTCTGTCATCAACATAAAAAATATTGAGATCAATGAAACCCTCTTCATCGAACCAAGTCTTCAAAATATGATGTGTTTGAGACTCATGGCTCGTCTCAATGTGGAATTGTCATATGTCAAGCGCCATATTAGTTTTCAACACAGTAACAATACTTTGAAACAGCACCAAGTCAGTATCTTACAGTTCAGGAGGTTAGAAAAGCTTGGAAATGAGTCTCATGGGGCTAAAGTTAAGATGTCATTGACTCCAGGGGAGAACTGGTTCCTTGTCTTCTCCAGACTGCCTTCCATCCATCCATCCACCCATCCACCAATCTATCCATCCATCCACCCACCCATCCATCCATCCATCCATTCACCCACCCACCCATCCATCCACCCACCCACCCATCCACCCTCCCACCCATCCACCCACCCATCCATCCATTCATCCATCCATCCCCCCACCCAGCCACCCACCCACCCACCCACCCACCCACCCATCCATCTACCCACCCTCCCACCCACCCAGCCATCCACCCACCCATCCATCCACCCACCCACCCACCCAT
>NW_024070185.1:108385223-108682252 GCF_014754425.2 Oryx dammah
CATCCACCCACCCACCCACCCATCCATCCACCCACCCACCCACCCATTCTTCCTTACTTCCATCCAACCACCCACCCATCCACCTCTCCCTTCCTCCATCTTCAAAGTGCATGATCCGAACTCTGGTTCTGTTGTCACATCTTCTTTCTCTTTGCTTTAGTTGCCTCTTTGCCTTCTCTGACTCTAAACCTCTCAACTCTCTCTTATGAGGACCCTTGGGATGATATTGAGTCCACTCAAAAATCCAGGATGGCCTCCCCTATCTCAAGATCCTTAATCACCCCTGCAAAGTCCCTTTTGCCATGTGAAGTAGCATACTCACAGATCCGAGGACAGGATGTGAGCGCCTGGGGAGGGCGCCACGTGTGCCAGTGGCTGCCGGGCTGGACAGCACTGTCCTAGGGAAGTTGGGAAATCTAGTTAGATCTCTGAGCGTCACACTCCATTTTAGCCACTAACTCCTGGTGGGATCTCAGGCACATCTCCTCGCGTCCCTGGTTGCCTGTACTTTCCTTGTTTGTAAAATGGGGTTGATAATAACCTGTGCTTGGGAAACCAAGCTGGGAGGGACATAGGTGCTTATTTACCTGTAAAAGGTGTGGGGGGCAGTTCAATTGACAGGTTGTTGAGGGTTGTTGCCCTGTGGTGGGAGAACTGAATACTAGGAGGGTCCTCAGAGGCCATTGGGTTCAGCTGTCTCATTTTGCAGATGGGAAAACTGAGGCCCAGAGTGGAGAGGAGGCTTGCCAGAGCACTCCATGAGTTGGCAGCTGAGCCAGGGAGGGGATCCAGTGGGACACTGTTCCCTGCCCACCCCCATCTGAGTTTCCTCAACTATAAAATGCAAATAATAATGACATGTTTTCAGGCTTTGTGGAGATGAAAAGAACTCTCAGGTGTGAATATGCTTGAGGAGCAGCTAGAGGGTTGTGTAAAGGAAGGTCACGATGCCACCTGAGCACAGGTGATTATGGTCTCCCTCCAGGGTGGCTGGCTGCTCCCTCTACCTACCCGGCCTGCAAGGCTTCGGGCACCTTGGAGGGTGTCAGTCCTGTTTATCCATCCTGGTTCCCACTTCTAGAAGCCAGCCTCAGAGAGGGAGGAGGCAGGCCTTCCACTGGCTAACTAGGGCCCACAGCCCTCCCCGAAAAGTGACCTGCGGGCATGGCCCTTCCTAAGCTCTGCTCCTTGGGGGGGGGGGCAGTGGTGGTGCTGTGCTCTGGTTGGGGCAGGGGACCAGGTGACCACTCTCCCAGGCCTGGATGGAGGAGCTCCACTCCCCTGCTGGCCCAGCAGCCTTTGCACATTCCTGGCCTCCCTGTGTCCGGTTGCACAGAGGATGGGAGGGGGCAGAGATGCCCACAGTCCCCTGAGCTTAGGATTCTGGGGCTCCCGTCACTGTCTTCACAGGAGCCAAAAGACAATCTATTCCTGATTCCAACTCCCAGCTGCACAGGTGGGCAGGGCTGGCGGGATGGCAGGGGCCCCAGGGAGAGGCAGGGTGAAGCAGGAATGCGGGGGGGGGGGCCTCCATCTGCATCCGGCTCTCTCCTCCCACCATTCTTCCGGCTCCAACCTGAACCAGGGCCAGGGGGCAGCAGCCTGGGGGCAGGGCTGTCCTGCAGAGCTGCAAAGAGGCCTCTGTGTCAGGAGGAGTGGGTGTCGGCATCAATGGGGAGGTCTGAAAAAGCCTGACTGATGAATAGAATGCTAGATTGCTAATCTATGAAAATAGATTTGCACCAAGCAACAAAGGTTTACTGCGCAGCACAGAGAACTAGTCAATATCTTGTAATGACCTATAATGGAAACTAATTTCAAAAATAATATACGTGTATATGCACATCTAAATCACACAAAATGAGAGTTCTGCTTTTTGAAATTTAGTAACGTTTATCTTTTTGCCAGTTTTCCTAACTGTCCTATGGAAATCTAAAAACAACATATAAGCTACAAAATTTTTAATATATTTGTGTAGAATATAAGATTAATATAAATTACTATAATTATAAATATATTCAAATTATCAGATAAATGTTACTATGTCTCACTATGATTATATATTTTTTCTTTTCCCTTATATTCTGATTTTTGCTTTATGTATCTCTGTTTCTTTGGTGTTAGGTGTCTAATGGTTTATGATGTCTATCTTCTTTGTGAATTGCACCTTTTATCATTAAGGATATTGATCTTTGTTTCATTTAAAACTAAAGAGAACACCTGAGTGCGGCTGAGAAGGGGCCTCTCCAGGTCTTAACAACCCATTTCGCTGTTTAGCGAAGCTCCACACTGGAGGGAGTAGCGGGTGGACATTCCCCACACCTCTGGGGTGCTGGAGACCTGGGACTTTGCAGACACAGCCCCCGAGGGGCAGGGGCGCCTGGCCGGCAGGTCTGTTCACTACCATCTCAGCGCCAGCTCGGCTCTGCGTCTTGGGACCCAGAGTGAAGACAACGTGGTTCCCGCCCTCTTATAGTCCGAGCCTCATTTTCTAGGCGGGGTCACCCAGGCCCCACGAGGGGAAGGGGCTGGCCCCAGGTCCGTCAGTGATCCAGAGACAGCCAAGGCTGGGGGGAGGAGAGCTATACGGCCTTGACTCCCGGGGCTCGCGGGTCAGGACCCTGACGATGGCTGGAGCAGGCACGCTAGGTACTCCTCGCCCTCGGGCCTCCGTCCAAGTTCCTACTGTGTGTTGGTTTGCTTTATCCCCACCACAACCCCACGAGGTAGGAATTTCGTATCTCCTTTTTACCCTTGGGGGAATGGGGGCACAGAGAAGTTAAATGACTTGCCCAAGGACACGCAGCTACTAATTGACAGAGCCAGGACTTGAACTGACTGCTGGACTCCAGCACCTGCTCCCGACCGAACACACGCAGGTGTGAAGCTGGAGGCTGCGGTCTGAAGCGACCTGCACGCCCTGACCCGTGCATGGGCATGCTTCTCCTGTGCCGGGGGAAGAGGACCTCCATCGGTCTCTTTGTCCCAGAATCCCACATGGTCAGCCTTGTATCTTTCCCCAACCACCCATGCATTGTGCGGATGGGAACGTGAGCTCAGAGACGGCAAGTGACTGGCCCAAGGCCCCACCGCCAGAGTCTGGAGTCCCCGGCAGGCGGGGCACTGGACACTCGATGGTCTAGGCGGTTGGGAGTGTCCTCAGACCCCCACCCAGGCCCCAGGTTGCCACGGGGCAGGCAACCCTCCAGGGGGCACAGCAGCAGCAGAGAAGAGCTCTTCTCACCCGGCCCAGTCCCAGACGCCCGTGCCCGAATCCCATCGATTCCCCTCCAATGCTGGTCCCGGGCTTCCTGCCCCGATGGGGCTGTGCTTGTGAGGGACAGAACCAGCTGTCGCCATAAAGAGACTCGGCAGCCTTGACATCACCACGTTAGCGGGTGCAGCAGAGGTGTGTGTGGCAGAAGATGCCGGGGCTGGGCGGCTCTGCCTCTAGGCGCCTGCTGCCCCAAGGGAGTCTCTCTTCTCTGAGCACCTTCTTTTCATCTGCACAAAGGTAGCCGGGGCCCTACTGCCAAAAGAATGGATCCGGCTGCCCAGAAGTTGGCATGAGGGAGAGAGCAATGGACAGGGAGGGATGATGGCTCAGCTGACCTCCTCCCACCAGAAAGGAACCACTGGCCACCGCAGCTGAGCCCCTGACCCACTGGATGACCTTCCCCCCAGCCTTACCAAGATCAGCTGGGGTGGCGATGATGACTTTAGCACCTGTCACCCCAGGTTTTCTGAGGAGGAAAATGCCTTGAAGTGGGTAGGGCTTGAGGAAAGGACCAGAAAAGGGACAGCTGTCATCACCCCAGATGACTGTAACTCCCCAGCCCCTCTGGAATGGTCCCCTGTCTGTGTGCCACCTAAATGTGCTTCGGTTAAAATGAACCCTCAGGTCCCAGATGCCGAGGCAGCAAAGGAGATCCAGCTACTGGCAACGGTTCACTGGCCCAGCAGTGGCTCCCCCAACCTTGTCCTTCATCCCCGTGGCCGGTGTCAATCCCACCCAAAGGGGTCCCGCCAGGCTGAGCGCTCCAGGCAGGGGCATGTCCCCCAGAGGAGAAGGGCTGACAGTCGGTCCAGAAGGGACATCACATCCATTTACCTGCTGCTCCCAAGGCACTGGAGAGGACCCTGTCACGGGTAAAACCTCTGACTGTCACGGATAAAACAGAGCTCTGCCTGTGAGCTGTGTGACCTTGGGGAAGTGGCCTGACCTCCCTCAGCTCGTATCTTCATCTATAAAGTGGGGAAAACATGCCTTGCCCCCAGGTCCATCACCAACGTAAGGGAGCTGCTCGCAAGCGAAGCAAGCGTGGCGGGCGCTCAGTAAACGGGAGTTCTCATCCTTCCACAGTTGCTTAAAAATGGACCCGCAGTCTGTGCAGAATTGAAAGCCATCTCATCCTTCTGTACCGTTTCCACAATATCACGCTGATAACATCAAGGGATACGGGTCTGAATCTGGCATTTCGGTCCAAGTCCTGGCTTCCGGCCCTCGTGTGACCTTAGTGAATGATTTTTACCCCTCAGAGCCTGGGTGTCCTCCTCTGTAAAAGAGGAATGATCACGATCCCACCTCCTCGTGGGGTTTTTTATGCAAGTTTCATGAAATGATGCCTGTGAGGGCTCAGCTCGGCGTCTGTCAGTCAGCCAGGCACTCCATCACTGTCTGGGATTCTTATTCCTGTTTTTACTAGACTGAGACCCCACAGGATACAAAGTGAGTGGTTTCCCGGACTCTGGCACCCTCAGAGCAGCCCTGCGAGGCTAGGATTTTCACCTCCATGCAGAAGAGGAAACCGAGGCTCAGCAGGTCTCTGTTCTGGAGGTCAGTAGGGAGCAGGGGCCTGTGAGGGGTGGTGCGGGGCCTGTCTGCTCTCCTGGGGGTACAGCTGCGGGAAGGCAGAGGACGTCTCTCTCTCCCGCTGCCCGGGCGGGCCCAGCATCCCACCCTCTGGCTCCTGCACACACCATCTCCTCCAGACCCAGAGGGCAGATCCTCTCCTGAGACTTCCCAGGCGGGCAGAGAAGGGTCCAGGAGCCCCACAGTCATGTGGCTTTGCGTGAGCTCCTCTTCTTGGGGCCTTGGTTTCTCCATCTGAGTGTGACTCACACCAGAAGAGTGAATCCTGACCCCACCACTGACCCGGATGGGGCTTGAACACATCACTTCCCTTTTCTTAGCTTCCGTGTCTTTGCCTACAAACAGGAGCCAACGGGTGGGTGTGATAAGGGGGCGTTAAGTGAAAAAACGAGAGTAAAGCTGTAATTAGTATGATTTAAACACATTTTTTTTTAAGTCTCTCTCTGTGTGTGTCTGTGTACGTACTGTTTCAAAACGACAAAGAACATTTACTAAAATGTTCCCAGGAGCTCTCTCAGGACACTGGGCTCATGACTTTTTTGTTTTTACTTCCTTTTGTACATCACTTTTGTAGCTATCCAGTGGAGAAGGCAATGGCACCCCACTCCAGTCCTCTTGCCTAGAAAATTCCATGGGCAGAGAAGCCTGGTAGGCTGCAGTCTGTGGGGTCTCTAAGAGTCTGATACGACCGAGCGACTTCACTTTCACTTTTCACTTTCATGCATTGGAGAAGGAAACGGCGACCCACTCCAGTGTTCTTGCCTGGAGAATCCCAGGGACGGGGAGCCTGGTGGGCTGCCGTCTATGGGGTCACACAGAGTCGGACACGACTGAAGTGACTTAGCAGCAGCAGCAGTGTTTCTACCAGAGGGCATGTCTCTTCCCATTAGAAACGGACAATTAAAGGCAGACATAACAGCTGCCCCTATGGCTCAGGGTGGTCCGGGATGCCCTGCAGACACCACTGAGCTGGCCTGTGAGCGCCCAGTGAGAGTGGAGTCCCCGCGGTTGTGCTCACATGCCCCTTCTCACGGGCACCGTGGGGGTGACAGGGTGGTTTCCACAGGCTGGCCCTCAGGCTGGGAGCAGAGGGACCCATCTCCTCCCAAGGCCCCCCCCATGAAGATGTGACTCATCTTGGCTGAAGACACAGAAGGAACAGAAATTCCTCATTAGTCTAGAAGAAGAAGGAGAGCAATTAGAAGCCAAAGACCCAGCTCCTAACTCCACGCCTCCCTTGCTCCCACCTGACCTTGGGGAGGGCACCTGGTCTCCCCGGCCTCAGTTTCCCAGTTTCTAAACGGATGCTCAGCTCTGCTTGCCTCCCAGGGTATGTGAGGAGCCAATGAAACAGTGGATTTGCTTGAGTCTTGCCTCCCCTCCCCCCGAACCACCCGTAAATGGTAGGACCTCAGGTGTATGGCACACTTAACATAGGGCTTTGGTGGAAGATAAATTAAGGTTTAAAATCATCATCTCACCCTGCTGTCAACAGCCTGAGGGTCACACACAGGTGATTTGAGGCCCTCCCACCCAGTGCTGACAATGTCAGGCGGCTGGGGCCGCCTTGGGTGCCTTCTTCACTCTAGCCCATCCCACCTTCTTGCCTCTTCCTCTGTGGTTCTGCCTTCCACACGTTACCTGAAGGCAAGACAGCATCCCATCTCTGGGCATTTACTCTTCCCCACAGCCCTATCCTCTGCATCTCCAGATATTTAAAGGCTGAGTTTACATGCCACCTCTTCCAGGAAGCCCTCCCTGCTTCAACCAATGGGTCTGGACTTCCCATGCTTTCTCTGAGCTTCTCTTATGTATCACTTTCAGTGATCTACTTATGGGCCTGTTTTGCCCACTGAGCTAAGAGTTCCGTGAAGATAGAGTGCATCGCTTATCTTTCCCCACCCACTAGGGTCCAGCACAGTAGGTCTCAATAAAGCTCGGCCAATGATTATACAAAGTGAAGTAAGCCAGAAAGAAAAACACCAATACAGTATACTAACACATATATATGGAATTTAGAAAGATGGTAATGATAACCCTGTATGCGAGACAGCAAAAGAGACACAGATGTATAGAACAGACTTCTGGACTCGGTGGGAGAGGGAGAGGGTGGGATGATTTGGGAGAATAGCATTGAAACATGTATACTATCATATAAGAAATGAATCGCCAGTCTAGGTTAGATACAGGATACAGGATGCTTGGGGCTGGTGCACTGGGATGACCCAGAGAGATGATATGGGGAGGGTGGTGGGAGAGGGGTTCAGGATTGGGAACTCATGTACACCCGTGGCGGATTCATGTCAATGTATGGCAAAACCAATACAGTATTGTTAAGTAAAAAAAATAAAAAAATAATAAATAAAAATAAATTTGAAAGATTAAAAAAAAAAGCTTGGCCGAAAGAATGGCTGCAGCTCACACTGTTTGAAGAGAGTGTGTGTCTCCTCCCAACAGACCCAAGTGGTGAAAGGGACAGAGTGATAGTCATCTCTAGGAGTGCTTGTCCCACAAAGCCCTTATTAGCTCAGCGAGTAGGGATGGTTGTTCCTTTGCCAGGACACCAGCTTTGAGACAAATGTCTCCATCACTCATCTCTGGTTTCCACACACATCAAGGAAGCAAGTCAGCCTCATGACAGGTTGTCAGCAGTGCGGATGAGAAAAAGAAGTCCTGACGTGTTGGTAGCCTGTCTTGTTTGGCGAGATGCCACTACCCTGCAAAGCACGGCTACTGCTACTGCTAAATCGCTTCAGTCGTGTCCGACTCTGTGCAACCCCATAGATGGCAGCCTAAAAGGTTCACCTGTCCCTGGGATCCTCCAGGCAAGAACACTGGCGTGGGTTGCCATTCCCTTCTCCGATGCATGAGAGTGAAGTCGCTCAGTTGTGTCTGACTCTTAGCGACCCCGTGGACCGCAGCCCACCAGGCTCAAGCACGACAGCATGGCATCCCAGCCTTGTGAAAGCCCTGTGGGCGGGGCAGGGCCAGGCAGGGCGCTTCTCTGCGTTTGTAAGTGAAGAGGCTGAGGCAAGATGGGATACCAGGTCTGCCCTGGGGGCTGGGCTCTTGGTTTTCTGATACACTGAGCCCATTGGGCTGTGCTGCCCCCTCACCTCCCACGGAGGGCCAGCTCAGAAACGCTGGGCTGGAGAGGACAGGCAGGGCTGCTAACCCATTTAGGGTCTGAGGAGTGACTCAGCCTCAGCAGATACAGGAGGAGTAAGTTGCAGAGAAGGCTGGAGGGGAAAAGATGAGGGGGCTGCTCTGGAGCTCTGTGTGGCAACGTGAAACCTCAGGGCTCTGGGAGGATGGGCCAGTGCCAGGGTCCAGCCCCGGGGGATCCAGGGAAATTCGAAGGGTGAATGGCGTAGGCAAGGAAAGCCTATTTATTTAGAAATATAAGATTAGATTAGGAAGAAACAGAGTTCAGTTCAGTTCAGTCACTCAGTAGTGTCCAACTCTTTGTGACCCCATGAATCGCAGCACGCCAGGCCTCCCTGTTCATCACCAACTCCCGGAGTTCACTCAGACTCGCATCCATCGAGTCCGTGATGCCATCCAGCCATCTCATCCTTGGTCGTCCCCTTCTCCTCCTGTCCCCAATCCCTCCCAGCATCAGGGTCTTTTCCAATGAGTCAACTCTTCGCATGAGGCGGCCAAAGTACTAGAGTTTCAGCTTTAGCATCATTCCTTCCAAAGAAATCCCAGGGTTGTAGGAAAATTTAGTGGAGAAAAGAGGCTGAATAACTTGGTTTACGTGGAGAACTAATAAAACTTCAGGACAAGAAGTTTGCACCATCTACGTTAGGCCACTGGCGCCCGTTTGAATATCGCAGAGTGCCCCGCCTTGGGCTCTCTCTCTCTCACGGATCTTAAAAGCCGGGGCAAGTAAGTAGACGTGGCGAGCCTCCACACCCCCGACGGGAATTCAGCCAGAAACTAGAGTAAAGAGGAGACACGGGGGAAACCAGTCCAGCGACTTGCCCATCCTCTGTTGTTGTAAAGGCTTTTTATACCTTTTTTTGTACATAGTATAAAATTATGCAGCATCAGCAGCCCTGACTCTTATCGAGACCAGGCTTTTCTCTCTGCACACCTAGTTGTGTACACAAGTCTTAGTGGCGGCAGAGGAGTCCCCTTCTTCTTTTGTGGTGAATCAGGTGTCTGGGGGACTGTGACGTGACGAATCAGCCTGTCCGGGATCCAAACTGGCGAATCTGCGTCCTGTGGAAAAAATATAACCACCTCCTCGACTGCCAGTTAATATTGGGTCGGGACCTTTTTATTGTCTGGAGAGGAGGTCTTTCCACTTTACCAACGGCTTTACATATAATTGTTCCAGACGAATCAGCATTTAATTTATTACAAAGAGAAGATGTTGTAACATCTGATGGGGGAAAACTATACCTAAATTCTCCGTTTTTAATTTTTGAATTAACAAATCATGTGAGGGTAAATGATGCAAGATTTGACCACAATAATTTCCTATAGCAATCTGCCAATCATCATCAAACATTTGAAAAGCGTCAAGTTGTTTTCTGTTATATGGGATTACAATTTGTGATGGCTCTTACCAAACAATTTAATCAATCAATATTCTTGAATTAATCTTTATAATTAACATATTAATTGATATATATTGCAGCAATACAACATGCACACAACTAATACCAACCAACACAAACCAATGCACTGTAACAACACACGCCACATACACAGCATAATTATACAGCATATATAACCTGTTATCACAGCATGCCAATCTATACCAATTAATATCAGCCACATACATATTATATTACTGCAATATATATTATGTATATATAATTATACAGTATATATTCAATATGTACATATATAGTATACATATTAATCTATATATGAATTAAGTATAGTTCTATAAATAGAATCAGGTATACCCCATTTTTTTTTTTGCACTGTGTAATTCCTTCATATTTCTGCATATTAGTGCTTCACCAACACTACAACCATAAAGAGCACAGTTCCAAGTACTGTACTTTTTCATTTGGGGAGATCACAGTCTACAGACTCATTTCCTTATATTAGACAAGATTAACCCATTCAACTTATTGCAGTTTTTAAATGCACATAAAATACAGGAATTGATGCAATTAAACAAAATCTTCAGGATCTTTTTTTTTTTTAATTCTTAGATTGTAATTTTTTTTTCTGCAGGCTTAATTACCAGTCCCCATGATCACCAATGGTTATGGCTCAATTTAACTACACCAATTTATCAACCTTTCCTTAAAGATAACATAAGTGAAAATTACAATTTCTTATCAAAAGGTTTAGGGTTTTCCGAATTTTAAATATTTGCTCTCCCTCCTCCCCTCACCTTAAGACATTTCAAATAAACTAAAAATAACCACATCTCACCTGCAACATTCCTTAGCAATCATTTGATGTATAAAATTTTAACTATGCCCCCAGTTAATTTAAGACACAAAAATGGCTGCCTACCAATCTGTCTTGTCACAAGTTAGAAATACTACATTTAAGAATTAACATGAGGGTTTCAAGTTTCTTCCAGTTTAGACATTTATACCTTTGTGCTTGTCGCTTCCGGATGTTACTGTAACATTGATATTTGTATAACCCATGTTTATGTACCTTATATGTAATCCTTTAAAACACTAGTAATTTAAAACACTAGTAGGTATAACTTTATTATATTTTATTTATACCCATACCCAATCAGGCAAACTGTAATTAGGCAAATATATTTATATTATGTATTTATATCAATATATGAAGCATTGTTAATTGTACCGCCTACTGAGAACTAAGAAATTGAGAAATCCCTTTTCCAAGCAACTCCTATTTGAAACAGCACATCCTTCCCCCATAGGGTAAAGGGGAGCAAAGGAACTACATAGAGTTAGGAAAGTTTCAGAGGTATCCTCAAACTGCCAAGCTAACATTTTTGAACTTTTAACTACTGTAGGGGCTTGAGGGCAAATGAAACAAAATTTGACCCCTGAAATCTATCAGGGCAACTTGCCAGTCATTACTATTTTGTAAAAGACTTGCAGTTGATCCTCATTGAATGGAATTATTATATTTGTTACTTCTTTTCCAAAAAGTTCCACACTTCTTTTTCTTCCTTTTAAAATTAATTGTGCCACCAAGCTGGGATAAGATAAAACTAGTTTTCTTGGGGTCACTGGTAGATGGAACCAATGGGCCTTCTTGTCACAAGCATCCTGTTTTGTGGCAAGAATAATTTAATCTCATCTTTTGGTAATATTAATCCTAACTAACTGATCATTAAAGCCTTGTCCACTTTAACAAAAGCCAACTCTGTCTCACTAGTCAACTTTTTCCTAGAACTGGGATTAGGATTGTTTTTTAAGCAATCAAACAAAAGGCCTTAAATCTGCAGTAGTCAGTTTTAAATGTGGGCATATCCAATTAATATCCCGTAATAATTTCTGGAAATCATTTAAAGTTAGTAAACAATCTCTCTGCAGCTTTAAAGGGACATTGTCAGTTTTCAAAACTTTTGGCAGACCTAAATATGAGAAGCAAGTCAAGAGCTGTTACACAACATCTTTATAAGCTTTTTCAATTATCCTTTTGTAACCTAAATCTGGTCTATAGCTCTTTAGGTGACAAGTAACCATCTAATGTTTGTTTGAATACCTCCAGCAACGGGGAACTCACT
Organism: Oryx dammah; assembly: GCF_014754425.2. Lineage (NCBI taxonomy): Eukaryota > Metazoa > Chordata > Mammalia > Artiodactyla > Bovidae > Oryx > Oryx dammah. The sequence goes on from NW_024070185.1 coordinate 108,396,788, forward strand.
ACTTGCCAAGGTTTTAAACTCTCTCTCACCTCTTCCTCTACAGCGTTCCCATCCTCATACCACTTTCTCTAATCCCAACTCACTTTTCAGTAGTATGTGTTGGCCAGGAGCTGGGCCAGTCTTTCCCAGCAATGCAAGAAACGTCCTGCCTATTGTCTAACAGCCCTGACATTTTATTTCTTTGAATTAAAAATCTTTTAAAGGCCTAGAAGCTGTAATTTTTTGCACCCATAAAGCTAGATCACTAGATCTAAATCCTCTAGGGCCCCTAGCTTGAGAAGTCAAGGTTTTTCCTGTCTGATAATAAGGTAAAAGCAAAAGCCGTGTTATTCCTTAACCTTTATTAATTTGCACAGTTTTAGTAGGTGGCGAGATCAAAACTTTAATTTCCTTAGTATAATCAGAATCTACTACACCAGACACCACCGAAATTCCTTGAAAAGAAAGCGAGCTATGCCCTAGCACAAGTCTTACAATGTCCTTAGGCAGGGGGCTAGCCACTCCCATTGGAATCGGAATAACCGGCACATCAGGGGTTAAAACTGTTGCCGTGGCGGAGCTGAGGTCTAGTCCTAAGCTTCTGCTGCTGCTGCTAAGTTGCTTCAGTCGTGTCCGACTCTGTGCAACCCCATAGACGGCAGCCCACCCGGCTCCCCCGTCCCTGGGATTCTCCAGGCAAGAACACTGGAGTGGGTTGCCATTTCCTTCTCCAATGCTTGAAAGTGAAGAAGTCGCTCAGTCATGTCTGACTCTTAGCGACCCCATGGACTGCAGCCTACCAGGCTCCTCTATGCATGGGATTTTCCAGGCAAGAGCACTGGAGTGGGGTGCCATTGCCTTCTACCTGGGGTTAATTGGCACGGCTTATCATCTCTGTTTAGCAGGACATTGCCGGCAAAAATGTTCCATTTGGCCACAAGAGAAACATTTTGTATTTGTAAAATCCTTTTTATTACGATTATTTTTCTTTCTTTTTCTCTTTTTTGTATTTCTTTTTCTCTCTTTTTTTGCTTGGGTGAGGCCCTCCTGAGGGGATTTTCTGCAAGGAGCAAGCTCTGTTTTAAAAGCTCCTTTGTTTTTTAAAATTCTGCCTATCTTTTTCAACCTTAGGCAATGTTCTGGGAGGCTTTGGATGTAAAGTGGGGAGTTCTTAAGCCCTGGGGAGGCGCAAGCGGAGATTGCGGTGGTCGCCTTAAATCAGATAAATTTTTAAAGGTTTGTGTAGAGGGGGAGGGGGCTCAACAGGGCGCCCGGCCGCAGTGTCCTGTAAGCTCTCTCCTTCCTCGGGAGATAGAACATAGTCTCCCTCTTTTTGTTTGTCAATGGCAGAAAAATATGATCTGTGTAGAAGGTGGAGACCCACTACCATCCACCGCTATAGCCTCTCCCATAGTCTATCTAACAGCCTCATGACGGGGGTCCAGAACTTTTCTAATCATATTCCACAGAGCAAAAGCATCTACAGGAACTTTTTCTGGCTCATGTAAAGTATAATAAGTTTTTAGCTGTTTTCATACCTTCACCCAAGTATCCAAATTAACAGTGTCCTTTTCTGGAAACCAAGGACATTGCTCTTATACAAATTTTAAAAGAAATTGAACACTAGCCTTTTTAACTTTAATTTCTCTTTTGTTTAACAGTTGCAAAATTACTTCTATAAAGAGTTGTCGTTCTTTTGACTCATTGTTACCCGTGTCAGAAAATTAAGATTTATAGAAAAGTCTGCCTTGTCAAGGTTTTACCTTAGCCAAGGGGGGTTTTCTTTTCAACCCGTAAAAAGTCTGCCTAGTCAAGGTTTTTACCCTTGCCAAGGGGGGTTTCTTTCAACCCGTCTACCCTTCACTAAGGGGGGTTTCTTTCAACCCGTCGGTTTCTTTCAACCCTTCAACTGGGTTTCTTTCAACCCAAAACTTCCCACCCTTCTTTCCCTACCTATCTTATGCAGGGGGGTCTGCGACACCCTGAGTGGGGTCCTAGCCGTCCCGGAAACTGCACACTGGGGGAGACCTACCTTCGAATAGCCTGTTCCAGGCGCCACTTGCCGGGGTCCAGCCCCGGTGGATCCAGGGAAATTCGAAGGGTGAACGGCGTAGGCGAGGAAAGCTTATTTATTTAGAAATATAAGATTAGATTAGGAAGAAATAGTGTAGTAGGAAAATCTAGTGGAGAAGAGAGGCTGAATAACTTGGTTTACATGGAGAACTAATAAAACTTCAGGACAAGAAGTTGGCACCATCTACGTTAGGCCACTGGCGCCCGTTTGAATATCGGAGAGTGCCCCGCCTTGGGCTCTCTCTCTCACAGAACTTAAAAGCCGGGGCAAGTAAGTAGACATGGCGAGCCTCCACACCCCCGATGGGAATTCAGCCAGAAACTAGAGTAAAGAGGAGACACGGGGGAAACCAGTCCAGCGACTGGCCCATCCTCTGTTGTTGTAAAGGCTTTTTATACCTTTTTTTGTACATAGAGATCAATGGATAGTATAAAATTATGCAGCGTCAGCAGCCCTGACTCTTATCAAAACCAGGCTTTTCTCTCTGCATCCCTAGTTGTATACACAAGTCTTAGGTGATTTACATCATTTTCTGGCCAGAGGGCCAATTAACATTTTACGGCCCTTTTCTGATAAGGGTTTGTCAACCAGAAGACTTATTTGTGTTGGAAACATTGTTCTTCCCAAAGTCTGGTGCCACTCTCAGAAAGCACTAAATAAAGTTACATTCTTACATAGCAAAGGCACAACAATTTACAACAAGTAAAAGGAGTACAGTGATTTATAACAAAAGAAAAGTAATTAATCCAAAAGTCTAGTGTTGCTAACTTCAAAAATACTATATTCCTTTTTCTATATCCCAATTACATTGATTAATATCCTTCAGGTGTTAAAAGATAAAGAATATGGAGGCCTGGCAACAGTCATTGACTCAACAGTGAAAACCCATCACCAATATGATTTTTAGCTCTTTAGAAAAGGCTCTGTATCTTTAAGATGCTTTAAGCCTTGTGCCTCTCGTGGTTGAGGGGCTGTAAACAATTTACAAATTGTAAAAAGTCTGGGGGGACCTGTCAGGCAAGTTAGAGAGCCATCAAAGGGGTGTGAGCTGATGCAGGAGACTGAAGCCCTGAATTAACTTTTTTCCAGAGAATGTCAGAAGAGTGAAAAGCACAGTAATAAAGCAGGCAGACTCTGGTTTTGGGGGGTAGATGTTCAGGAAAACTCAGGGGGAACCCCTGAAGCCAGATCACGCCTTTGTGTTTTGTCGGGCTTCCTTCCTCATGACCTTTGCCATGGGCGGGATTCCTCACGCTGGCTCCCGGCAGGCCAGGGTCCTGCTACAGGTTGTATAGCGACCCCCAAGGTGAGAAGACAAGCGAGCCCCGGCCTGGCCAGGCAGGCAGCGGTGACCCTGCTTCTTGCCAGCCTCTCCTGTGTAGCATCTCCTCTGAGGTCAGCGAACTTGGTGAGTGAGGCAGGCAGGGCGGTTCCCCCGTTACAGACAGAGGACCAAGGAGGAGAAGCTTGGGTGCCACCTGCAAAACTAGCCGGTCCACCCAGAGCTCAAAAGTTACCGCCAACTCCCACAACCCTTCATGAAAACTGCAAAAAAGATTAAAGAACAGTTCTTTCTTTGGTTTTATACACACAAAAGGACAGCGTCTGCGGGTGGCTCAGAGATCCTGACCCGTCAACTAGAGATGTGGTTACCTGGGTTCAGCGGGTGACATGGCTTTTGGACGTGGCCAAGGGTGGGGCCCCCAGGCAGGCAGCACAGGGAGTGTGGGTCCCTCTCCTTCTCCACACTCCCACCGGCTGCTCCTGGGAGCTCAGAGCCCCGGTTTCACCTGGAGGAGGCGGAGGGGCCCTTGGCTGGGGGAGGTGCAGGTGGCTCTGCATAGAGGGGAAGCCGACTGCCAGGCCCAGTGGGAACTGTGCGATGCAGGCAGCTCGCCCATCTCGCGGCGCTGAAGGTGAATCAGGCCACTGGAGGGCCCGGGGCCTCAGCTGGCCCGGGGGGCTGAGAGGTAGAGACTTTCTGGGCTTGGAAGGAAACTCAAAGGTCTTTAATTCCACCCCTTGTTTGATACCCTCCCCAAAGTGTAGCCCTCTGTGGTTGCTTGTTCACCTCCAGTGCTGGGGAACTCAGTCCAGCCTGGGACAGACTGAAGTACACTGGGCTCCATCCCTTCCACCCCTGGTTCCAGTTCTGACCCCCGAGCAGGAAGAGAGCAAGCACGGTCTCCGTGGTGACCTGCAGAGGCCTCCCCATCCCTGGAGCCCTTGGCTGAGGTCCCGCATCTCCAGCTCAGCATCCATGCCCCAGCCTGGTCCCCACACCTTCCCGCTCTTGGCCAGAGTCCATCTCCACGTTCAGGGCTGGGGTGGCCCTCCGGCCTCCAGTTTTGCATGGTGAGTGCCGAGGGATCAGTCCTGCACCACCTCCCTCTGGACCTTCTGCCTTCATGGGTCGGTCCCAAGGTCCCGCTGCTAAGTTGACGGCATGTCCTGGCCAATTTGTCAGCCGGGCTCAGGTGATGCCAGCCCTGGCCCATCATTGTGCCCTGGGGTCCTGGGCACAGGGGGCCGCGACCTCGGTCATCGTGCTGAACCCTCTTCCGAGCTGGTCTTCCCGAGGACTCGGGTGCGGACAGCTTGGCCCGCCAGCCCTAAGTGTTTGTCTCCACGACGCACTTGAGGAACATGGTGTCGTCCTTCACGTAGGCGTGCTTGGGCGACTGCAGCTTGTTGAGGGGGAAGAAGAGTGGGCAGCCGCTAGCCACGTTGGTCTCGCTCTGGGGCCGCTGGAAGGAAGCGGAGTTCAGGTCGGGCCGGAAGGCGTCGATGGCGTGTTCACGGTTGTTCTGGTCCAGCAGCATGAAGGTGACCTGCCGGGCAGCATGCTAGGAGGTCAGGCCCGGGTCTGACCCAGGCCGTCCCTCTGACGCCAAGCTCATGCTGCTGTTGCTTTTATTTAGTTCCTCCGGACTCTTTTGCAACCCCGTGGATGGTAGCCAGCCAGGCTCCTCTGTCCACGGGATTTTCTGGGCCAGAACACTGGAGTGGGTGGCCATTCCCTTCTCCAGGGCATCTTCCCCACCCAGGGATCGAGCCCGCATCTCCCGCACTGAAGGTGGATTCTTTACCACCACGCCACCGGGAAAGCCTGAGCTCACAAGAGCAGAAGCTAAAGAAGGAAATAAGAGCCACACGTGGCACATGGTGAGAGCTGGAAAGTAGAAACACCTGGTATTGTGAGCAGGCTCCAGGGGTGTTCTATGATTAGGGCTGAGACGTTCTCTCTGACAGGAAGGGGCAACTCAGATGCCACTGTCAACTGTGACTGGCTGCTAGGGGCTAAAGGCGAGATTGAGTCCTGACAAGAAGCTGGACCCCTTAAGCCAAGATGCCTCTTTCTGCTCAGAGGTTGACCCTTCAACCGCAGCTGGATCCTCTGGGACAAGGCAGAGAGGTAAGAGCAGCCAGGCCTCCCACTGACCGGATGCCAATCACCTCCTGAAACACAAACCCAGCTTCTGTTCTGCACAGGGGCCCTGTGTGTCCCCAGGAAGCCAGTGATCTTGGAGGGACATATATTCTCCCCTCCGGCCCACACCCCTGAAATACCCATCACCCCCGCCGCAATGGTTCTCAAACTCGGCTGCACTTTAGAATTCCCTGGGAAGGTCTGAAAATTCCCAGTGCCCAGGGCTCACCATTTACGGTAGTGAGGCCCAGTCATTAGCATTTTTAAAACTCCCCCAGAACGTATGGGAACCGGTTTCAACCTACTGACTCATACCCAGACCCCATGGCACCCCGCCCCCACCCGTTTGCTCTCTCTCTCACCCCCTTCACCCCAGCTGAGGTCTGGAGTCCACCCTCTCCTAACCCTCTTGCTGCTGCTGCTCACCTGTGGGGCAATGCCTGCCCCACCTCCACCTCTGGCTGCCCTTTGAAACATTTTTAACAAACTTTATTTTTTAGAGCAGTTTTAGGTCCATGGCAAAACTGAATGGAAAATACAGAGATTTCAAGTATCACTACACTGCCTCCTACACTGTCAACATCCCCCACCCGAGGGGAACATTGGCTGCAACTGACGAACCTATGCTGAGACATCATATTCACCTGAAGTCCCTGGGTCACTTCAAGGTCTGCGCCTGGTTTTGTACATTCTGTAGGTCTGGACAGATGTGTAAGCACCGGAACCTATCGTCATCATATCAGAGTATGATGTGCAGTCCTGTCCAGCTCTTTGCAATCTCATGGACTGTAGCCCCCCAGGCTCCTCTGTCCATGGGAGCCTCCAGGCAAGAATACTGGGGTGGGTTGCCATGCCCTTCTCCAGGGGATCTTCCCAACCCAGGGATTGAACCTGGGTCTCCTGCATTGCAGGCAGATTCTTGACCATCTGAGCTATAGGGAAGTCCCTCAGAGTATTTACACGGCCCTAAATCCTCTGCGTTCCACCTATTCATCTCTCCTGTCCTCCATGAAACCCTGGCAACCTTTGATTTTCTCCTTGTCCTCACAGTTTGCAGCTTCCAGAATATCACATAATTGGAATCACACGGTATGTAGCTTCTTCAGACTGACTGCTTCCACTCAGTTAACATGCACTTAAGGTTCCTCCGTGTCTTAGGCTCCCTAGCTTATTTCGTTGGAGTGCTAAATAATACTCTATTGTCTAGATAGACCACAGTTTATCCATGCATTCACCTACTGAAGGACATCTTGGCTGCATCCAAGTTTTGGCAATTATGAACAAAGGTGCTATCAATATCTGTCTGCAGGGTTTGGGGTGGACTTAAGTTTTCAACTCATTTGAGTAAATCCCAAGGAGTGTGCTCTCTGGGTCATATGGTAAGAGTATGTTCAGTTTTGTAAGAAACTGCCAACCGTCATCCACCGTGGCTGTGCCATTTCATATTCCCACCAGCAATGCATGAGGGTCCCTGCTGCTCTGCGTCCTTGCCAGCACTTGGTGTTGTCAGCATTGTGGATCTGAGCCATTCTTAAAGGTATATGGTGGCACCTGCCTCGCTCCCTTTTTCTGAGAGTGCTGCTGTTGCAGGCTAGACCCATAGTACCTCCTATAGGAAGTTTTCTTTATTCACCCCGCTGTGTGAACTCCATCCCTCCATGTCTTCCAGGGTGGCTGGTCCAGGCATTTCAGCTCCTGGACTCATGCAAGCCTTGGCTACTAGAGGGGAACTCAGGCTCTTGTGTCATAAGAGGGGAAACTGATAACACAGAGGGTGAAGGGCTCTCAGAGGTCACACAGGTAAGCTCATGGCTAAACCAGGAGCAGGCCCCAGGTCTCCTCCACCCGAGGAAGCCCCTCGTTTCCCAGGCCCGTACCTTGTTCCTGAAAGGCCATGGCAGCAGGGCGTCGTACTCCCCTCTCATGATCACGATGAAGAGGGACAGGTGGGTCCTCTTCCCCGTCCCATCCCCATTCAGGTAGAGCCGCAGGCACAACTTGTATCCATACTTGGCGGTGTAGAAAGCTGAAATGCGGAAGCCAGAGTCATCGCCAGGGCAGCTGGCAAGTGCTAGACTTTGCAGATGAGGAAACTGGGGCTACCAGTTAGGCAGGCCCAGGTCCTGGCCCCAGACTGTGACATCTGGGATTGGAGCTGCTTCTCCACCATAGAGCGTCAGGGGGCTTCCCCGGTGGCTCGGCGGTAAAGAATCTGCCTGCAAGGCCGGAGACGTGGCTTCAAACCATTGGGTCAGGAAGATCCCCTGGAGAAGGAAATAGCAACCCTCTCCAGCATTCTTGCCTGGGAAATCCCACAGACCGAGGAGCCTGGCGAGCTACAGTCCATGGGGTTGCAAAAGAGTTGAACGTGACTTAGCGACTCAACAATAAACGAAAACACAGAGCCTTAAATCTTGGAGACCGCCTGAACCGCTGGAGGTCAAGGGCCACCAGAAGCACAGACTGCCAGGCCCCAGGCCTGGAGCTTCCGACTCAGCAGTGCGGGACAGGACTGAGAATTTACGTTTCTGCCAGGGGACAGAGGCGCTGCTGTCCCCACCACACTCCCGATTTAACCGACGTCAGGAGGCGGAGCCCAGCAAGGGGAAGTAGCCAGCCCTCAAAGTCACAGCAAGCTGGGGTCAGGGCCAGAGTGAGGGGCCCGGCCTCCTACGTCCCAACATGCAGCCCTTTCTGCGGCCCCAGGCTGAGCGGCTGGGGTCTCCTCGGGGCTGGGAGGGAGTGGGGAGGCTCACAATCTGCCGGCCACCCTTGGCACAGGCCCCTGGGATGAATCATCCCCTGGTGATTAGGTACAGGGTCTGTGGGCTCTCGCCTTGGGCAGCTGAAAGAGGCATCTGAGCGTGGGTTCCAGCGGCTGTCCCCATGAGGGCCCATCTGGGAGGGGCAGAGCGGGGACAGCTTGTGCAGGGCAGGAAGGCGTGGAGCGGGGACAGGCTGACGGTCTGACTCATCTCTGCCCTCTGTGCTTTGGTAGAACAGGAAGCCAGAGACACTGCTTGCTTTTTCCCTCTTTGGAAAGCAGCCAGGACAAAAAGCTTACGTGTAGAGGGCAAGGCCACCCCACGAAGGAGCTGCCCTGGTTCTTGAGGCAAGGTGCCTGGCTTGGGGGCCCACCTGCCCTGTGGGATGGGGCAGACTCCCATGCCCCCTCTTAATCCTCGCACTGTTGGCCTTGGGTGAGTCAGAGGAGCTGACAGACAGGAAAGGCATGAGGCTGGAGCAGACGTGAGTGGGGGTTAAAACTGCCTTCAGCAGAAATCCTCCTTAACAACCCACCCATTTTCCTTAGACACACACAGGGAGGCAAGGGGAAAAGCACAAGGTCTGAGCACAGACATGCAAAGCGTCACATAAGCAGGTCTCAGCCAAGGAAGAGAAACGTCAGCCGAGTAACTGCCTACTTTACGCAAGATATTGTGCCAGGCCCGGGATCCCAGAAATGAGTAAGAACTGCCCTGATTTACACAACACTCACTCACATGCTCCCCACAACCGTACACAGATGCCTGTGGTTTTACCTAGATCTCCCCTTGTCTGATTTTAGATCACTGGCTCTCGGAGGGTTGGGGCACCTGTGAAAGCCATCCTCCACTTCCCTTGAGTCTGCACAGACTCGGGTTCACAGCGCACTCTCTTTCAAAACCGATATCCGCACCAATGACTGAGATGGCTCATTCCTAGTTGCAGAATGTAACTGATGTTCAGGGAGGCAGAAGGCCAGCCTGGTGCCAACAGCCCCTGCTCCACACGGTGGGGTGGGGAGAAGCCTACCACCTCCACGGGCCTGGCAGGGCCGGGCATCTGAACGGCCTCAGGCCTAACTGTACGCAGCACAGTTGTCAGAGCGGACCACCCCCCACCCCCTGCTTGCCACCCTGGGAGGGGCTACCTGGGGAGAAGAGGCTGATGGTCCTGCCGCAGGCCGACTCATGGCACCGCCGGGTGACGTTGGTGATCTTCCACAGGAAGGTGCCATCGCAGGAGGCCTCCTCCATGAGGTGCAGGCTCTGCTCCAGCTTGCCCAAGGCCTGGTCCTTCTGGGCCAGGGTCTGCTGCAACTCCAGCACCTGGGGCGGGGAAGCCCATTTAGCCAGAGGCCCAGAACCCCGCCTGAGGGTGAGGTAGGGATGGCAGGAGGTAGAGATAGATACAGCTGTTCCCCAGATGGCCTTCCTGACCTCGCCTCCCTCAGCCGCAGGCACCTCTCTCTATATGCTGGCCCTCCTGCCTGGAATTCTTCTCCCTCCCTTCTCCACTGGCCAACTCCTATTCATCCGTCAGGAACCTGGCTCACATAGCCCTTCCTCTGGGAAGCCTTCGACCCCTGCCCTACTTCGGCTGGCTTCCCTCTTTCCTCTCTGTTCTGACAAGCGTCTGAGATATGCTTTTCTGCTTTTCCTGCAGGATAGATGGTCTCCCCTGTCAGGGCTGGGCCCATGCTCATTTCACCTGTGGCCATGTGGCTCAGACCGTAAAGAACATGCCTACACACAGGAGATGCGGGTTTGATCCTTGGGTCGGGAAGATCCCCTGGAGAAGGGAGTGGCAACCTACTCCAGGATTCTTGTCCGGAGAATTCCATGGACAGAGGTGCCTGGTGGGCCACAGTCCACGGGGTTCCGAGGAGCTGGACAGGACTGAGGGACTTCCACATGACTTGCATATTGCCTGGCATGTAAGAGTTGAGCCACAGAACTTGTCAAGGAACTGAAGATATGGTCACTGCCCTTGTGGGGAGCGGGCAGGCACCACCTTCCAACTGGGGCAAAAGTCGCATAACTAAATCCTTTACTCTGTCACTCAAAGCCAGTGTCTGGCTCTTCTAGTAGGTTCCTCTATTGACATTTGAAAAAAATACAAATTTATTCTCAGGGATACTCAGGTAGGGAAGTCAGCAATGGAAGTGAGCATCCTTAAAGAAAATCAAATCCCTAATTTTACAGATGAAAAAGTCACAGTCCCGTGACTTGCTCAGATCTACACAGCAAGTGAATGGAACTAAAATCCAGGCCGAGCTCAACATAAGAAGGTGATATACTATTGTTGCCTCACAAGAAGCAACATAGCATTGTGACTGGTCATATTAAAAGAAGTATAAGCTCTGCAACAAAGGAGGTTACAGTCTGACTCAACCAAGAACTGTCAGGTGAATTATCTGGTGGTGTGGTGCCATCATGCTGAAGAGTGGAATTCCTAAGAGACGGAGCCAGAACACAAAAAGTAACATGCTCTGATGAAGTGTGAAGGCACGGGGGGTGTTCAGCCTCAAGAAGGAAACACTCAGGCAGGATATTATTACTGACTTCTCATCTCCAAAGAACTTCCATGGGGGCTAGAAGTCAGATGTTTTGTGGGCCCCGAGGGGCAGGGAAGACAGAGAGACTAATTTTAGCTTAGTATGAGGGAGAGCTTTCTAAGCATGAAAAGTGTCCGGCAGTGGAATGAGGTTGCAGAAGAATCGAAGCAAACAAAAGGAAGCGCCGGATGGGGGGCTGGCTATCACTCTGCCTCAGTCCTCTTCGTAGAAGGTCTCAGGACACAGGAGGGAGACTTTTGATGGGGGCGTGGCTGGTCTGTGCAGGGAGGGGCATAGGAGGAAGGCTGGTCCGTTTGCTCTGGAGACCAGATGGGGCAAGGGGTGGGGTGGAGCTGCCCTGAGCTGCCTTGAAGGTGGACTTGCCCCCCGGGCTCACCCGCTGTTCCAGGCTCAGGATGTGTTCACGGTCCAGCTGGCTCTGGTGAATGGAGGCGGCCAGGGCCAGGTGCGAGGCCTCCACCTCCTTGTTGAGGACGGCGACAATGTTCTCGAACACACACAGCTTCCCCTCCAGCTCGGTCAGCAGCTTCTCCTTCATGAGGTGACGCAGGGCCAGCTCGTCCTGGTTCTCAGAGCAGGGGGCCCGGTAACAGTCCACCTCCAGGCCCCCGGCCGCCTCCACGCCCCCCTGCAGCTGCAGGTCTGACAGGTTCCGTTCCAGGGCCATGGGCCCGTACCCCAGGCCAGAGCCCAGCTGGGCCTTCCACTGCTTCATGAACCCCAACAGCAGGTTCAGGTGGGCGGCCTGGGAGGTGACCTCATGCTCCTCCATGAACTTTGGGCTTCCCTGCCAAGAGAGTGGGGCTGAGCAGTGAAAACAGAGGAGGAGGAGGGAGCACCAGGGAGCCAAGGAGAGTCCTGCCATCACAGGTTACCAAGGGACGTCATATCCATTCACTCAGCAACAGGAAGTACATAGCAAGAGGGATGTGGAGAAGGGCCCTGGCATTAGACACGCCCATGCTGAGCTGTGTGCAGGCCAGCTTCCAGAGCAGCAGTTCTGTCCTGCCCTCGGGCACAGTGATGATTCAGGACCATGGAGAGAGGCACAGGGGTTGGGGTCGTGGGGAGGGGAGGGTCATTTTTGTGATGCTACAGTGCTCAGGTGAGACTTTAAGAAGAACGCCCCTGAATACAAGGATGATTTGCTAGTGATTTTGTGGCTTGTGAACCACGTAAGGTACATCCAGAGCAGCAGCTGGATGTTGGGGGGAAACCCAAGGGGCTGAGCGGGGTCTGAGACTGCAGCGTACAGACCTCCTTTCTCACACCTAGATACTTACCTTGAAGGAGCAGCCAACACCTGCAAAGGGGCACCCAGCTGCAGCCTCAGCCACCTCGGGGGGATCCTGGAAATAAGAACCGCGTCACTGGATGTTGCAGAGGTCCCGGTGGCACTGGGGCTGTCTGTGAAGCACCAGCATCCACCAGGCAGGGGCTGGGCTGGGCCACGAAACTTTGCACGCACTGTTCGTTCTGCCTGGCTGATTTTTTTCCACCCTTCAAGCTTCACCCCTTCTGTGACCCTCCTTCAAAATGAGATCAGCGCTCCTGCTGGAATCCTGGGAAGCACTGCCGCCCCTCCTGCTGGGACAGGTTCCACCCAACTCACTCTTTGGTTGCCCCCACTGGTCTGGGAGCTCCCCAAGGGTCCCAAGCAAGCAATGCTGTTAACCTATGCGCAGGTCTGAGGAGCTTGGAAAATGGGCTTCATGGCCATAGTTCTTCTGGGGGCCCCAAACAACCCTTGGGGATGGCAGGGTAGGTTTTCTGTTCCCATTTGATTGATGAAGAAACTGAGGCTCACAGAAGGGAAGGAATTTACTCAAGAAGGAACAGCTAGGAAGCTGCACAACTCCAGGACTCTTCCCACCCCATATCTCTCGACGTACAGCCGCTAAGTCGTGTCGGTCTCTTTTTGACCCCATGCACCACAGAGCTCCGGGCTTCCCCGTCCTTCACTATCTCCCAGAATTTGCTCAAACTCATGTCCATTGAGTTGGTGATGCCATCTCTGTCTCTTACCAAAAGTAAACCCGAGAGAGACTAGGAGGACTTTTTTTTTTTTTTTCCAAAACATACACTTGAAAAGGCCTTAAATACAGAATATATAAAGAACTCTTGCTGCTACTGCTGCTAAGTCGCTTCAGTCGTGTCCGACTCTGTGCGACCCCATAGACAGCAGCCCATCAGGCTCCTCCATCCGTGGGATTTGCCAGGCAAGAGTACTGGAGTGGGGTGCCATTGCCTTCTCCGTTACAATTCAATAATAAGACAGCTTAACACAAAACGGGTAAAACACTGAACAGATACTTCATAAAAGGAGACACATAAATGACAAGCCTGTGAAAGTAGGTTCATCATCACCAGTCATCAGAGAAATGCAAATTATTATAAAATGCCATTGTCTGCTCACTAAATGGTTAAAATTTAAAAAGAATGGCGATACCAAGCTTTGGGGAGAATGTGGAGGAACTGGAAAACACTTGCAGGTTGCTAGTGGGAATACAAAACGGTGCAGCTGCTTTGGGACAAGCTATGCCAGCATCTCATAAAGTTAAATCATAAAGGAACTTACAGACCATGCTTACCGAGCTAGCAGATAACCCACACGTTCCACTCCCAGGGATTTACCCAAGGGAAACTGAAAATGTTTCCATGTGTGTTATGTAAATGTTCGGGCAGCGTTACTCATAATGGGCCCACACTGGAGGCTGCCTGAGTTTTCATCTGCTGGTAGATGGGTGAACAAAATGTGGTGTGTTCGTACCCAAGGACACTCACTCAGCACTCAGCAACTGGATGGACTAAATTACTAACGGGTGCAGTAACAGAGCGACCTCAAAACATTCTGCTAAAAGAAGAGTCAAACACCGAAGACCGCATACTAGAATTCTATTCCAAGTTAATTTTTTCTTCTGATATTAAAAAAAATTTTTTTGGCTTCACCATGCAGCATGTGGGATCTTAGGTGCCCGACTAGGGATCAAACCTGTGCCCGCTGCTTTGGAAGTGTGGAGTCTGAACCACTGGACCGCCAGGGAAGTCCCTAGGATTTCATGCTCATGAGATTCTTGAAAAGGTAAAACCATAAACAGAGAGTAGATCGGTGGCTGCCTGGGGCTGCAGCTGGGGGAGACTGACTAGCCAGGGGCACAAGAAAATTTTATCTGGTGCAGAAACATTCCCGTTCTTAACTGCAGGTCACACGATTGCAGGCATTTACCGGCATGCATCAATCTGTACACTTAAAATGAGTGAATTTTATTACACATAAATAATATATTGACTTTCCAAGAGCTTTGTTGCTGTTTTTAAGAATAACCTCACGGGGTGACGGGAGGGGAGATCTGGATGGGAGGACAGAAGTCTTTGGGCTGAGCAAATATAAAGTCACACTAGTCGTCATTCTGTAAAAGGTAAAAAAGTGAGAGTTGTGGGCTTAATGAGACAGTTGGACTGGGACACAGAGCACAGCCCAGCAAAGGGCTGCCCCGCGGTGCCCCACTGCCTCAGGCTTCAGGTACAGGATGTTCCCAACAAGGAGCAGAAAACAGATGTTTTCTGGGAGGGAGGCAGCCTTGGCAAGGAGACCAGGCGGGCTTCGCAAAGTGCCTGGCAATGCAGCTTCTCCCAGCAGGTAGCTTCCTAATGTGCGGGGAGGGTGGAGGACCCGAGGCCAATGGGGACCTGGTGATGGAGGCCGTGAAACGCCCTCCAAGCCCGCGATTCGAATCCTCTGCAGCTCGAAGTGAGAGGCAGAGGGAGGTAGGATGCAAGTGAGAAAACTAACGGTGGGGTTCCAGAGTTGCACACGGGTGGGGGGCACGTGTCCCTTTGGCAGCTGAGCCTCGTGGCGTTGCGTCTGTGCAGCGAAAGCCCAGGCAGACCAGTGGGTGCCGTGTGTGCAGAGCAGGCATTCTTGTTACCACGCGGCGGCAGAGCCAAGGCCTGCTGCTCACACAGGCAGAGCAGAGGCTGCAGGGGCCGGCCAGACCGCCAGAATGCCACTGCCAGCCACTGCCTCTCACTCCTTGGGGTGCTTCCAGGGCTTGGCTCTGGAGCCATCCCGTTGGGGTGCAAAGCCCATTTCTGTCAGTTCCCACACTTAGCTGTGTGGTCTTGGGGGACTTATTAACTCCCCCACGTCTCAGTTTCCCAATCTGGAAAATGGAGACAATAATAGAACTCCCCACCCTATGGAGGATTAAACGCCAGAATACACACAAATTCTGATACGAGGGACCTATTCTGTTATAATAAAATACCACAAACTTAAATGGCTTAAGCAACCCACACGTATTATCTTACGGTTCTGGAAAGCAGAAGAGTCGGACATGACTGAGCGACTGAACTGAACTGAACCTCAAGGTGTCAGCAGGACGGTGTTCCTTCTGGAGACCAGAGGGGAGACCCTGTTTTCTGGTCTCTTCCGGCTTCCAGAGGCTGCCTGCATCCCTTGGCTCATGGTCCCTCCCTCCAGAGCCAGACGGAGCAGCACAGCATCTTCCAGCGTCTCTGATTCTGCCTCTCTCGTCTTCCTCTTTTGAGGACCCTTGCGATTACAGCGAGCTCACCAAATAACCCAGTCACCTCCCCATCACAAGACCCTTAACTTAGTGACGTCTGCAAAGTACAAAGACCCTTTCGCCATTGCCATGGGCTGAGGAGTGTCTGTGCGTGTGTGTACTAAGTCACTTCAGTCGTGTCTGTCTGTGACCCTAGGAACTGCAGCCCCCCAGGCTCCTCTGACCACAGGATTCTCTAGGCAAGAATGCTGGAGTGGGTTGCCATGCCCTCCTCCAGGGGATCTTCCCAACCCAGGGATTGAACCTGTGCCCCCTGCATTGGAAACTGAGTCTTAACCACCGGACCACCTGGGAAGTCCCTGGAGACCCGGTCTTTAACGAGGTGATTAAGTCAGAATGAGGTCATCAGGATGGGCCCTGCTCCAGCGTGACGGGTGTCCTTGTAAGAAGAGGAAGCGAAGACACAGACATTCAGAGGAAGAGGATGCGAGGATGCTGGGAGAAGACGGCATCCACAAGCCAAGGAGAGAGGCCTCAGGAGAAACCGACTCTGCCTGAACTTCTTGCCTCCGGAACTGCGAAGAAATCGATCTCTACTGTTCCCACCACCCAGTCTGTGCTCCTTTGTGACGGCAGTCCGAGCAGACTAATACCGTCACATAAGCTAACATATTCACAGGTTGCGGGGATTAACACGTGGACAGCTCTGGGGAGCATCATTCCGCCTGACACATACTTGGTTTAGCCCCGATCAGCGGGAGTAGGCCTGCTATTAGCATAATCATTCCCGTGGGTGAAGCGCGGCCCTTGGGACATCTTTCTCCTCCCCCTTCATGGCTGTCACATACATGCACCTATTTAATCTTCACGCCTCAAACTCGTAGTCATTCTGTGAAACCCCGCTTCCCCACTGGATTTCCCCAGGGGCTGGTAGAGGTGAGGAACATCGCTACATGCACGTGTATTTCTAGAGGACCAAAGCATTTTCGCAAGCCACCTCATAGGATCCCTGCAGTCGGCAGGCAGGGCGGAGCTGGTTTCACCTGAACACATGCGGGAGACCTGGGCGAGTGGCTAAGTCTGGGTCACGTGGAGCTTGTACAAGTGAGAGGCCCAGTGTCCTGCAGGCACGAGCCCTTCCGGGGCCGCAGCTTTCTCCACCCCCGTGTGAGCACAGCCCTGCTGAGTCTCCCAGGACCACCCGGAGGAGGTCAGGGCTCTGAAGTTCTGCCTCTCTCACGGAGGTGACGAAGCTGAAGCTCAGGGAAGGCTGCTGACTTACAGGAGACGATGCAAGTTTGGGGCAAAGCTGTGGTGGAGGCCAGGCGCCTAGGATCCACGTCCAGGGCCCTTCCTCCCCTCCGGGGAAAGAGGGGTAGCTCATTTGAAGGCAGGGCACCCAGGGCACTAGAGAGGCAAGCGGGCTGGGGCCGCAGAGGAAGAACAGGGCATCCGTCCTGGGCCAAGCCTTTGCCACAAGCGGCCCCTGTGTGAGCGGCCTCAAGGCTGGCAAACCGCTAAAAATAAAACTTGCGGTGAAATTTCCTCTGAGGAGGAAACAGAGAAAACACAATCCCAGCCCTGAGCGAACACTTGTCCTTCTGTCCACGTCCGAGAAGTCGGGGGGTGTGGTATTCCCGGCTGCCTACTGACCCAGGCCCTTTGTGACGGGGTCAGCAGAGGGCTGTCGGGGGGCCTCCACTTGAGGACCCGGGGGCCTCTGATAATGTGGGTGTTAAGAGGATACTGGGGACACGAGAGAAGCCTCTGTGAAGCCACGGCACAGAACAGAGGGCCTGCAATGTGCCAGGCACCGCCCACACTGCTGTGCTGGGCACAGAGGCTGGCCAAGGTCTTTGAGGGCTGGACGGGGTGTTTTTGCTTGCGTCTCAGCTAGTGCTGAGGGAGAGGCTCTCTACCAGGACAGGGTGGGCCCAGTGCACCCACCAGTTCCTGCCCTCCTCTGCATCTGAGCCAGTTTCCTTTCTGGCAACCTCTGCTTGGCTCGACTGCCACCTCCTCCAGGAAGTCCTGCCTGGTTCTCCTAGTTGAAAGGAGTCTTGCCCATTCCTGTTTTCCCAGCACTTGCTGGATTCTAGCACTTAAGATTGACTGGGTATTTAAACCTGTGTAAACAAAACACTTGGGGTGATACCCCTCTGGAGGCAGTAGAGAGGTGCCAGGAGGCCCGGGGCAGGAAGAGGGAGGCTGGCTCTGGCTCCCCTTTGCGCTGAGACTGGTACAGGCACGCCTCTTCCCTGAGCCTCTGCAGCCTCACCCACTGGTACCGCCACAGCCCATGACGCAGGGTGTCACAGGACGCACAAGGTCGCAGATGCAACTGCCAAGCTCAGAAGTGTGAGGGGGCTCATTTCCAGGGGCTGGATTTCAACAGACACAAATCAGCACGGAGGCCGAGGGACATGGTTAGCGTCCTCCCCCAGACGCAGGATGGCCGCAGGGTGCAGGAGGCTGACTGCCTTGCCTTTTGCAGCCCCGAGGGAGACGGTCATCAGCTCAGTACAAAGGGAGAGGGAAACACAGGGCGGTTAGTTCCTCACGGTGGACACGGTGCTTTTGTGCAGCGATGAGCTGCCCGTCACTGCAGGGACGCCAAGCCACTTGGCAGGAATCCAGTATAGAACGGAAATGGGACTAGACTGCTCGATCTCCGATCGTTCTCAGATTCTAGAATAATTTGAGGCATTCTTGTAAGCCACTGGCAGCAGAGGCCAGCCTGCTTTTGACCTTCTTGAGGAGCCTCAGAGGGAAGAGACGCGAGCAACAATCCCGTCCCCAGGGTCTCCCGCAGGCAGGACTGATTGCTATTTCCCAGCCGCCAGGCGGTCCCGACTTCACTGTCACTCCTGTAGGAAGGTCATTCCAGGCCAGAACCAAGTCTCTAACTGGCTCAACAATCATCCTTTAACGTCTGCTTCTTACACGAGCTAATCAGGGCAGGGCTCTGAGCGCTTCTCAGAGGGACCAGGGACGTGACCCTAAGGAAGCCAGAGGAGGACAGACTGGTGAGCGCATGGCGCAGAGAGGGCCGCACGGGCGGGCGCCTCGGGGCTCAGCTCAGCCGGCTTCTGGCCCGGCCCCTCCACCCCACCCACCTCCACTCCCCAGGTTTCCTCAGACACACAGACTTCGGAACCACCATGTGTTGCAAAGTGTTGATGTATCATCAGCTGCTTTCCTTTGGTCAAAAGTCCCCCCAAAGTTCCCATCGGGTCAGGAGCTGGCGGAGTCCCTGGTCTTTCCACTTGTGGCTTTCTGCAGGTGTCAGACCACTGGCTCACGCTGCCCCCCAGCTTTCCACGGGGGGTGCACCCCCTCACCCCCATGCTGCAGTCAGCTGAGAGCCTGTAATTCCATCACTAGAGTCACTCCATTTGGTCAAAGGCATCACGTTTCAAACTGCACCCTGCAGGGCCCTAGGAATCCAGAGAGTCTCTGGGGGCTGGGGCAGGAGGAAGAAGAGGGGTGACCGCAGGGCCAGAGGTCCAGGCTCCCCTTCTACTTTCATCTGATTTCACACTAACAAAGATGAAAAAATTAGAACTGCTGAATTGGGAGATATTAAAATATCTCTGCTTTACGTTATCTAAGATTTATACAATGAATCTGGATTCATTCTGTTAAGAGGCAAGACTAAAGCAAACCAGAAACAGTCATCCTGATGCCTCAGGCAGGTAGTTGCCTTAGAAAGCAGATAGCCTATCCCTCCCTTTGGAGGGTGGAGCACGGAGGCCCACTGAGCACAAAGATGCCCCACGAGGGAGGTTTGGGAAGTTATTCCAGGGGTGTTAATCCTACACGCTCTCACCACGTGGTAGAGTACCAAGTTCCGGGAAAATGCATTAGATCCTTACTGCGATTCCCTTGAGGGTCGGTGGGGGACAGGGCTGCTGAAGAGAAGAGCGGAAAGCCCTCAAAACCAGCTCTGGTGGGACAGGGTTCTCCCAACTCTCTGGAGGAGAGGGGGCTGGAGCGGAGAAGGGGGAAGGAGGCATGGAGACCTGCCTGCCTCTCCTTCCACAGCCGGAGGCAGAGCGCCCCGCCAGCCAGTGACTGGCAATGGGACATCGCCGGCACTGATAAGGCCCTGTCCAAGGCAGCATCTTTATTTCACAGGGAGACAAGCAGCAGCCATCTCAGCCGTGCGCTGAATATATAGCCATCCTTGACACCAGGCTCCTGATCCCCTACCCCCACCCAGGGCCGCAGTCTGGCCAAGGGTAGAGCTCTGGTGCAACAGAGCCAGGTGCCTGGCAGTGTGGACAGCTCGGGTGGTCACCAGGGAGCTTTGCAATGAGAACCCCCAGTGGGTGTCGGGGCCCCACGTGTAAGAAAAGGGGGTTAGATTTAGAGCCGGGGTTCTTCAAGCTCTGGATTCACAGACCAGTACCAGTTTTATTTGCTTTTTAAATTAGGACATCAACATAAAGATCGCCGTTTTTTAATTTTACCCCAAAAAAGGCTTTACCCCCAATTCTATCATCTGTCACGATCACTTCCTTCATACAAAGACACGTACAGGAAGGGCATCATCTCAGAGTAAAGAGTGAGTCTACGTATGCAAAGAATTTAGTTTTGTAAGAAAAAGTCATGGCGATTTTCTTTCTTTTTTCTTTTTTTACCATTTTTGTCATGAACTGGTTTGGGAATGAACCAGGGTTGGTTGCCATGTGGGCACCTCTGGGCTGGACAGAAGACCCGCAAGAGTCTTTCCAGCTCAGAAGGGCCAGGGTTCTAAAACGGTGCCTGAGGATGTCTCTTTGGCCCCTCTTAACTCCTGGAAGCACAGCTTGGGGAAGCCGGAGAAGTGGGCTGAGGCTGGCCTGACCCTGCCTGAGAGCAAACAGGGTCAGAAAGAGCTGTCTGCACCGAGTTGGCAAACTCTTTCCAGAAAGAGCCAGAGAGTGACTATCTGAGGGCTGGCAGGCCTCTGTTACAACTATTCACCTCTACCATCTCAGGGCCAAAGCGGCCGCGCACAAGATGCGCACGGATGAGCTGCGGCTGTGAGCCCGTCCTGCTCTGTTTAGGGATCTGGAAGCTGGAAGCCCGCAGCATTTTTCATGTGTCACAAAATCTCACTCCCCTGCTGACTTCTGAAAACACTTTAAGTGTAAAAACCATTCTCAGCTCATGAGCTGTGTACAAACAGGTGGCAGGCCGGGCTGGGCCCGAAGGCCGTGGTGTGTGGGTCCCCGAACAGACTGCCGCTCTCACCCTGAACCTGGTCAGCCAGGCGGTGCAGGACAAGCGGCTTTTCCACTGTGGACATCAGTCTCCTCGCCACCGACAGACAGAATTCAGTCTAGACTCAGGACAAGCAGGGAGGTGCCTGCCAGCGGAGACAATGGGCCATCTTTCCTGGCAGCACCAGCTTACCTTCTCCTGAGACAGAAGGCTTCCTGGACTTTCAGATGGGGTGTCATCCCCTTCACATTTGGGACAGATCCGATCCTCATCATTCCTGGGAACACAAGAACAAATGCCACTGAGCAAAGCCTTCAAGACTCCATGACACCAACCTCCATCCCCAGAGCCCCAAAGGCCTGGGCCTTGCCCAGCATGGCAGCTGATACCCATGAGCACATACCTCCCTCCCAGATCCACCATTCCCAAACCTCAAAAACACTGGGCACCCAATGTTTTCCCACAGCTTGCAGTGAGTTTCTCTGGCAGCCAAACCTGATTTGGACTGACTAGGCTATTAAAGCCCTTCTTATCCCGCTTAGGGTGAATATTTACGTTTGCAGAAATATCACTGCTTGATGCTTGAACATAAGCTATGTCCCCAGTCCCTGCTGGAAGAATGCCAGAGTAATGTACTGACTGGCTTTTCAAAAATCTGAAAAACTTCTTCGTTCCACAATACATCTGAGCCCAGGGCTTCAGTTAAGGAACTGTGGGTGTGTACTATATTAGTTCTTCGCAGGTTCCTCTACTTTATTCTGGTCTCTTATTTTTAGTACTTACAGATGACTCCAGCCTCTCAGAATAAGACGGGGCCTCCAAGAACGCCCAGCCTGAGACTCCTAACCAGGAGTGGGTGTCAGATTCTGAGTGCGATGACACATGGGCCTACATGCTTTTGCAAAGTGATCTGATGCCCAGCGAGTGCCCCCAGTCAGGCCCATTTCACAGGGAGGAGAACGAGGCCTCAGAGGACATAGGGGTGGGCCGAGGTAGAGAGATGCAGGGCAGACCTGGAACCCTTCCCCGCTCCTACCATGTTTTGGAAGAAGAGGGAAGGAAACCAAGAGACCCACCGCAAAAGCCCGAGACGAGCCCAGGATGGTCAGACCAGCCAAGCTCTGCTCCCTCGCCCCATCTGCCTGGCCAGCATCACCACCTCTCTCCTCTCTCTCTTAGCCTTCTCCTTCGTCAAAGCATTGGAACTTCTCAAGTTTGCCTCAGGAGTTTCCCACCTCCCTAACCTGTAAAGTCCCCAGCAAAGGTCACACTGGGGGTGCATGGCAGTTTGAGAACACCTCTGCCAGGAAACTGACCTCATCTCTCCATTAGGCCTCACTGTCCTCTTATGCTAAGTGTCCACCTTTCCAAGGCTCTTCTGAGGAGTGTTTGGCACACAGTTGGCACATAACAGTTGCATAATAAGATGGGATACTGATGATCATATTGATGTCACACCTCTCTGAATTATTTATAATGTATACATTTTAATATATATGGTGTATATTTTATACATAGGCCAAATACATGTATTATATATAAAGATGTGTTCGTTGCTCAATTGCATCTGACTCTTTGCAACCCCATGACTGTAGCCCAACAGGCTCCTCTGTCCATGGGATTCTCCAGGAAAGAGTATTGGAGTGAGTCACCATTCCCTTCTCCAAGGGATCTTCCTGACCCAGGGATCGAACCCAGGTCTCCTGCACTGCAGGCAGATTCTTTACCATTTGAGCCACCAGGGAAATATAAAGGTATTTGTATACAATATGAAATATAAAGATATTTACATACAAATATATAGGAGATGGTGAAGGACAGGGAAGCCTGGCGTGGTGCAGTCCATGGGGTCGCAAAGAGCTGGACACGACTTAGCAACTGAACAAGGACAATATACACATATGTAAATCTATAATATATGAACATACAGTAGTATACTAGATACTTTTGTCCCCTTTAGAAGAGTTCTCAGCAAACAGTCTGAGGTTATGGGTGATATTGTGGAAGGAGATACATCTGTACAGCAGTTTGTCATTTACCCAGGAGTTTATAGATAAATTCCCTATTATAAGAATCCTTTGAAATGTTATTGATTGGGTCTTATAACCATCCTGGGAGGTAGAAAATCACTTTACAGGCATTTTATTGACAAGGGGGCTGAGGTTTGGGGACGTTAAGCCATGAGCATAGGCCACATAGTGAGTGAGTAGCCCAGCTGGGCTCAGAGGCTCTGCCACCCTCGACAGCCTTCTGCAGAGGGAGCTGAGGGCTTTCTGTGGCCCCTTCTCCTTCTGCCAGAAGTCAGACAGGGCGGTATGGGGGGAAGCCGAGGCCAGAGAGATGCAATCACCTCCTTGAAAGCCAGGGGTCCTCTCACCCTCGCCTCCCATCAGGAATCCCTCCCCGGCGCCTCCTCCCCACCCACCCCTTCTCCTCCGACCCCTCACCTCGCGTTCTCAGAGAGACAGACGGCGCAGCAGAGAGGCCCGGGCTCTGGGGGGTCCTGGCAGGCGGTGCGGGGGCACCCAAAGGGGAACTCGTTCTCATCGGGGGCTGGGCGGGGGCTGCTGCCCGAGCCAGAGGCCATCCCGGGGACCCAGGCGGGCTGGGGGTGCAGGGCCTGGTCCAAGCTCCTTGGGGCAGGGGCCCAGCCCCGTGAAGTCTGTGCTGGAGAAGTGCGCTCTGCTGGGCCACCCACTGATACTCGGGCGGCTGATGCCTTTATCTTCAGGCTGGCTTGTACGGTTCGACGTCACAGCTGAGTCACAGCAGGGAAGAGACAGGAATTACCCTTGGTGGTGCAAAAAAATCCCCTGGATGGTGACTGCAGGCTCCAGGAGTGTCCAGTCATTCTTTCGAGTGAGAGGGAGGTGAAGAGCAAGTCAGACAGAGAGAAGAACCGCATCGCGGACTTTCAGGGACGGCAGTTCAGAGTTTCCCCTCTCGGGGGACTTCAGGCTGCCACTGGCTTCCTCCACCTCCTCCCCAGGGACAGGGGCAGAGAGAGCTCCAGTCCCTGACTCGTCTGTGTCCCCTGGGCCCTCCGAGAAGTCTGGGATTCTCGGTGGGGGTGATCACCACTCCAGTGGAAATCCCCAGGGTTCTGGAGGCAGGTCTAAAAATGAAAGTTCCCTGCGTATGAGCTCTGCCCCATCCAGAGGTGAAAGTCACTTCCTCACAGTGGGTCTCAGTTACCCCGTCTGTAAAAAACTAAAAAAGGAATTGCAACAGGGCATCTCCAAGCCTTCTGTGGGAGCTAAGATTCCAGGGCCCCATGGCCAAGGTAACCAGGGGCAGCAGGAAGGCCCCTGATGGCCCAGCCCTGCCCGGGGCATTCTTCATCAGCACGGTGATGACACCGTGGACTGCTCAGGGCCCTACCCCCACGGCCCCAGTCAGGAAATCATAGGCGCCACAGACTCGGGTCAGGGACCACCACTTCCTGGCACTGAGGCGAACAAAGGTCTAAACAAATACAAGGTCACGGAGACTTGGTCTCAGCAGCCCAGCGGGAGGCAGGTCCACAGCCGTGTGGTGCCCCGGGCAACATTTTCCTTCCTATTCCTTTAGCAAGCTGCTGGGAATTCCGCAGGCATGTAGAGGCACAGAGAAGCCAGATGCCTGGTCTGGAGTCACACAGCACCCGGCGGCAGAGAGCACCTAGCGCCCGGCCTGTGCGACTCCAAGCTCTGTGCTCCTCTTCCCGCTCCAGAGAAGCGAGAGCAAGGCAGCATGGAGCGTGCAGAGCCCTGGACGGAGGTCCAAGCTGCTAGCCTCTGTTTTCTATCAGATGCAAAAGACGGGCTTCCCTGGAGGCTCAGGCGGTCAAGAATCCACCTGCAATATGGGAGACCTGGGTTGGATCCCTGGGTTGGAAGGATCCCCTGGAGGAGGGCATGGCAACCTGCTCCAGAATTCTTGCCTGGGAGAATCCCCATGGACAGAGGAGCCCGGTGGCCTGCAGTCTATGGGGTCGCAAAGAGCTGGACACAACTGAGCAGAGCACAAATGGAAAAGACAATCAACCCCTCCACATCTTTCTGTCCTGCTGGGCTGCAGTTAGGGGTTATGCAAACTTTCACAGCAGTTTCAAATCACGGGCTTTGAGGTCTGACAGACCTCAGTTGGGGTCCTGAGTCCATCACTCCCTAGCTCTGGGTCCTGGGGCAAGGTCAGTAACTTCTCTGCACCTCAGTTTTTGCACCTGCAAAATGGGGATAATATTAATACCTGCCTCACCTGACTGTCATAATAACCAGATGAGATTGTGGGTGAAAGTGTGGCATGGTGCACAGCCCAAGTGAAGTCCTCAAAAGGCTTTGATGTTGATGGCACAGCCCTTCCAGCTCAAGATCAGGAAAACAAGATTAAAATGGTAAATTATGCTTATAGTGTTTTCACATTCATCAAATTTAGTGGAGACTCACAAATGGGCAAGGTAGGTCAGAGTTTATCCTCTTGAGTCTAGTAAATTCAATTGCCCACCTTCCCTGGAACGATGCTGAGTCTGCCAAGGGTTGCTGGCAAAAGGGCAAGGCATCCTAAGCTACTGCTACAGTGGAAATCAGGTTCTTCAGCTTCACCTGGGCCAGGCCTGGCCTGGCCCTTTCAGCAAATGACTTTGAAGGTTGCCTCATGGAAAGACTGTCCAAAAGCCACTCACTTAACCATACACCCCAAACCTGCCAACTTCTCTGCATCCCCAACTGTTCCCTCCTTCCCTTGGTTCGGCATCCCAGATTTATCTCTCTGTCCAAGTTCTTGGGTCCCTTTCTCTCCCCTCTGCCTTCACTGCCTCCCAGCTCCTTGCTATCGGCCTCAGCATGCACCCAAGCTGCTCTAATGATTAAAAGAGAAACGTAGCAGGTGCCGTGCTAAGTGTTTTTACAAGCACATCTCATCTCAGCTTCACGGGAACCCTAGGAGGCAGGTATTGTCACCTTCATCCCCATTTTACGGAGGCTCCAAGGAGTTCAGTGACTTGCCTAAGGGCTCACGGATAGTGAATGAGGACTCCGGATCCCTGTGTTCTAACCACATGCGGTGCTTTAAAACGCATTCCACATTCCTCTCCAGCATCTGCACGCTCTCCTCAGTCGAACAGAACTTGTAGAAAACACCGTCTACACGGGCGCTCCGCTGCCTCACTCCAGTCGAGGCTTGCCCCAGTTTCTCTCCACCTGGCCCTGTGGCCAGCCCATGCCACGCCTCCGGGCGCCTCCTAATTCCCTTCCTTGCTGGGGCTTCCCGCACCCCTTCCGACCCGCACTTCTCCTTGACCCCTTTCTCTTCCGAGGATTCTCGGCGCTGCGCACTCGCGTCTCCCCAGCCTTCCCTTCGTCTCTCGGGGCGCAGCTGGACCAGACCACTTCCCCCCGAGAGTCCCCGTGGGCTGCCCCAGGGGTGGGTGGCCTCCTGGCTCTGCGATCCCACTGCACCCCGCCACCGGAGCCCAGTCCCCCGCCGCCTGGCTCCGTGAGGCCAGAGGGCCTGTTCGAGCTCCCCAGCCCGGTCCGTGCGTCTCCCCTCGCCGCATCTCCAGCTGCGTGCGCAGCGCCGCGAGCAGAGCCGGCCCGGGCTACTCCAGGATGAGCGACCGCAGGGCGGCCGCCGGGCCCGCAGGGAGGGCAGGGGGCAGCGAGTCCGGGGCAGGGCTCGGCAGCCCGGACTCCAGGTCCCGAAGGCGCGCGGGGAGGCTCGCACCCGGGGAGCCCGGCGGGGAGCGGCGGCCCCCGGAGTCCCGGGGCAGGCGGGGGCGGGGTGCGCTGCACCCACCTCGCTGCCGCCGCCTCCTCCCGGCGGCGCGGCCGGAGCTTCCGGCGGCGGGAGCATTTGGCCCCGGCGGCGGAAGCCGGGGAGGGCGGGCCCGGGGCCGGTTCCTGCATCCCGAGCCGCCTCCCGAGGCGGCCCCGGGGGCGGGGCGGGCGCTCCCCGCTGGGGAAACTGAGGCTTGGGGCGGGATCCATGGTGTGGCAGTCTGTTTTTGCACCGAAAACCCACCTGCTTCCGTTCTCCTTCTCCCCGCGCGAGTTCATGGCACAAGTGTGGGACTCGCAGAATAAACGAATGCAGACTTGGGACTCGAACTATCCCGGCCCCTGCCCGCCTGCAGCCCCTTGCGGGGTGGGGCGAGCAGTAGAAACACCCGCGTCTTAGCCCTCTTGGGTTCCTGCAGAGATCCTAGCTCAGCGCTTACTGAGTTGGACGCAATCAGCAAAGAGATGTACAAAGCGGTTAGTTCCGAGCGCTCGGCGCGTCCACAAACTCGGTGTTTTCAGGAACCGAGACTAATTTTTTCTAAATATACACACGCGCGCGAGTGCGCGCGAACGATCACTTATTCCCTATGAATTTTGTGTATATCAATTAAAATAATTATGGTACTTAGCGTTGGGATAGAATTTTTGTTTAAATATACAACCTTTATTTTTGCGAATTTGATAAAGGCTCCTCCATCAATATCTGCAGGACTTTTAGCTGAGGACCGAGGGAGCCTGCCTACTTTGCCGGTTTTGTTTTCGTTACTCAGAGCCATCCATTACGTTCTCTACGTGTTAGGATCTCATTTTTCTGTCCTTACACTCAACCGGAGTTGGGAACTGGGTGTTACTTCTTTGGTTTGGTTTGGTTTTAACCTGGGATGTGTTTAAGCCTCTAGCTCACCTGGGGTGGAACCCCAACTTCTGCTGATGCTGCAGGACAGTCCTCCTGGAGAAAGGAGGGCCCCCAGTCCGTCCTGGAGGGGAGGCACCTGCCCGCAGACAAGCTGAGGGTCTAAGGGGCCTCCCGGCTGGCAATCTGTGGGGCATTAGCAGAGTCACTCTCAGCTCTTAAGAGAAACGGATTTAGAGCTTGGAGTCTCTGATTTAAAAACTCCTTGGTTCTCAGTGCAATCTGTGAAGGCTTTGGGGCCTCTAAAAGCCCTTCTCTGGTCCCGTGTCTGTCCCACCCACCCCTTCCTCTCTGCCCCAAGCCCGCCTAAGTGAGCAGTCGACCTGACCTTACTCTCTTCAAGTGCCACATCCTGTTTTCAGATTAATGAGCTCATTTGGTGGAAATTTACGGAGGGAAATAGTTTAATTTTGGAAAGTACCAAAAACTTATGTGTAGTCACTCGACTTATTTTGGGGGGCTCTTGAAATAGAGGGGGCGTCACCAGGGGACCTCTGAGCCACCAGGGAGTGGCAAATTGAAAGGAGAACCCAGTGAGGCTGAACGTGACTCAGAAAGGAATCAAAACCTTTTGGAGACCACTCATCTCTACCCAGTAGAAAAAAAAAAATTCCAAAAATAAGTTGAAGAAGAAAAGTAGTACGTGTGGCTAAGGCCTAAGATCTGGTGGTGTGAGCCTGGGGCCACGACTGGGAACGAGAAAGCCCACACAGGGAAGTCGGGGGTGTTTGAGCCTCAGCGTGCCTCTCACATCCCTGTCTGCTCTCCTTGTCCTAAGAGGCACCAGAAGGTTTCCGTTCTCCAGTCTTCCCCCGGTCCTTCAGCTGTCAGACTCTTGGCCTTGAGGTTGCCTGCTAGCCTTGTAGCCTTTTAAGCTTGTGGCTCCTGCAGGGAGCTGAGGATTGAGTAGTTAGGAGGACTCTGGAAAATTAAAGTTTTTTTGAGCAGTTCTGCATTGAAGATGGTAAAGCACGGGTGACAAGCCCCCTAAGTGTCCGATCACCTCCTTGGCCTGCCCTGTTTCCTAGAGGAGAGACTTTTCAACCCTTCTAAGAGGTAGGATAGAAAAATGGTGAAAATTGACAAGGTGCTGACAATTTAGTACTGGAATGAAATTGTGTCCTCCTCCTCTCTGCCCCGCCTTCCCCCAGCTGAAACCTGTATAGATATTTTGGAGGATATATTTATATTTTGGAATGAGCACTGGACTAGGAGTCAGGACATTTGTGTGTTTTTTTTTCTCCCTGTCACTAAAGCAGTTTTGGGGGAGAGTAGATGAATAAATGAATGCTCAATAGTTCAACAAATTATAGTCCGTAGTGTTGTTTTTGTTTTCTAAGTGGAAAACTGGGTGGAGTGCCGTGGGTTATCTCAAAACTTGTATCAGCTGTGAGACTGTCTTCAAATGCGTTTTCACCTAGAGCCCAAGGATGCATGCTAAGTCGCTTCAGTCGTGCCCGACTCTCTGGAGACTCCGCCAGGCTCCTCTGTCCATGGGATTCCCCAGGCAAGAATACCGGAGTGGGTTGCCATGCCCTCCTTCAGGGGACCTTCCCGACCCGGGATCGAACACTGCAGTCCAGTTCTTTACCGCTGGCGCCACCTGGGAAGCCCAGAGCCCAAGCCTACAGACCAGCTAGAAGCACGGATTTTCTGTTAAGCAAAGCAGACAGCTAGGAGTCTGTGCCTTGGGCTTCTTTCCTCCCCATCCTGACCTCTAGGCTCTAGGAACATGGTTTAAAAATGGTGGATATTACTCCCAGATCCCAGAGGTGGAAATTGGGATTCTCTCCTGAGCTGGCTTGCCTCTGCTGTCCCAACCGTTGGAACTTTTTTTCCCAACAACTGAGCCTTTCCAGGTGTTAGAGTCCTGATGGGCATCGGAGGAGGGAGAGATTGCATTGCCAGGGTCATTAGCCTTCCAGAGGATGGGAGGGCAGAAGGGCAGGACGAGACTGGAGCCTAAGCACTTAGAGGACTGAGGTTGGTGGTCCTGGTAAAAATAGCAGTGCCAATATCAGTGGTTAGTATCAGTTACTGTGACGCTGCTCTCATCTGAGCGCATCACAGGCCTCGCTCCCTCTACTGATATCATCGAGAAGAGGTGAGAAACTATTTTCTCCTTTCTAAAAGCCAGGGCCCAGATTATAGCAGTACATGAGGCAGGCCGGGCTGCTGGTCTCACGGCCGCTGGCTCCTAGAGGTGAATGCACCGAGTGTGTCCATTCTCCTAACGCCAGTCGTTCATGCTGCTTTTGTTTGTGCGCGTGCGTGCATGCGGGATGGGGAGTGGCGGGGCTCAATCGTGTCCAGCTCTTTGCCACCACATGGATTGCAGCCTGCCAGGCTCCTTTGTCCATGGAATTTTCCAGGCAAGAGTACAGGAGCAGGTTGCCATTTCCTGCTCCAGAGGATCTTCCTGATTTAGGGATCGAACCTGCGTCTCGTGTGTTTCCTGCACCGGCAGGCAGATTCTTTGTCACCGTGGCACTTGGGAAGAAGCAGAGTTGGACGTGACTGAGCATATTAAGTATGTGTCGAGTCCCTGACCAGGGATCAAACCTGCGCCCCCTGCAGTGGAAACGGAGTCTTCACCCCCAGCCTGCTAGGGTCGGTCCTGTTTCTGTTTGTCAGCCCTTAAACCGGGGCCCAGAATGGGCTACTGGCTCCTCTTCTCATAAACGCCAGACATCCCCCTCTTTGCCCCTATATTCCTTCTCTCCATTGCCAGCTGCAGGCTTTGTCCCTGTCCCTGTCTTTAGTAAAAACAGTTAGTGAACAGCTTTCCCACTAACATCATCTGTATCTCCTCTGAAAACTTCTGATTCCTGGACCAGGAAATTTAATTAGACAGATGATTACAGGTTATCAGACATCTAGTATTGATAGATTAGAAGAGCAAATGGTCCTGAGTTCCTCAACCCAAGTTAAGCACCTCCCCATGGTAACTTATACACAGCTGACATCAACAATGAAACAATCTACCAAATGATCTTGTAAAACCTTTAGCCTATAAGTCACAGCCTTTGCTTTGATGTGATGATTTAAAATGTCCCAAGTTTCCTTCTGTTACTCTCCATCTTGTTCTTTCTATACTTGTTATAAGTGGCAATTTATAAACTATGCTTGTTTACAGGTTTTTTTTCCTGTACCACTAGAATTTGTGAATTGTATGAATATAAGAAGTTAAATGAATTAAAGGTGTTAAAGTAAAGCTGTGTCTGATTTCTCTGTTGTCTTTTCCCCTGACTCAGCACAGAGGCAATCAATCAACATTTGTGCAATCAATGGCTAATACTCAAGACACCATCCATAATCATTTTTACTTGAGGTGATAATCATTAATGATGATCTCACCGTCGTCACAAAATATTACGTACCTTTGGCCTGATTTTTGTAGGGTGTTATGAAACTAGAAATAGCATTCTAGTGGAAATTTGATAAGAAAATTGGGGTTCTTCTCTGAAAGGAGTTTCTATGCCTAGTGATTTTTCGTATCTCAACAGACTTCCAGATTTTAAGGAAAGAAACAAATCACTTCAGAAGTTCTTTGAATTGTAGGCTCCAGAACTGTCCCTAGGGGTTTTCCAACTATTTGTGGGACTGGCCACTTTGGGACCGTGGAGATTCCAGTTTGTGATGGGGCTACCAGTGACACTCACAGGATGGTAATGTGGTCCAGGCAAAGAGCTTGGCAGATAGCCCCTTTGACATCGACAAGCTCTCATGAGGCCAACGATAAGGAAGGCAGACAACTTTGGGCCTATAATAGTACACATGCTGCTTCTCTTCACCACCTCTGGCCACCCGGGTGCCTTGTTCTACAAATTTGGTTTTTCTATGTGTCAAATTCCTTTTTCCAGGGACACTTGACAGTTACAAATGCTTCTGAAGGTGGATGCCCGGTCCTCCAAGGCCTTTTGCTGGGCTATAGAATTATTGCTCTTCCCTCATACTTATGAGAGGGTGGGTTTCCCAGGCTCTTGGCTCGAGTGGAACAGGGATGACTCAATGTCCTAGCTGCAAAGCAGTCGACATCTGCCTGAGGAGGGATAAGCCTGGGGATCCTTCTCTCACTTTGTCCTGATGTCTCGACCTGAGGGAGAAAAATCAGTGTGTGAGCAGAGCTCTTACTCAGGAATCAGGAGACCTGCTTCTGATTGATTTCAGGACAGTGGGGAAACTCTGTTCCATTTTTGGACCACATTTTTCCCATCTGTTAAGTGGGTGAATGACCTCAGAGCCATCCTTCAGGGCAAATTCCTTGGCCATTCAAACCCGGTTCTGGGGAAGGGGTGCAGCCCTCCCACCTGTTGAGGGGCTGCTCTCCCCACCTGGACCAGGAACGTCTATAACGGATGCTGGAAGCTTCCACCAGGTGCCTGGCATTTTTGGACTCCAGACATATTTTTGGACTCCACACACAATTTTTTTTTCAATACAAAGCAGTATGAAAACCCTGATGAGTTTCTTTCAGAGCTCAAGCTAGATGAATTTACAGCACAAGAATCTGGGGCAGGGAGTAACAGGCTACGAACCAGGGCTGCGGCCTGTGTTCCCTCAAAGAATACCCAAGCTCGGGGCTCGGATCGTGAACACGTGCAGTTGATGCTTACTCGTCTCTTCTGAGCTTCTTGTCTAAGAAAGGGGAAACGGGAGCTCAGGTTCGGGAAAGAACTTGTACAGTAAGTCAGAGTTTCAGAGGCATCTTCCTCTGTGTTCTGATGTCTTTTGTCCCCAGGCGTCTCAGTTATACCCCCGTCCTTTCTTGTTTCTGCATTCATTTCTCCTTGGCTGTCTCTCCACAAAACTGAGTTTCCCGAGGGCCAAAGAGCAGGGTGTATCCATCTTTGTCGGCCCCTTGTGTTCAGCCTGTCTCACACCCTAGTAAATATCTATTTAGAGAGACTGCTTAGCCATCTTAAGAGGATCCAGGAATGTTAGGAAAATATCCATCCTGTCTTTCACATCTGTGGGCTCCGCAAACGTAATTAACAGTTTTCACTTCTACCACAAATCTATTTGCTCCTCTTTAGAAGAACCATGGTATAGACATTTAGCCACATTTTCCGTGGCGATCATTGCCTCAAGCGTTTTGGAGCTAGAATGCAGGAATTTTTAAAATGCAAAATCAAATAATACACAAGAAAAGCTAGTCTGTCTGGCTCCCACCCTTGGTTGCTCTCTTCTGTAACCAGCATCCAGCTGTACAGACAGAGGGCTGTGGAGGGGGGTGCCCTAAGGCCTCTCCAGCCCCTCTGATTACTGAAACCGGAGCTGCCTGGGGAGGCCAGGGCCTGGCACCAGCCCTCACAGGGTCCTGCCTCTCTGTTCACAGAGAACGTGTCTGCACACGAGCGCTCCCAAGCCACCCTGGAGTCCCTCCAAGGACAGGCCTGGAGGCTGGCCAGGGGGAGGGTGCTCCTGGAAAGGACACATCTCTGTGAAGCAGAACGCTGGCATACAGGCACACACATGCCGATGCTTGCAGGATGGCCAGATCTTCCAAGGTTTCTAGAGAAATTGTCAATCTGGATTTTTACGTGTAATAGCTTAAATTTAGAACGCTCCCAAAAGCCAAACCCTAACCAAATGAGCATCCTCACAAACCGTCTCTGAGGGCCACGATATGCAGCCTCTGGTAGAGCCTGGCACACACACACACACGGCCTAAGCAGGGGAGCGAACGCCCTGCACGAAGCTCACTGGGCTGCACACACCGCGTGTGCTTATCCAGGTGCAGACCTTGGGCACGACCAACAGGAGTCACCCAACGTTTGCACATGCTTGCTGCCTCCTAGGACGTCCACTTTCCAGCTAAGGAGACTGAGCGTCAGCGGTCTCCAGGGCCGCGTCGCTGGTGGCTGCCTGGCCACAGAGCCGGTGTTGGCTGCCCACTCACCTCCGGGATGTCTGCGTGCTCAGCTGCGTGCAGCTCTGCAGCCAGGCTCCTCCGCCATGGGACTCTCCAGCAAGAACGCCGGAGCGGGCCGCCGTTCCTTCTCCAGGGGATCTTCTGACCCAGGGATTGAAGCCCACATCTTCTGGGTCTGCCGCACTGCAGGTGGGTTCTTTACCTGCCGAGCCATCAGGGAAGCCTGCGACTGAACTGGAACGCCGGCTGCTCCGCACCTCCCCGTCAACTCAGCTCTGAGTTCAGGGGCTGTGTTCTATTTGCTGTTGCACACTTATCACCCAACAGACTATAGAAGGTGCTCAGTAAATACCTGTGGGATTGCCTACAGGCATGCAAGTGCATATGGACGCAAGCACATGTGAACCCACCCCCAGAACTGCCGAGGAAGAACTTACCACTCTCGGAGCACTCCCAAAGGCACGTGGCCACCCCCGTCTCCCACCTCCCAAACCAAGCCTCCCCAGTCCCCCAGCTTTGCCCAAAGCCTTCACAAATTGTTTCCTGGAAATCTTGAGGCGACTGTGGTGTTCTTTTCCCCTAACTCAGGAGACAACTCAGCAGTTCTGTTTTTCAAAGTCTGGGACTCATAAACCTGGAATCCTTTCTTCGATTTTTCCACTAGAATTGTCCTTGGCTGGGTGCCTCTCCCCAGGGCCCTGGCCAGGAGGTCACACTCAGAGCGCCCTCTGCTGGAAACCATCTTCCCAACCTAGTGGGCAGTTCCAGAGGGGGCAGCTGTCCAGTCACAACTGCTTTCCAGATGGGGACACTGAGTCAGGTGGTAGTCTTGGGGAGAGGTGCTGGGGGGGCGGGGCTGTGGACTCATTCCAAGCACGTGCCAGGGTGTGCTACTACTAAGTGGTTTGTGATCTTTTTTTTTTTTTTTTGGAAAATAATAGAAGAAAGAGCTCCAAGAGCTTAGACATGGCAGAGAAAGGCCCTCCGCTCTCCCTGGGGCCTGTATGGAGCAGATGGCAGAGGTTGGGAACCTGTTCAGATCCAGCTTCGTCCTTGAATCCCCACCATGTTTGGTAGGCGAGGAAACCGAGCCACAGAGAGACGCTGGGGGAAGGAGGCGGCGGCAGACTTGTTGAGCATCTGCTGTGCCAGGCTGTGCTAACAACCTCTCGTTTAATCTTCCCAGCAACCTTGTGAGGTAGGTGGTGGTGTTTCCATTTTACAGATGAAGACATAGAGCTGAGTGAGGTCTCAAGATCAGAAACAAAGGGGAGAGCTGGGATTGCAACCAAACCCACTGTTTTTTTGGCTGTGCAGCCTTCTGGATTTTTCCCATTTGGCTCCCAAGGGCCCAAGGCGGGGCCTTTGTGGCTGGGCTCATCAAGGCAAGGTTTCCGTGGCCCTTCTGCTCAGCCCCTTCCAGAGGGTAGTGTTGGGCACCCTTGGGAGATGGGTTGACTGGCCTCATCAGGCTTCAAGCTGAGAATTCCAGGGCTTGGAGGAGGGTCCTGGCAGCTGGGCCAAGGCCCCTTAGCTAACAGGGAAAACAGGATTGGATGTCTTTATAAACTAAACTTGTGAGAGGTTCCAAAGGGTAAGGGTTTTCCTGGAAAAGAAAGCAGGTCCTGGAAGGTTTTTGTTTTGTTTTTCTTCTTAATGGGGCCCTAGTTAATGACTCAAGGAAATGAAGACCACATTTCGCCGAGAATTAGTCACTGCCCTTCCCAACCCTCCATCCTGCTGCTCTTTCCAAATCTTCCAAAACTCCTCACTTCCGGCAGGAAAAAAATCCAGCCCCCTGGTTTGGTTCGTCTTTGGTCCGGCTTGGCCTTATCCTCTGTGTGTTGCACTGAAGGAAGCCGCCCAGGGGTCTCTGTGCACTCTCCCTTCCGTTTCCCTGCTCGGCATTTGCTCTCATTACTAAGACTGCATTTTGGCCTGTCCTGATCTCAGCCATTCTTTAAGAGTCAGCTAAGAAGCTGCCTTCTTCATGGAGCCTTCTCCACTGTGCCCAGTGGGAACCATCTTGCCTTGCGCTAACAGATGCCGGCAGTGGTCCTCCTGACCATCTGAGACTCTGGGCAAGTGTGGGACTCACCTTTGACCCCCTATTTGGGCACACGGGCATGTGTGCTGTGGGGCGCCCTGCCTGGAGGCAGGGTGCTGTAGAAACAGCCCTGAGATTCTTTATTCTCTCATCACGTCTAACTCTGCAACCCCATGGACTGTAGTCCGCCAGGCTCCTCTGTCCGTGGGATTCTTCAGGTATGAATCCTGGAGTCTGTTGCCATGCCTCTCTCCAGAGGACCTTCCCAACCCAGGGATCGTCTCATGCATTGGCAGCTGGGTTCTTTACCACTAGTTCCATCCGGGAGGCCCACAGAAAGATCCCCGAGACCTCCTATTCTGTCATTAGGAGATTAGGGTTAAATGAAGACTGCATGTGCTGGAGAGAGTTGCTTCTCAAGTCGAGAGAAAAGAACTCTACTCAGCCTACTTGTAGAGTGTAAGCCGTGTCTACAGCGGTTTGAGTTGGGGAGGCACATGGACTCATCTGACAGCCACCAGAGACACTGAGGAGATGAGAGATGGGTGTCATCTTAGACCAATAAGGCGAGGAAGAGACGCTGCTGCTCAGATCAGCCTGAACGCCCAAAGCTGGCTGCCACTCCCGTCCGACAGGCACTGAAGGACTGACGCGAAGGCCTCTCTGGTCTGTTCAGCAGGGGGACGGGCACCATTGATTCTTAGGGCTTCAGAAGGGCTGACCCGTGGGATACAGGATCGGGTGGTACTTGTGTAAGGTGAGAGGTCCTCAGAGCTTGGATGTGCCCACATGAAAGTCAGCTTCAATGCCAGCTTAAGGCAGGGCCTTCCCGGGTGGTCCAGGGGTTAAGAACCCGGGTTCTATCCCTGGTCGGGGAACTAAGATCCCGCACGTTGCAGGTCAACTAAACCCGCGCGTTGCAACTACTGAGCCTGCTTGCTCTAGAGCCATGGGCCACGGTGACAGACACCGGCGCGCTGCCACGCAGCCAAAGAGAGCCGCCTCCCCACAGGACTGTCCAGGACGCCCCTCCTGCTCCCTCACTCTCCTCCTCTCGCTGCCGACCTTAGCCCTGGAGAGGTCAGAGGTCAGCTTGCAAACTGCGGAGGGCAGTCTGGAGGAAGGGAAGCAGTGGTCCCTGCCCTCTTTCCCAGCTATAGCGGTCCCAGCTGCAGCGAGCCCTGCCTGGGAGAAAAGACAGGACTTTAAATCAAGTTTGCATTTTGCTTTTGTATGGGACTGATTTATAAACAGAGTTTGTTGAGTGACTGAAGGGACCACAGGAGTTTCTTATGTCCTGAGAATGAGCAGATGATCAGAAAAGTTGTAAGATGTGTGAATTTTTATCAAAGGTCAGGAAAAGGGCTTCTCTCCCTTCCCTCTGAACACATGGATAGAGCGGGGTGGGAGACAGGGAAGCTGATTGTGATGGCGTACTTTAAGCCCTGCTCACTCTAGGTGTTGATTACATTTGCCATTGTAAATGGGTTGTTGTCTTCCGTCTTGTTTTTCTAACTGGTGGTATTTTCTCCTATCACTTCCAAACAATGAAGTCCCTGTGCGCCCCTCAGGCAAAGCCACTTAACCGTTGCCTGCAAGTTCAGCTGTGCCTCAGGCTTCATATCCTGACCTAGTAGAGATCTGAAGGCGCCTCAGCCTTCAGGGAGGGACTGAAGGAAAAGGTGGAGGGACTCAGTATCCAAGCGCCTCTCCTGCTAGGAACTGTGCCTGCCAATCAAGCTCTCCACGTGGCTGGCTTCCTTCTAGAGTCTATGTTTCCCTCTCTGTGTGTTCCTGTCTTTCTTCTTTTAATGACCCCAGTCACATCAGAGGAGAGACCCACCCTACTCCAGTATGACCTCGTCCTACCTGGACTAATGACCCCTGCAACAATCTGATTTCCAACCCTATTTCCATTCCGAGGCGCCGGGTGGGGGAGGGTGCCGGCGGATCTTTTAGGGGAGACACAGCTCAACCCACAGCATCTTCCTTTCTCACTTTCCTGCTTCCCTGGGTGTGTAAAGGGCACCTGCAGCACCTGAGCCAAGGACCCCGGAGTAAACCTTGAGTCCTTGCGTTCACCACCCCGTCCCAATTCCTTCAGCAAACTCTTTCAGCCCTAGCTCCAAAAATATCCCAGACCCATCCGCATCTCTTCATTTCCACCATTCTAGCTGAAGCTGCTTTCACTTCTTGCCAAGACAGCTGCAGTCGCCCTGAGCTGGTCTCCCTCCCTGCCCCCTTTTATCTGTAATGTGTAATTTTAGCAGTAATGCTTACTGCTCTCTACTGACAAATCCAAACACCTCCCTCATGCTTACAAAACCCTATTGATCTGGTCCCTCCCGTCCTCCAACCTCATTTCCCATCACTTGCTTGCTTTGATCAAGCGACCTGCTTGCAGTTCCCTGGATCACGGGCCTCCTTTATGGAATGATCTCCTCGAGGTCTTTGTGTGACCAACCCTTCTTGTCTGAGAGTCTCAGCTTAAATGTCATCTTATTTAGTGACATCTAAGAGAACTTCCCTGACCGCCCCATCATCAAACCAGTCAATCCAAAAGAAAATCAACCCTGAATATTCACTGGAAGGACTGATGATGAAGCTGAAGCTCCAGTCTTGGGCCCCCTGATGCGAAGAACTGACTCACTGGAAAAGACCCTGATGCTGGGAAAGATTGAAGGCAGGAAGAGAAGAGGGCGACAGAGAATGAGATGGTTGGATGGCATCACCGACTCGATGGACATGAGTTTGAGCAAACGTCCGGGAGATGGTGAAGGACAGGGAAGCTGACGTGCTGCAGTCCGTGGGGCCGCAGAGAGTCGGACACAATTGAGTGACTGGAAATGATATCAAAAGAGAACCCCGACCCCCCGAGAGCAGTCACTCGGGTTTTCTCTGCTGCTGACCTTTAATTCCCTGCAGAGAATTTAGTAAATAGATTATTTTTCTCATTTATGTGGGTATTTATTGTCCTTCTCCCCAGAATTCCTAGGAAAGCAGGGACCTTGTTTATCTTGATTACACCATCTAGAACGGTGTCTGGCACATAGAAATAACTCCGTAAATATTTACTGAATAAATCATCCTGCATAGACGATCTTTGTGTATGAACTTTTTTCTCCCCCTACTTTTGGGAATTTATATAAATAATCCAGCAGGAGGAAGATTACTGGATCAAGGCATGTAAACATATCTTGGCTCTTGGAATGTATCGTCAGATAGGTTTGCCAAGATGTTGGGTCAGTGTTCCTTTGTTAGGCATCCTTCTGAATCCCCAGTGCCAAGGCAGTGGTTCCTGGTGTGCGGGGGAGGGAGGGACAGAGGACATGTACTAGAAATGGGGGTGGGGGCAAGTCGGAGCTGGAGTCGGGGCTGCAGCAGTGATCAGCCACCCGGCCGGCCCCTCCCCAGCGCCTGTCTGCAGGCCTGCCTGGGGCGGGCAGGGCTTTCTGCTGCGTGAATGTGAGTCTGGTGTGGGAGCCACGGTGGGCAGAAGGTGCTCCTGCCCTTCAGGGAGGCAGGCCTGGGGAGCTGTGAGGGGTGAGAAGCTGAGGACGCAGAGTGGGGCTCAGACTCAGTTCTGGAGGCCCCTTTGCCTAGGCTATTCCTGGGCCGGAGCTTTCCTGCTCAGGACACTGAACACGGGGAAATATGAGTCCCTCTGCTATACATCCACCTACAGGAACACAGACACGTGTCTCAGGCACTTTCACGCACAGCCAGGCCCGTGCATTTGTGCCTTGCCTAGTCTCGAATTGCTATAAGAGCTAAAGTAGCAGTTGTCTGTAAGATTCTCGAAATACAGGACCAGATGGGCATCATCCAGGTGTGGGCCGTTATCAGGCCTCGCCCGTATTCCTCATGTGACTGTAAGCTTCCTGACGGCAGAGACCAAATTTGAGGCAGAATTAGTGCTAATAAGTCAGCCTGCCTGACCTCTAAATCCCTGCTCCACCACTTATTGGGCCAAGTTATTTAACCTCTTTTTCCTTGGTTTATTCCTCTGTACCAAACTCATGGGGTTGTTTGTGGATTCATTAAGCTGATGAATGTGACGGACACATCACAGTCTCTAATACAGCAGGCTCTTGGTGGGTAAAAGGATTAGCTGATGCCCAGACCTGTCGGGCCACATTCTACGAAGGCGATTTAGTTTTCTTTTAATACTTCCTACCTCCTCCTTTTTCTCAAGACTGCTTTCTCTCTGAAGCTCTGTGTTTCTCTTGTCCCCAGAATCCCCCGGAGTCTTCTGCAAGGCCTTGAGCACAATGGTTCTCAACTAAAGTGCTGGCTGATAAACAGTTGCTTCCGTTCATGTGGAAATCCCTGACTTTATGGAACAATCTGGAACCTTGGTAGGTCCAGGAACCGGCGCCACAGGCATCAGCTGGGAGGTGCGGAGTCTCCGGCCACCCCAGACCTCCAAAGTCAGACTCTGCATTTTCACGAGCTCTACAACAATGCTTCTTTAATTTTAATGTGCCTATGATATTTTCCTGAAGATGCTTAAAAGATAGATTTCGGTGCTCACTTCTAGAGTTTCTGATTCAGTCGGTCTGAGGTGGTGACTGAGAATGCGTATTTCAGCACTTTGAAAATCCTGCTGTAAGACTGCCAGCCTGCAGAGCCAAAGGAATGAAGCTCTACCAGGGAAATCTGATGCTCTGGGGATGATGAAGATAGCAGACGCTCTCGTAGTCTTTTAAAAGCTCACCAGGCAGACTTTGCCGGCGGTATCTTCGCACAAAGAGGCTTTTGATTATTACTGCCATTACCACGTTTGTTCAAAATTCTACGGCTTAAAAGTTCTCTCACTTGTTTGATCTAATTTCATCTTGCAACAGCCCTGTACATCGGGCCGGCTGAAATGAGTACCTCACTTCCAAAGCAGAGAACAGATGCAGAGGAAGCTGTGTGACTTAGAGACCACAGCCAGCTGGCCCCCACAGGGCAGCCTTGACTTCTTCCCCATGGTAACCGCTTCTCTGTGTCTGTCTCTTACACACACACACACACACACTCTCTCTCTCTCTCTCATCATATGGAGCAGGCTAAGTTGCTTTAGTTGTGTCTGACTCTTTGTGACCCTATGGACAGTAGCCTGCCAGGCTCCTCTGTCCAAGGGATTGTCCAGGCAAGAGTACTGGAGTGGGCTGCCACGCCCGCCTCCAGAGGCTCCTCCCGGCCCAGGGATAGAACCCGCGTCTCTTAAGTCTCCTGCACTGGCAGCTGGGTTCTTTACCACTAGCGCCACCTGGGAAGCCCAGTCAAACGGGGAGGCTGCTGTAATTTCCACACCCAGCATCTAATTACGGAGCAGGCCACAATTTGACCTCTGCCTTTAGAGTTGGTAGGAGCTGGCAAGAGGAGGAGAAGTGACCACCAACCCTGCCCCAGGCCCCAGCTGACCCAGAATACCTTCTCTCCACTTTCTCCTATCCTGGCCACATCTCCTTTCTCTATTCTCAGAAATGAGGGTTCAGTCCTGACTCTAATTTCCTAAAGATTCTCTGTTTGGAAAAGTTCATTAAGCCATATAATTCTTTCCTCAGCTCCGATTTCCTTGTCTTAGTCAGCTTCAACCCCCCCTTTCCACCCACCCCCAGCAACGCCAAAACGCACCCACACACGTAGACACATACGACTCCAGCCAAATGAAAATCACTCTTTCCAGGACAGTTCTGGTTCCTCTCATCTCATCTGCTAGCGATGTGAGCCCTGGACCCCAGCCCCTGGCTCCGGACTCTGTCCGCCTGCCCCTTCGGCCCAGCCGGTGGGAACAGACCCCAGGTGCTGGTATGGGGAGGCGGAGCCTGGCGCTCTGGTCCGGCCCTGATTCCCTCATGGAACCCTGGGAGAGTCCCTGCTTTTCCCTGGCGCATTTCCCCCTCTGCAAAACAGGGAGAGCTTGATTAGCTGATCTCTAGGGAGGCTTTAACTTTAGGACTTTATGATTCTGTGTAGGAAGCTCACAAAGGAAAAAACGTCAACTCTACTGGCAACTTAAGACCCTCGAGGCGACGTGGAGGACCTGTCAGTTCAGAGTTCTGCCCGTTGTGCTGCCTGCGCGTGGAAGCTGATTCCAGGATCCATTTTACAAAGCTCTGACGTGTTCCCACTGCCCCAGGACCCTGTACCCAGAGCCCTCATCTGCCTCACCTGCGGTCCCAGCACAGGGACGGCTCAGAGCCTCCAATGAACACACATCGCTGAGGCCCAGGGAGGCAGAAGCTTTGCCAGCATTACACAGTGACCACGCTACTCTCCCTTCCTGTGTGGGAAAACGCGGTCAGCTCAGAGGCTAGAAGGAGGGTCCCCTGGAGCCCCAAAGATGCACATTTGAGTCGTGGCCCTACCACGTGTAGAGGTATGAGACCCGGGGCAAGTTACTCAGCCTCCTGGGGCCTCAGCTGTTTCCTTCCTAAAGTAAAGATGACAACCCTCACACGATGGGTGTGAGATGTCGAGAGGATACTCCACGAAATGCAATCAGCACGATGCCAGGCAAGAACTTTGTTGAGTTCATCCCTTGTCGTGTGCCAGGGCTGTCTTGTTAGCAACTGCAAGTTATTCTGATTGTGCCAGGCCCTATGCTCATCACTTCATGTGCAAGGTCTGTGTTATCTCACTTAAGTCTCACAGAAATCCTCTGAAGTGGGAATTGTTTTCAGATGTGAACATGGGGGCTTAAGGAAGGAAAGCAGATGTTTTCCTTTCTATTAACGGCCTCTCGGAGCCGCAGGGACATTGGATGTCACTGGGGCCAGCCCCCTACTTAGAAGGCTTCTGCAGCATCGGACGGCGGAACTGATGGGGAACCTGGTCCCCCCTGGAGAGCCTAGTTTATCTTTGAACGGCTCTGGCTCCAAGAAAACGCTTCCTTACAGAGAGCCCCACTCGATTTCTCTGTAACCTCTGCACATCTGCACGGTGGAAAGAACACTGAGCAGAGTCAGAGGCCTTGGGCTTGTGCCCCAGCCCTCGTGCTGAGCAGCGCTGTGACCGCGGCATGGGCCCGTTTTCCCAGGTGAGAATGAA
The DNA here is from genome assembly GCF_014754425.2 of Oryx dammah. Lineage (NCBI taxonomy): Eukaryota > Metazoa > Chordata > Mammalia > Artiodactyla > Bovidae > Oryx > Oryx dammah. The sequence goes on from NW_024070185.1 coordinate 108,438,984, forward strand.
GGAAGTGGGGGAGGTAAGCTCTAGGTCCTTCCTGGTTTGGACATTTTAGGATCCTGTAACTCCTGATGATGTACCTAATAGACCACGTGTCTGATTGTAATGACGGAACCAGTGAAAGAGTGGGCACCAAGCTCCAAGGAACAGATCGGCTTCTGCCAGCATGTCTGTCAGGGCGGGCACCGCGCCAGCTGAGAAGAATCCAGAAGGCTCTTAGAAACGGCGCTCTCATCTTATCCTCCTGTCCTTAAACAAAACCCCGTTCCTCTTCCCCTCCCATCTCTTCTTACCCGCCAGCCTCTCTGCTTCATTTTTTCCTTTCTTCCTAACTTCCTTTCTTTCTGAGTCAGAGGCATAAAGGGATAATTGAATCTCAAGTCAAAGTTAAAGATCAGGCCACTGGTGACAAGGTATTCACATCACATTAAACCCGCAGAATCCCTCTAGTTTCAGGACTAGGAGAACCCTAGGATGCAGTGTTGCTTTGTATCTCTGAGAACCTTCCAGATTTGGCTGCTAAATTTCCAGCTCTGAGACAGAGGTTTTCCGTCATGAGGTAGATGCATGGACTTGCCCCTGAAATAGCATGTGAATTTGTGTGCTGTGAGCACACATGCATCTTAAAGACATTGATTTTGGCATGTGTGACCTTAATTCCCAGTCCAGGGATCCATCCCACGTCCCCGGCACTGGAAGGTGAAATCCTACCCACTGGCCTGCCAGGGAGTCCCACGTGTGCATCTTCTAGGAAGAAGGGTCTGAAAGGGAAGAGCCGCCCTGACAGCTCTGCCTTGGTGTCCCTTGGACCCGGCCTGGTTCTCAGAGCAAGTCTGATGTCACAGAACATCAGCATCAGACCAAATGGATCTTTACCAAAAGAAAAAAAAAAGACTGCTCCTTAATCATGTTTGAGCAGAGGATAAAACAAGTACATCATCCAAATCATGAAAAGTGACCGAATGTCCCCCTCTCCCGTCTTACATAAGGGGGGCTGCCCCTTCTTTTCCTCCTAACTAGATAACAACTAGTACCCCACAATGATAGGATTACCCCTGCTTGCTGACAGCATCCAACCCGGAGGAAAGTCCACTTCCCTGAACCCTCCCCAGATAGTCTGTCACAAGCCCAAATCCTATAACAAGCTCTTTCTGACATCCTTTGACTGAGAAGCTCTGGAAACTCAACTTTGTTTCATCACCATCAGCTTCTGCCGTTTTTCAGCAGTAGCCTAACTGGTCAGTCCTTACTTACCATTGCCTCATTTTCAGTGCAGCAGTTACCGTCGTCCTTCTAACAGATAAGACAAACCACGGCATTGCTCTGCTCCAAACCCTGCCCTCTGCGTAAGATTGGCAGCACCCCACCTGTGACCAGCACGCTCGTGTCCCTGTGACCTCTCTGACCTCAGCTCCACCAGCCTCACCTCTGCCTCGTCTGCTCCTGCTACGTCGGCCTCCCTGCTCTCCCTGGAGCACCCCAGGCGAGCTCCTGCCTCCGGCTCAGGCACGTTCCCTCTGCCTGGAACACTTGTATTTGGATCTCCTCGTGGCTCCCTCTTTCCCCTTGCTTGAGGCAGGCCCACCCTGAGCTGACTGTCCTTCTAAGACGCAGCCCCTCTCTCCACCACTCCCAGTCTCCTTTGCGCTGCTTTTCCTTTTGCTCACAGCTCTTTTATCGCCTGATATTCAAAGTCAGTCCCCTAATGATTGACCGTTATTTACCACGCACCTCCTCTCATTGGAATCCAAGTTCCACAAAGGCAAGGACCTAGGGACCTGGAGCCCAACCTTCGATGACCAGTCAGTACATATTTTTCTGGATGTTACTGAATAAATTAGCATCACAAGGGCTGGAAGGTAAAACTGAGCATGACTTTGGCCTAGATCCCGCCCTGGGAAATCAGGAGTGAGCCTGCCCGTTTTAAGCTTGGCGGGTTGTCAACTCCACGTATTTTCTTAAGACAGGGTTTCCTAAACTTCTAGTGTGTGCATGCCAACCTCGTGATTTTTGCCCTAGGAACAACCTAGACTTTTATTTACTTAAAAACTTTTCCTTAAATAGACTTTTTGACAAATACATTTATTTTCAAAGAAAATTTTATATCATGACTTTGATGTGCTAGTTGTATGCTTTTTTCTAACACATGTTAAAGTAATCATATAGCTGTTTACCACCTAAACTGTCTTGCTCACCCCTGGTGGGAAACTGCGTTATGCTTCTTAACCAGAAAGGCCCCCTACCTCTCCCTGGGCCGTGTGCTCGGTCGTGTCTGACTTGCTGTGACCCCGTGGGCTGTAGAGCTTCGGGCTCCTCTGTTTGAGGAATTTCCCAGGCAAGGATACTGGAGTGGGTCACCATTTCCTTCTCCAGGGGATCTTTCGGACCCAGGGATCAAACTCACATCTCCTGTGTTTCCTGCACTGCAGGTGGATTCTTTATCTGCTGAGCCACTGGGGTATCCTTGCCTGGGAAACTCCATAGACAGAGGAGCCTGGCGGGCTGCAGTCCATGGGGTTGCAAAGAGTCGAACATGACGCAGCAGAAAACAGCAGCAAACCTCTTCCAGCTTCTACTACACTATGCCTCTCTCTGCGTTTCCAGAGTCCTCCAGAAAGCCTCTGGAAGCTCCTCCAGCTCATGTGCTCACTCACTTCTCTGAGCTCCCTTTACATTTACAGGGAAAAACACACGCCTGGCGTGCGGATGCCGACATGCCATGCAGTCTCGACTTCCGCTGCACAGCAACAGACTGTCGCATTTCTCCTCGGGGCTCTAGATAAAAGAGGCGTTAAGGTGTCTGACTCCCCTGATGCACAGCCCATCCGAAAGATGAAGAGGCTTGTCCCAAACCCCTGCCAGGGTTAGAATCCGCCAGGACTTGTGGAGTCCCTGGAATGTGTTCGGCGTTAAGTCAGGCAGAGAACACAGCAGTAGAGAGAGGACCCCGACTTTGCCCACCTGGAGCTAACAGTGAGGCCAGGAGGCTGCACACGTAACAACTATGCATGAGCAAGCAAGTAATTGCAAGTGCCTTAGAAGAGGAGTCGGAGCAGGCGATGGCAGCCCACTCCAGTGCTCTTGCCTGGAGAATCCCCGGGACCGGGGAGCCTGATAGGCTGCCGTCTATGGGGTTGCACAGAGTCAGATACGACTGAAGTGACTTAGCAGTAGAAGAGGAATACAGGCTTGAGGAGGGGCCTCAGCTGTGAGAAGGGCCACAAAGGCCTCGATAAGGAAGTATGTCTAAGTCCTTAGGAGTTTGCTGAAGAGGGGCTGGTGGGTTTTTCAGTGGAGCCGGGCTCACTCACAAAGGCCTGCTTTGAAGTTTGGAAGTTCAGTTGCATTGTGAGTTAATTAGGCCGCTGTGGCCGACCTACTTGAAACAGTGCTCAAGGAGAAGGCTGAGACGCTGGGGCCTCGGGGAGCGGGGTTACTGCAGAGGTCCTGCCGCCCGGCCTTCAGCGAGAAGGTGACTGGAGGCGCCGCAGACCTGCTCTGGGGGCCCCTCACCCCTCGTTGGCAGCGAGTTTGGGCATATTGGACACAAGGGTTGTTTTTGCCAAGGGAGTGCCTTCAATGTGAGTTCTGACATTAACGAAAATAAATCCTTAGTTCCTTGAAGCTGGAAAATCTTAGTTTAAATTACAAGGCACAGTGCAAGGCCTTGTGTAGCTTTGCGAGGCTAACTGGTAAGGCACAGATTTCTCAAAAAGGGAATGCGTTTCAGTCACTGTTGCCATTTCATCCGGGGTTTGTGTTTCCTTGTGACATTTCAGTGGGGCTGGTTAAACTATAGCTAAGGAAGAAAGACACTCCACCTGCATCCTGCCTTGCTCTTAGGAAATCAAACCTGACAAGTGATGGGATGGGGCAGTGAGGTGGAAGAGGGAGGTGTTCAGACTGTGAGCAAGCCTTGTGGTTTGGTCTCCCACTCTGCCCCTTACTAGGCTGGGCGAATCGCTTCCTTTTCTGAGCCTCAAATTCCTCATCCTCAAATCCCTTTGGGTCCTCGGCCTCCAAGTCTTCTTGGAATGGGGGTAATAATAATTCTCGTACTCCATGAGATTCTGGAGACATTAAATGGGAATAAATATGAGAACTCTTCCATAAGATCTAAAGTGCTGCAGAATATCACTTAGAAACGAGCCTGCTGTTAGAAATCCTCATTGATAAATCCTGAAGGGAGGCTCAGAGACCTGGTTAGAGCAAGAGCAAAGGTGTCTGGATTTCCACTAGGTTTCTCTTCACCAGGTGGCTGCCCTGGGGCCTGCCTTCCAGGAGAGCAAGTTCCAGGGGAAATGAGTAGGCACTGGGAGGGGAGTAGAGGTTCCACAAAGGGGTATAGAGAGGGCAACAGGAAGGGAGGCAGCAAGGACAAGGCTCCTACCTTCTCAGGTTGCTGAGGGCTTTGAGGGGCGGCCTTCTCCACCTTTCTCAATTTGCCTGTCTTTGTGCGGTTGCAGCTGACCTAGCATAAAATAACACGCTTTTCCACACATTTTGAAAGCAAAGTCAGGCTTTAATGATCGGTTTTCTGTTCCGTGGTATTTTCTTTCAAGCAAAGGCCATGTTTTTGTAAGATACTACATTTCAATGGGGCTATTCTTTGTCCCCGGCAAGCATTCCTGAGCGGTAGGTTTCAGGAGGGTTCCAATTTATTGCTTCTGGTGTCCAGTAACCTTGGAATGAGTGTCTGTCTCCAGGCCCTCTGAAGGACATGCTGTTTCGGAGAGTTACTGCTCTTAAATTGTTCTCTAATAAAAGCAAATGTCCCCCATTCTAAGTAGAGTGAACTTTCCAAATAAGACCAGCTGTGAATGTTGGAGAAAAAAAAAAAAAAAAGAAACTTCAACAACAGGAGTCCATAGTGCAAACTGGATGCAGCTGACCTTTAGGCGTTTTCACAGCCATTTAAAAAGATGTCTTCAGTAAACTCATCTAGATTCTCTAAAAATCTTTGGCATGATGGACACCTGGAATCTGTAGGCCAATATTCAATCCAGGTCGAGGAATCTAACGGGTAGACGTACCTGCCAAGGAATAATGCAAACGAATCACTTGTGATGGTGGCCACAGATAGAGAAGAGCTGAATTCAATTGAGCCAAGCTGCTCAGGTGCCCAGGGGTCAGGCTGTTGGCCAAACTCCTCTGAACTGGCCTCTCCCTGGGAAGGTCCACAAAACCTGGAGATCATGAGCTGCTTGGGGCTCCCTTGGTTAAAGGCAGGAACAACATCTGTTTCAATGTCTATTTTAAAAAAAACAGATAATAAAACATGCATCCAAACACTGTCCTCCTTAGACAGAACAGTATGAGGACTGAGAAGGCAGGTGCGGTAAAGAGGGAGTCGATGAGTGACCCCAGATTAACTGCCAGACCTGGGCACGCAGCTGGTTTTTCCTCAGCGAGACCTCAGCCACCCTGGTGGTTTCGAGGAGCTCTTTGTTTTAAGCTCACATTATTTCATGTATGCTCCTAATGTTTGTTGGTTAAGAGCAGGGCACGAAAGAAACACATAGTGGGTTTAAGAATAAATTGCACTCAGTTTTGGATGGAAGATCAGAGACTCCAAAATACTGGTGACTTACTTGATACGGAAATTGTATTTTATCTGCAGGGCCTCTTTACCCATAATTAAGTACTGTTTTCTTTCTTCCAGGTTGGCGTTGGAACAGGTTGTCTTTTTAATGAAGGTGATTTCAGCGTCTCTCTCAGCAGCAGCTTCTCCTGAGAGACACACAGCAAGGTTATCACATGTCACAGTTTTCAACTCTTTTGAGCATTCCAGTTCCTCATGGCTATTTGTTATTCAGTGTAAATTTCTATTGACAGGCTAATGGCTATTGGCACTGTCCCTGTGGTTAAGACTTCAGACTCTGGGATCAGGCTCCCCAGGCTAAACCCCCCACTTCCTAGCTATGTACCTGAACAAATGAGGCTCAGATCCTTCATCCCCAAAATGGGCATCACAGTAAAACCTACCCTGCAGAACTGCTGTGAGGTTAAATGGGTTAAAACATGAAAAGTGTTTGGAACATAGTAAGCACTATTTGAGTGCTTTTCATTAGAACCAGGAATTAACAGAACCTTTCCAGAGTTGAGTGGCTTCCCTGGTGGCTCAGCTGGTAAAGAATCCACCTGCAATGTGGTAGACCTGGGTTCGATCCCTGGCTTGAGAAGATCCCCTGGAGATGGGAACGGCTATCAACTCCAGTATTCTGGCCTGGAGAATCCCATAAACTATTCCATGGGGTCGCAAAAAGTCAGACACGACTGAGCGATTTTCACTTTCTTTCTTCCACCCGTCTTTAAATACATCTTCAGTCCTCCCAGTATTCCGTAAACATTCCCTGATGCTCTTTGTCCCAAGTGTATGTTTTCTCCTTGGTCCCATCATCATGTTTCCCTCCACATGCCTGACTCCTCTGCTAGGCTGGAAGCTTCTTGAGGCCAGGACAGGGCATTCATTGCTCTATATTCAGGACTGGTGTCCAGTTATTAAACTCTGGCTGAGTCATCCTAATTATTAAATCCTGAAAAACATCTGAAACTGTTGCTAAATAGCACATAATAGTAACTGCACAAGTGGTAAACTTTAATTAGTAAAACAATTACCGTGTACCCACATTAGTTCAAGCTAACGTTCTTAGGCTCTGCTGGTGACCATTCATACATGACTTCCTGTTGCAGCAACATTCAAACAACCTTCCCAGCACTATTTGCCAAGTCAGCCCCTGTCATGGTAAGCAGTGTTACTGTGGGGGGAGGTCTTATTATTTTTAACAACCTCTTGTTATGGAAAATGTCAAGCATATTTAGAAGGGAGAATAATCTCAGTTTCAACGATCACTCATCTTTTTTTCATTTATATCCTCACCTGTATTTTAGGAGAAACACCAGTCACAAGATAATAACATCATTATCCTTGAACCATGTAGTTGCCCTTGATTCCAAATAGTTTAGTTTTTATTTTGGCTTATTTTTAGCAGGACTTCTTGTGTAAGTGGTAAATGTGTGGCGTTTTGATATTTTATATAAGTTAAAAATCTATATATGTTAAAAATGAGCCGGAATGAAGAGATAACAAACCATGCAAAACTTTCTTAACTTTTCCTTTTAAATGTCATAAACATTAGTCTTCTGAACTGACAGAACAGAGAAGAAATGATAGCGATAAAGAACTACAGCTTGGGAATCATCTGATTCTGCACAAAATTCAGAACAGTCTGAAATATCTTTTGATACTAGGCAATAATTGATACAAAATAAGTAATTTGTATTTCTGGAATGAAAAGAACTTGATTATTTTGGTAAAAATAGGAATGTCTTATTGCTTATGATATGTATGTTAGATGCAAAAGTGCTTGAAAATTAGGTTGTGAAAAGATCAAAGTGCTAAGAGTGCTTACCTGTTTTGTCAAAATGGCAATCGTGTTACAAATAAAGAACACTTGTGATCATCAATGAGACAACATCACAAATCAACTTTACACAGTTAAACATTTTAAATAATAAAAGTCAGAAAAAAAAGTTGTCAGAGTGTTGATCAAGCAAAGAAAAATTTGGAAAGTATTACTAGAATTTTAAACTCTAGTGTATGGATAAAAATAAACATTTTCAGATTTGAAATACTTGATAGCATTTCAAAAGGAAAAAAAAGTGTAAACCCAGTGCCACAACTTAGAGTTACGGTCCCACTCACAGCAAAATTTCATACCTACTGTAATGAGAACACAGCTTTTGAGAAATATACACAAGGTAATAAAAGTTCAATCATTTTCTAGAAAATCAACTATTTAATATAAAACATGTCTTAAATAACTTAAAATAAAAAATTAGAGGCTCTGAAGACGGCTTCATGGGTTTTGTTGAACTCAAAGTACAGGAAGGACAATGTATCAAACTAAGAAAAAAGGTGTCAATGAGAAATATTTATAAGAACAACCTTATTGGCACAAATGTAATGTCAGGGAGAAATCTGGGGCTTTAGTAAAAGTCCTGAAATTCACAGCTGTTTCCTGGCACCTTCGGAGTCAAGTGTTTCCAGATAATGCGTCAAAGACACACGGCAAACAAGGATCACTTTAAATATTGCTTTCATAAATCTGATATTTATTCCTCCATACACCTAATATACACTAGACAGAATAAAGAAATAGTGTGGAGACTTCAAAAATTGCGATAATAAAAATTGGAAAAATATTGGCATTTTGAAAGGCAGCCAATAGTGCTAAAACTGCAAAGGTCGTTTATAAACCACATCATCTGATAGATTCACTTTCACAGACACAGGAGTAAACATTTTTAGGTTTTAAAATGTGAATTCTGAAAGTTTGTCAAATATGTTTGTAAAACTCTGAGGGTTGAAGGGGAATAAAAATTAAGAAAATTAGGAAAATTAAACATGACATTTCATAAATTGTTTTTATAATTTAGCTGATAATATATATTAAATACATGGAAATGTTAGGTGGTATCATAAAGATGAGGAACATTTGAATGTAATTCCTGCTGGTTTAGCAGAAACTGAGAAAGGGTTCCGTACTTTGCACAACACTGTTGCTATTAGGAGAGATTACTTTGTGAGGCAGATGTCACGTAATGACTGTCAGTTCACTAGAGACACAGCTGGAAACATTTGATGTGGATCCTTGTTGTCAAATCAGAGCTCAAACAGAGGCCCCTACAGTGAGTCAAACAAAATAACACTGACAACTTCTAAATAAAAAAACAAAAACTTATTTGGAATTAAATATGATTTAACGAATCATTTGTTTTTACCATGGACATCATTTGACAAGCAATTTTATAATATTTGTAGGTTCTCTTACGTAGGGAATAAAAGGGAACGTATTTTAAACTGTTGTTTTATGTGCTATTTCCATATGAATTCATTTTATTGTATTGGTTACTATAGCTCATTTAGCCTATCAAAACTCACGTGGTCTATGAGCCGAGGCTCTGCACCTCATAGATGCTCCTAACTGGTTTCCCTCTTTCAACTCTTGCTCCCTTCAATTGGAGCCAGAATGATTTTTAAAATCAGAAAACGTTTCTTGCCCACCTAAACCTTGAGCTACCTTTGAACTACCCTTTGAACTTCTAGAATAAAATGAGCTACCCTTTGAACTTCTAGAATAAAATCCAAATTTCTCACCTTGCCTTATAAACCCCAGTATGACCCAGCTCCTGCCCACCTGATTCCCTCTACTCTCGCCTTTAAGAATGGCTAACTCTTACTAGCATTTCCTAAAACATACCATCTGTTATCACTCTGAAGGTATTTCTCTTATTAACTCCATGTCTGTTTCAAATATAGTACTTATACTTTGTAATTGTTTATTTTGTCCATTTCCTTTAAAAAAAAAAATGTGTCTCCCCGAAAAGAATATAAACTTTATGAAGGCAGGAACTCTGGCTGTGTTATTCAAGTTATGTCCTTTGTGTCTAATATAATGCCTGCCACATAGTAAGGACTAAATATCTGTTGAAGGAAAGAACTAATGAATTCTTACCAGCTTTGTAGATATCCAGGAGGGTTGCGGTGTACTTAACAAAAACATTTTCTTTAGTGACAGCTAGGATCTCAACTTTATAAGCTGGTAAAAAAAAGCACACACAGTAATTTATGCTCATCACCACCAATGCCACATCCAATAGAAGCCAGAGTCTGTCAAACAAACAAAAAATGAGGTGTGGCAAGCTCTTATGGGTGCCCTGTGGTAAATCTCATTTCTTCCAAGAAGGCTTCCCAGCACTCCCAGCAAGATTTTACTGCCCATGACTCTAAGGGATCACTCTGCCCACTGTTACAGAACAGGCTGATTAAGGTAAGAGCAATATTAAATTTTAAAAAGCACACAAAACAAAATAGGCCTTAGATGTAAAGTTTAGATTCTGATCTTTCAAGATGAAGCCTCTTCCTTCTCTGCATGCCCACAGAGGGGCCCTGTATCTATCATCCTGACCTGTCGTAGGAGTCTCCGTGCTCCCTCACCTCCATGCCTCGATGACTTTTATTGGTTTTGATCTTTGGGTTTTGACAGGACTCTGTTTTCTGACTCATCTTTGCTTGGATGGGCAGCTATTTGATATGAGACATTCTCAATCTAGTCTTCCCTTCATTCAGGCATCAATTTTTAATCTATGGTGTGTTTGACTTCACGTCTGAAATGAACAGCTTGAAGAGACCCATCTCTTCTTTGTGACCTGAGAAAAAATCCTCTTGTTCTTGCTTTCTTTGGGGTTAAAGTGAATGACCTAAAATTTTTTGTTCATTTTTGAGGTCCCAGCTAGGTAGCAAGACATAGAGCTCAGTGAATGAACTCACCATGGCAGAACCAAAGGCTGTGTAAATTAGTGGCTTAAACAATGCCCTAAATTTCAGATTCTTAATTATATATAGTAGATAAGGGCAATGAACCTACTGTAGGCATAGGCGGAGTGAAGGAACCGTTTAATTTTGTTTCTATTCTTTGATTCCATCATTAACCTGTAGCTCCAAAAAAGCCTGCTAAGCTTTTTCTTGAATGTGGTAAACTAAATCCTGATTGCATGTACTCTCTGTGTTAAAACAGATTTTTTTTTTAAAATTTAAGAGTTAAAATTATTTTATTATGGTGGAAAGAAATAATTTGGATCTAAATTTTAGGGGAAAACAATATAGAATTCTCTTCAAGTCTCAGTATATTTTAAAAGTTGCAGTGGGTCTTGGCTGAGTTAGGCAACTTTTTAGCACTTTTTAAAAACTCAAGATGAATTTGAAGGAAAGAAAGATCATGAGCCACGCAAGATCCATTCTCATGGCTGTTATTTCCAGTAATAGAATTCAGTGTTACCTACTGGAAATAATACTGGAGACCAGAATGTGTCCTGGTTCTACTACTTACTTCCTGCATGACTTTGAGCAAATTGTTGCGTCTCTCAGAGCCTCAGTTTCTTCACTGTTACCTCCAAGGAGGCTCATGGGACACCAATGAGAGACCATATGTGAAAACAATTGGAAAACAGAAAAGATTCTGTGAACAGCACTGTGCTTATTTATTTATAAAAACCCTCCTACCAGCTGTCAAGGAAAATGTGAAATAGTGTACTATCTGTTCATTCTCTTTTTCTTAAAAAAGACAGAAGTAAACACTGGAAGCCATAGGTAGAAAATAAAGGATCTAATTCTATGAGGAACTTGTGTCTGCAACTCTACTTGGGCATTTGATTTAGCTCTGAGATCGGGACAACAAGAAGGAGATGGTCCTTTTGAGATGGAGAGAGTCTCAAATGTGGATTGCAGTTGTGATATATTAAAAATTATTCAGTATTGACACTTTTACCTTGTCTTTGGAGGAAGTTTGGAAAACACTCAGACCCCCAAACCATCTTTGCTTCTGTCTCTGCTCAATCAACCGGAAGAAGGCAGGAGCGAAATCATATACCTCTGCAGCTTCTCAAATGTTCTCTTTGACTATGTTTTAGCACTTTTAATTCAATGGAGTCTGGTGGAATAAAATGTTTTGGCTGTGTGTGCACCTCACTCCCATCATTTTTAATGAAAATCATATTTCTTTGCTGAAGGATAAATAACTTTGCATGTTAATGCTGAAAATTGATGACATTTTCCTTCAAGGGAGCACATGGAATGTTGCAGCTACATAATCACTGTGCAAAGTTGTAGATCTTCCTAACTGATCATGTTTTCATAAAATGTCATGTTTAATGGAACTATAGATTAAACTTTCCAACTTACCATATGCAATGTCTGGTTTACATGCTGTTTCCTTTCTAGTAGCTGCAGAGATTGTCAGATCCAATTCTGCCTGCATTTGCCCACAGTCAGCTGGATTTTGTGAAAGACAGCCCAAGTTAGGTTAACGTAAGGAACAAACACCTTTGGGAGTAAACACAGTTTTTCCTCATCTGCCCGGAGACAATCCAATATAATCTTACAAATATCAGATTCCTAAGACCTGTCCCCATTTTCTCCTCTTCCATAAAGTGAAACAGTATGCAAAGCAAAAACAAAACAAACAAAAAACAAAATCTCGAACACGGGACTTAGAATGGGTAGTCACTCCACATTCAGCTCTTCAGAAATATATATGCTTCACTGAAGAAAGGAGGACATTTTCCCATTTTGAGTGTAATCAAAAATCTCTTGAAGGAACCAAACTGATGACTGATTTATGCTGTAAGAGGGAGAAATAAGTACCTAAGAAACGTGTAGATTTTACGGATTTTGAAAAACAAAAGAAAACCACAATCAGCTCAGACCCTCATGGAGTCCGCAGTTGATTATTGTTGAGTTCTGGGGCTTTTCTTTGGCCAATAAGGCTGCCTTGATTGGCAAAAGGTTGAATGGAGAGCGTCTCTAACTGGGGAGGACTAGGGGAAGCAGAGGAGATAGTGGCTCATTCCAGAGCCGCTGTTCTCTTAAGCAATGGTCCTATTGCACCAAAAAGACCAGGTAAAAAGTAAGAATTTCACATCACGTTATCTTTCCGATATCCAACAACTGCCTGATGGTGTTTCTCTGAATGGTAGGAACTATCGGGTTGTTCTGGAGCCGTCTTGATGTAGCCTTACAGTGCTCGAGGAATGCACTTTCCATCAGATGAGATTACATTTCTACTTCTGAGAAATGACAGTTTGTCAAACAGCTTCCCCCAGATTAGCCCCAGATTATGAGTGGCTGCTTTAAACAAGTATACAGCCTGAACACATTAAATGAAGCTTACCTTCGATACATTTGCATGTTACTCCTTCACAAACTTTCTGAAGCTTGGTGGGGGACGTGCTATAAAACATGGTACACTGTTTATCTGCGGCAATGAAAGTGCGGTTAGAAGAGGCGGCTCGGCGAACACGCAGTTTACCCATCAGTGAATTCCGCCCATGGCTCCTTGATCACCCACTCCAAACCCTCTTTCTGTAGCTGAGGCCCAGGAAAGTTAAATTATGAACTGCCTGTCCTAACACATGCTCCTCTACACTCAAAATATTCTCCCTCTCTGTGCTTGAAATCTTACTCTGCCATACTCATTTCTGAGAATCAAAGTATTTGGTATTTCAATGAATGAGAAGAAATAAATTATGTTACATGAGAGTCTATTGAAAGAATTACAATTGGTAATTGTTTAAGCTAGAGAAGAAAAGCATTGTAGCTTTTTTTTTTTCCTATTGTTCAGGAGGAGAAAAGAAACACACACGTGTGTGTGTGTGTGTGTATAGTTCTTTTTCAAGGAGAGGCTAAGTATCATAATCTGATTTCAGAAGTAAAACTAGATTGAATGGGTCTCGAGTTTTGGTTCACTTTAAGAGTTTTGTTACAAGTAGAACTGGCCAAATCGGCGTCGTCTGCCTTGTGAACCAAAGTGGAGAGTTATCAGAAGTGGCTGAGTGACCAAACGCAGAGTCACTCACCCAGCGCTTATTGATACACACTGTGTACCTGACCCTGGGTTAGATGCTCGGGACAGAGGATGAGAATGGTCTGGGGGTGGCACAAAGGCGTGCAAACACATAATCACGGTGCAGCGTGACGAGCACCGTGATAGAGCTCTCTGCAAAGTGGGCTGAGAATGCAGACGGAGGGGAAGCTGACTCTGTGAAGACTGAGACTAACAGTAGGGTAAACGGCCTTCTCTAGAAAGCAGAGACGCACTGGGAACAGTACACACCGAAGACAAACTTGAGGCGGAGGATGTGAGTGGGAGCAGTCGGGTCCGGTTCGCCTATTCTAAACGTGAAGAGCCTGAGGGCCAGAGCAGTGAGGTGCCTTGCTCACCCACTGGTTGTTTGTCCCAGTAGGGACGCTTGTGAAGAGTGAGCCCCGAGAGAGGAAATGTATACAATCTGCAGGCCTCCAGCACCTTTCTTCAAAATTCATAATAAATACAGAGCGGACTTCGGAAGAAATGTTAGAGTAAGTTGATCACCTGGTCTGTGGTACTCATACACTGTGAAAGTGGCAGGGCTCAGGAACCCAACTTCAAAAAGTTCAATTATCCGGAATCGAACACAGAGGAACTCGTTGGAAGGAATCTGTTTGACAAATTCAAAGATTAAGAAAATCATGAGAGACAAAAGACTCAAACTATTTTAGGCAGCAGCTGTTAAATAGTAATAATAAATGAAAAATGGAGCGAGGTGGAACGTACCGAGTTCAGTTGCAGAATAACATGCCCATCTTTGATTTCGTAATCAGTTAATAATTGATCCACCTGTTCCACAAGCTAAGGGAACAAAGAGAAAATCTCAAATTTAACTTCGCGACCTTTCTGTTTAAGTGCATTCACCCAGTGATGGAATGTGAGGTCATGGGGATGTAATCTGCTATTTAAAGACAGTGAAGAACAGCTCCTCCCCTTGAAAGGGTCTGAGCATGTCATCACATGCACTCACGTTATTCTGTCCATGCAAACATAATACTTGCCCCTGTTTCACTTTGAAAAATAAAAACATAGGTAGCTTATCAGTTTGAAAAGAATATTCTGGGAGAGTCTAAGAAAGTGACATAGAATGAATGGAAACAGCTTTGTAAACTAATGCAGTAAGTAAAAGCAAGTATCCATAACAATATTTAAGAGAAGACATTTACAGCTTTTAAGTCTTCTGGGTTCGCATTGACTCCTGTAGGCAGAGAGATATCCATCACTGCATGGGAGGACCCAGACGATGATTCTTCACTGCTGAACTTGTAGCTGAAATAAGGGAGAAATGAGGACATGCAACAAGTAAATGGATAGGATTCTTGAAGGAAAGGCCCTGTTCCTTGGTAGGCTTTAACCTTCTCATTTGAGTCTCCAAGTATTTGCTTCTTTATGATATATGTGTTATAATCTCTGAAGTTTAAAGAGACCTCTGCGTCATCTATCCCAACCCTTTCCTCACTTGATCAGTAACCTCGGTGGACTGCCGTTCTGGAGTTGGAGGAGATCATAAAGGCTATTCAGTACAATCTCTTAATTAGCTAGCTGAGGAGACTGTGGGCGAGAGTAAGGTACTTGTTCAAGGTCACACCATAGTTCGCCTCAGGGCTTCATAAGTCTATTGATTCTCATCCGAATTCTTTCTCTAGCAGAGCATATTCGAGGAAAAAAATTAACTGTATATTGGCAAAGAGACTCGATAAGCATGTTCAGAAACAGACTGGAAGACACTAAATGCTAGCAGCCACTTCCTCTGGATGATGAGATCATAACAGATTATCTCTTTTCTTTCCCATGTTTTTCTCTATTTTCTAAAATTTTCACAATAGATATTTTATTTAAAAAAAAAAGTCTCAAGGACTACCCTTTGCCTAGGAATTGTGCTTGTGGGGAAGCGGAGGAGAAAGGCAGAGGGAGGAACAGGGGCAATTCGATTTATTTTGTTTGTGCTTCTCTGGTATGAGAGAAAAGAATACTGAAATGGGGAATTAGGAAACTTGGGTTTTATCCTAGTTCTGCTGAGATATTTTTACACATTACTTCCCCTTTCTAGAGTTCATTTTCTTATTTGTAAAATTAATTGTGAAAAAGTATAAACTTGTGCTTTAAAGTTATAATTCCAAGACTTCATTTTGAGAGGCAGAGAGGCCTATTGCTACAATTAAGCAGAGTTAATGCTAAAAGAGGAGAAGGCTGGTGGAGTAGGGACTGGATCCGAGTGTGTTCTGCAAAGGTTGAGTTTTAGATTCCTGCCTCAAGATGTGGGAGAGAAAGCTGAACATTTGAGAGTAGATCTTCGGAGAGGAGTCAGGATTAAAGGAAGAGCCTGGGGAGACAGCTTCACAGGGGGTGAACTGATCTCACCCCCCAAAATAAGTATGAGTGAAATGGGAGCTATTATTCAAATTAGTGAGGTGATAAGGACTCTCTTTTCCCAATCTTATCTAGCATGCATAAAGCAGATCCTATTAGAAGTTTGAGATATCATATTTGCCATAAAAATGTAAATAATATAAAATTTCTGGCTTATAACATTTAACCCCATTCTTCACCAAATTAATAATTTGGAACAAAATATAAGGCAACGTGTAACTGAAAATATGGCATCCAGCTTCCCCGTGACTGGATGATGGAGCGTCACCAAAAGTGGAGAACTCTGGCTCACAGATGCAAATACTCTGTCAACACGACGGAAAGGGCCTCCCGAGTGGAGAGTGTCTATGAAAAGTTGCTGGAGCCTGGATGACTGGTTGCCATGGCAACTGTTTCAACCATGGAACAGAAACCTTCCTTTCAAGAAGCCCTTTGCCTGCTGCCAAAGACAGCAATCCTTCCCAAAGGCATTTTGTTCCAAGAGAAGGAGAGAAATGAAATCCTTTTTTCTTTTCTTGTGAATACAACAGAGAAGTTGTAAAAAGCTAAATACACGAAAGCGACCCTCTCAATATAGAAACTGTGCTGGCATTTACTTAAACCAGGAGAGTGTGCATTTGAAGGCAAAGAATTTCTCACATGAATAAGTACTACACAGTTGCATTTGGAATTTGTCCAACCCAACTTCAGCATCATAAAGCCAAAAGCATGTTCTACCTGGGTGTTTTTTTGGGAACATTCTGTCCCCAGTTTATTTTAAAAAAACAAACAAAAGGCAAAGGATAGAATACTGAATACCATATCTCTATTGCTTCTTTTGTAGGTTAACAATCTGGAATGCAAATTAATAAGCTTTTGATGAGAGCCCTTTTATGTATAGCAGCATTCTGGAAATACTGGAAGGTGCTTTGGGATCAGGTAGAGATGGGGATACCAGACCACCTGACCTGCCTCTTGAGAAATCTGTATGCAGGTCAGGAAGCAACAGTTAGAACTGGACATGGAACAACAGACTGGTTCCAAATAGGAAAAGGAGTACGTCAAGGCTGTATATTGTCACCCTGCTTATTTAACTTCTATGCAGAGCACATCATGAGAAATGCTGGACTGGAAGAAACACAAGCTGGAATCAAGATTGCTGGGAGAAATATCAATAACCTCAGATATGCAGATGATACCACCCTTATGGCAGAAAGTGAAGAGGAGCTAAAAAGCCTCTTGATGAAAGTGAAAGAGGAGAGTGAAAAAGTTGGCTTAAAGCTCCACATTCAGAAAACGAAGATCATGGCATCTGGTTCCATCACTTCATGGGAAATAGATGGGGAAACAGTAGAAACAGTGTCAGACTTTATTTTTTTGGGCTCCAAAATCCCTGCAGATGGTGACTGCAGCCATGAAATTAAAAGACGCTTACTCCTTGGAAGGAAAGCTATGACCAACCTAGATAGCATATTCAAAAGCAGAGACATTACTTTGCCAACTAAGGTCCGTCTAGTCAAGGCTATGGTTTTTCCAGTAGTCATGTATGGATGTGAGAGTTGGACTGTGAAGAAGGTTGAGCGCCGAAGAATTGATGCTTTTGAACTGTGGTGCTGGAGAAGACTCTTGAGAGTCCCTTGGACTGCAAGGAGATCCAACCAGTCCATTCTGAAGGAGATCAGCCCTGGGATTTCTTTGGAAGGAATGATGCTAAAGCTGAAACTCCAATACTTTGGCCACCTCATGTGAAGAGTTGACTCATTGGAAAAGACTCTGATGCTGGGAGGGATTGGGGGCAGGAGGAGAAGGGGACAACAAAGGATGAGATGGTTGGATGGCATCACTGACTCGATGGACGTGAATCTGAGTGAACTCCAGGAGTTGGTGAGGCCTGGCGTGCTGCAATTCATGGGGTCGCAGAGTCGGACACGACTGAGTGACTGAACTGAACTGAACTGAGTACAATATTCTTGCTTTACAGAAGAGGCCTGGAGAAGTCAGGTGATTTGCTGATAGTTACCTGAGTCCTTCATGGCAGAAGCTGCCCTCAGGAGTCTAGCTATCCTACCCCAGAGCCCTTCCTGTGCTCACTCGGGGTGCCTCCCTGTAGGTCCCACACACTGATTCTCGCTTTGCCCAGAACGAGTTTGCTCATACCTCCCTGTAACACATGCTAGGGACTTAGTGATCACACCCCGTCTGCCAGAGGAGAGGCACCGAACAGAGCTGCCCGGGAAAGCGTGGCCTCAGCAGGACCTCAGGGAATGAAGAAGGGTGTGGAGGGGGAGCAGGGGACAGAGCCTGGCCCAGGACGAAAGGCAGGGCTTCATCAGCTGGTGAAGGGACCCCGAGAGGAGAGGGACTGTCCTGGGATCACAGACAAGGCTGGGAGACGAGATCAAGCAACTGAGAAACAGCGTGCTGTTCCTTAAGGCTGGCCATCTCAGATAATGCTGCCTGAAGGAGGTGACTCGGAAACTGGACTCTACCTCTAACTGTGAGAACTTGGCAGGTTCCTTCACCTCCTGGCACCTCAGTTTCTTTATCACTAAAATAAGGAGATTACTATATCATTCCTAAAATCCTTTTCAGCTCTAATCTATGACATAACTGCATGGGATTTCTAAGTTACCTATTCTGAATGCTTTGCATCATGTGTGATAACAAGTATAAACAGCAAGATACCAGCCATGGAAATCACTGTTGATGAGAATAGGAAGAATTAAGAAAATAGCACAGAACAGGAGGTCCTAAGGGGTGGCAGAAAGAAGAAGGAAGAAGCCTGTGTGCTAGCTCTGGCTCTTCCATTGCCTGACTCACTCTGTGATCACCAAGGTATATAGGCATGTTTTCATAAACATTTTAGGATGGTGGCTTGGTAAGCAAAACAATGGCTCACAGAGGTGTCCATCTCTTACTCCCCAAACTTGTGAATCTGATACCTTAAATAGCAAAGGGGACTTGCAGTGTGATTAAGGTAAGGCTCTTGAGCCAGGGAGAGTCTCCTGAATATCCAGCTGAGTCCAATATGATCACAGGGGTCTTGATAAGGGAAAGAAGCAGGAGAATCAGAGAAGGAGATATGATGGTGGAATCAGGGGTTTGAGTCACAGGGAGATACTCAAAGATGCTGTGCTGCTGGCTTTGAAGATGGAGGGAGGGAGGCTCAGGCCAAGGAAAGCAGCTGTCTCTAGAATCTGGAAAAGGCTCCCCTGGAGCCTCCAGAAGGAACAGGGCCCCAGTAACACCTTGATTTGAGGACTTCTGACTTCCAGAATGATAATACATTTGAGTTAAGTCATTGTGTGTGTGTGTGTGTGTGTGCTCAGCTGTGTCAAACCCTTTGAGACCCATGGACTGCAGCCTGCCAGGCTTCTCTGTCTATGGACTTTCTCGAACAAGAATACTGGAGTGAGTTGCATTTCCTCCTTCAGTGGGTCTTCCCAACCCATGGACTGAACCTGCTTCTCCTACGTTGCAAGTGATCGCCTGCATTGGCAGGTGGATTCTTTCTACCTCCGAGCCACCTGGGAAGCCCCTGCAAGTCATTATATTTATGGTAAATTGTTACTAGTAGCAACTAGTGGTCAAATCAGGCCTTGGAGTTAGTCCGCTAAGGGTAATCCAAGGTTCTTAGCCCTGGCTACCATTAGAAGATCCTGCAGGGGGTGAAGTCGGACAGAGTTCTGCAGAGTTCTAAAAGCTCTCCAGATGAGTTCAGTGTACAACCTGATTTGGGAACCACTGGCTGGCTGCTCGGAGAAGGCAATGGCAACACAGTCCAGTACTCTTGCCTGGAAAATCCCATGGACAGAGGAGCCTGGTGGGCTGCAGTCCATGGGGTCGCCAAGAGTCGGACACGACTGAGTGACTTCACTTTCAGTTTTCACTTTCATGCATTGGAAAAGGAAATGGCAGCCCACTCCAGTGTTCTTGCCTGGAGAATCCCAGGGTCGGGGGAGCCTGGTGGGCTTCTGTCTATGGGGTCGCCCAGAGTCGGACACGACTGAAGCGACTTAGCAGCAGCTTAGCAGCAGGCTGGCTGCTAATGACCAGGGATTTTGTTGGGCGAACATGATTTTTCTAAGTAAATGAGTGGGAGCTGCTTCTGAGAGAATATTTTGCTCTTTTCCTAATACTTATATATCATAATCTACCTTTCTGGAAGACAAATTAATAATATAGTGTTTGAATTAGAAAAAGGCCAAAAAATGGGAGAGAAAAGCGTATATGAGCAAAACAAAACTGTTCTGTAGAGTAAGTAGCTGTTTAAGAATACCTGGTATATTCCACATTTTAAAAAAAAGCGAACAATTTCACATCTTCTGGACATCTTTATCATTCAAAAAGATTTGGCGAGAGAAAGCTCTGGCAGAAGTGAGGCCCTGAGGTGTACTCTCCCCGTGGTGGACGCGGGCTCACCTGGCGCAGGCCACTATGCGCTTGTACTCTGAGCTGCTGTAGCTGAAGGCTGGCACACAAAACAGACACACAAAAATAAGAGTAAACTGTTTTTAGCTTGTTCTGGAACACGTCAGAGCAGAATCATTAATGAGCAGGCCTCTGAACACACTTAGAAATTATTTGAGATTTGGAAGTTGGCACTTTTGATGATTTTAATGGAAATTCTGGTTTTAGGAGCGGTCAATTGGCTCCTGACAATCCAGGAACTGTGGAAATCATTAGAATAGTTCTCTGCTCTCCAAGAACTTAATAAGGAAGGAGTCGTTTAAGGTACATCTGTGTTGGTAATGTGTCTGGGGAGGTGGCAGGGAGGAAGTGCCCATATCTAGATTCTCTGGTAGTTGGAAGTTTTCTGCAGGAACAGGACTCTGAGTCACAACAGAAGCTTTCAGGCAGAGGAAAGGCACACTCTCTGGTCCCAGGGCATGGGTCAAGGAGGACTGTGGTGTGCAAGTGGCCTTGCTTCTAGATTGGGATGGGAGAACCAGCCCAGCAAAAGAGGGATGTGAGGGCCACATGCAGAGAAAAGACAGGAGCATCAGGAAAGACTCATTGGTCCTGAAGAGACCAAGCTGAAGATGGAGGCAGAGAAATGTGCATTTGCCACACTCCTAGGGACACAGAAAAGGTACGGGACAGAAGCCCAACAGTGATGAGAGAAACCCAAGGCTTGGGAATGGGACACAGACATACAACTATTAACAGAAATTCAAGGTTCTGAAATTAGGCCCTTACTACCTGTCACATTCTTCTTTTCCTTTTAAAGACTTTATTGAATTTGTTACAATATTGCTTCTGTTTGGGGTTTTTTTTCCTTCATACTTTGGTTTTTTGGCTGGAGGCCTGTGGGCTCTTAGTTCACTGAGCAGGGGCTGAGCCAGCACCAGGCAAAGCCTCACCCACTGGGCTACCAGGGAAGGCCCTAGTCATGTGCTTTTTCCCCTTAGCTTTTATTTTTAATTGACTTTTATTTGGAGGATGATTGCTTTGACACTATCGTGTCAGCTCCTGCCTTGCAACATGAATCAGCCATAAGTATCCATGTCTCCTTCCCCTTGAACCTCCCCTCGAGCCCCCACCCCATCCCACTTCTCTAGATCCTAGTTACATCTTTAAAAGTTTCTTTAGTCAAAACAATTTCTGGATCAACAGTGGATACATTTAACCTAGATATTGTTATTTAGTATCAGTTTCCAACTGTTATTAATGAGCTACCTCTATTATAATAAATGGCAGTTATGTTTACTCAGATGTCAACCTATTAAAGAATTTGAATGAGAAATTACTTTAGCACATTTTTCCTAATCAGAGAAGCTCTTCGGTATTCTTTATGCTTAGCCAACATTATAGTGTAAATCATGCTGTTTTACCTTCAATTTCCTGGGTTTCAATTTTCAAATGGAAGCTGCAAACTTCCTCTGAGGTACTGATTTTGTGAACCACAGTTTTTACCTATATTGGGACAAGGAAACAAGAAGACCGTTTTAAAAACGGTGAGTGGAAAAGGTATTATGGCAGGACTGTGGCTGAAAATGGGATGCGAGTATTTTTATCACCCAGTGCAAATGGGATGCATCAAAGACCCATTTTCCCAGCAACTGGACTTTTGGCAAACTCCACAAGTTGAAACCTAACTGAGAAGCCCAAAGTAAGCTAAAAATGATCTCTCTCCAGGCAGAACCTTGGTCCAAAGTCCACGCAGTCAACTCTGAGCACCTCACTCTGCAGGAAAGTTTTTCAGACTTTCACCCCTGTGCCTGTATACTCTAATTTTACACAGAACACCACAAGGTCATGAAGTATGGTTTTCTCCAGCCCACAAACCACTGTGGTAACAACAAATTATAGGTGTGCGTGGAAGGGCAGGGGTGCTGCCAGAAGTAGGTGTTAGCGAGAGCAACCAGAAGTGACAGAATGGTGGGCCACCCATCTGCCCACCCGCATGCATCTGATAAACAGGCTTTGAAGGAATAAATGTATGAAAGATGAGTGCATAATTCAATAACCAGGAGAATGTTACTTTATGCTCAGAACACGTAGTCTGTATTGTCTTAGGCATTTGGCATGTACGGCTTAGTTTTCCTAAGCTGTTTATCTGTGTCCCTGTAGCCTGTGGTTAAAAGGAGAAGACACTTGAGCCCTTACATATACATATTAGTCAGCAGTGATGCTGGATAAATGAGATGTGACTGTTACTAACCTCAGCATCCATGTATATACGTGTGAATGTATACATACATATACCTGTCATATGCATATACATATACGTGTAAACATTATTATTTATCTCTATACAACTGTGCACATTTATATAATTTCTAGAAATATACACACATATAAAGATTAACAGCCATTTTCAAAAAGAAACTGTGGGGATAGCTATCAAGATAGCCAGAAGGAATGGTAAATGACTCTTACCTCAGTTATGGTTACCCAAGCCCAGATTTCTATCACTTTGTGTCAAAGTCTCTTTCTTTTAGATTACTTACTATAAGCTGACAAATAACCTCAATCAAGTTGTTCTCCACAAAATACTCACATGCACTGTAGCCAAGCCACTGCTTTGTCCGGTGCTTAGGACGACGAGGTCATCATTGAGAGGCACCTGGAAAGATTTCTGCATTCAGTATATTCCTCATGCTTATTTACTTTGCACAAAAGGCTGTGGAAAGTAACAACTACTTCCAGTTATTTGTATGTTTAGATATACCTTAAATAATCTAAAATGTGGTAATTAAAAAAATACATATCAGCATCCATATACCGATAGCTACTATTACTGATACGGAACCTAGTTTTTCCAAAGTATTTTTTCCCTTGGGAAATTCTCTTTGGCCATCAAGGTTTTCGTTTTTAAAAATCCGTAGCAAAGGACATGGGGTAGGTTGCTGGGCGACCTGCAGGCCACATCCAGTTTGGCCACAGTCTGCACGTGTGACCAGGGTCGTTGGAACCACTGGCCGATTCCCGAGTGCGTCTTCTCTCTTACTCTACTGCCAAACCTTTGTGTGTGCTGCTCTCTAAGCTGAAACACTCTTCACTTCTCTTCGCCTGGCTAACTCCTTCTGATTCTTCCAGATTTCCCCTGCCCATTTGGATGCATTTGAGAAACGGCTCTCGCCTCTCAGCCTGGCTCAGGAGGCTCCCCTCTGTCCTTCCGCGAACCTAGCAAAGGTCTTAGCTTTTGCTGTTTGTTGAAATGTCTCCTCTACAGCACACGGGCTGTTTGTGCTTTACTTTTGGATCCTCAGCGCCCAGGACAGGGCAGGCATCCCTGCTTAGGACACACTAGGCACTCATCTTAGGTTTAAGGGTGAATAGTTACATTTGTATAAGAAGGGCAGAACAGATGATCTCGAAGGTCCCATCCACTTATAAAGTATTACTTTAAAAAATCCTTTATTTACCTCTATTGGCCTCCCAAGGAAATACTTCTCTGACATCTTATAGTGGTAGAGGTCACCTTTATTCTTGTAAGACACTTTGACATCCATGTTCAAGCGGAGTTTTCTAATCAGGAGTGAATACTCTGTCAGGCCCTCGATGGCATTAATTGTATCCTATCAACAAACAGCAAGGTACAAAAATAGGTTTACTCATTTACATACTCCCTGTCTACAAATACACTTTCTTACAAGGTGAGTCAGTGTCATCTGGAGATGAAACTCCGGGTGACCGAGTGGAGCTAAAGGGCCCCTGTGTGGAGGGGGAAGAAGAGTCTCCCTCCACCAGTGAGGATGCTGCTGGTCACAGGGGCAAGAAGGCAGTGTGGCTCACATGCGGGTTCTCCATGTGTCTTGAGCCCGTGGCCTCAGGCAAGTCATCCTTTCCAGAATGCCTCCAGCTCCTTGCACAACAGTGGATCGCCTTCCCATCCTCATCTCCACGCTTAACTAGCCCCACAGGGAAGCCATGAAGAATCCCCCCTGCTCATCATTCTGTTCAGTGTCCCTCCCTCCCGCTCCTTAGAGCATTCTTCTCGACTGGTGATACTTTACGTGGAGTTTATCACGGGCATCCCCCCACCGCGCCGTGAGCCTCCTGGGGGCAACAGTACGTCTTTCTTGGCATCCGTCCCATTTAGCAGGTACGCACATGGCAGTCATTCAACAGATATTTGCTGAAGGAATAAATGTGTGCGTGAGCGCTAAGTCGCTTCCAACTCTAAGTCGTGTCCAACTCTACGCAACCCTATGAACTGTAGCCTGCCAGCCTCCTCTGTGCATGGGATTCTCTCGGCAAGGATACTGGGGTGGATTGCTGTGCCCTCCTTCAGGGGATCTTCCTGACGTAGGGATCAAGCCCATGTCTCTGTCTCCTGCACTGGCAGGCGGGTTCTTTTTACCACTAGCGGGATGAACTTAATTTTTCTGGATCTTGTCTTCCTTGTCTACAGAACGGGGAGATGTGGTTGAATCAGAGACAGCAGATTTGTGACAACCTTGTCTCTCATGTCCAGGCAGCCAGTGCTCATCAGTGGGGTCCTCTTTTCTCTAAGCCTCCAGCTGTGCCCGTGGTGAAACCCATTTCCTTCCCCTGATTAGAATTAGATGATCACCAACATCACCCTGAAGGACCCCTCTAGCTCTAAATTTTATATACATACACACACACCCTATCATTGCCCAAGCATCCAGGGAACAAGGAAGAGGCTAACATTGGAGATAAGCTTGAGTGTAGAGATACACTGTGCAACAGCATGGTAGTTATCGCCCAGTCGTGTCTGGCCCTTTGCGACCCCACGGACTGTAGCCCACCAGTCTCCTCTGTCCGTGGGATTTTCTAGGCAAGAACGCTGGAGTGAGTTGCCATTTCCGTCTGCAGGGGATCTTCCCGACTCAGGGATCGAACCCGGGTCTCCTGCATTGTGGACAGACGCTTTACCCTCTGAGCCGCCAGGGAAGTCCGTAATGAAAATACACAGACGCAGATGAGTTTACACTGGGAGCTAGACAGATAGACAGGCGAATAATCAGCATTCCTCTTACTTTTCACTTGGTATTGCGGGAAGGAACATCAGTGCCTTTATTTACGTGGCAGCCACTGTTTCTTACATAGCATTTAATATAATTGCTGATAACTCTCCTAGCCCTTCATGGTAACGAAGAATCGTAAAGGAAGTTCTGGGCTTGGAGCTTGGAGGTGTGAGTGCTGATGTTGGCTCTGCCACTAACTCTGTGAATGAACCTCCTGGAGCTGAGCTTCGCCTCTGCGTGAGGAGGGCATCAATGCAGGTGTTCCTTCGGGCCCTGGATTCTAGTCATTTATTTGTATCTTTAGTGTGCTCATTTGGTGACAGAACCACGGAGGCCGGAAGGAGTGTGGAGTACACAGTGTCGGGGGCACTGGAAGCATCTCCAGGAAGAAAACACGAGAGAAAGAAGCATTACCTGGGTCGAATAAAAGCCGCCTCCGTGCCTCTGCTCTTCTGACAACCACCTGATGACTGGACTCACGTAATTCATGTCCTTCATGCTCAGACTGGTGAGTAAGGCATAGGCCGTTGTCTCCACCATGCGAGCCGTGCCGGTATTTGGCGCAGAGCTGTCTTTCTGTTGAAGATCATCTTTCCAAAAACGGTAAATGGGTGGGTTCCCTAAACATCAGCAAATCACACGGGTAAATATCATGAAAAATGTGAACTTGGTGTGACAATTCTAGCAGGGTTCCAGAAGTTTCTTCCGGTAGTGGCCTTCTGGTTTCCCAAAGTTTCATATTCTTTTGTAAGAAGAATTTTCTCAAGGTGACCAATACAAACAAGATCTCTTAATACAGGGCTGTTTTAATCTATAATGGAAGAGAATTTAAATATGAGCAGATAGACAGACAGATAGATGATATCTTCCCAGCTGAATCACTTGGCTGTACACCTGAAACTAACACTGTAAATCAACTATACTTTGACAAAAATAAAAAAACACAAGGCTGTGTGTCTTTATTCAGAAAAGTCAACCTGGAACATTACACGTACTTTTGCACGGTAGTACACTGGAATTACTAATAGTGCCCAAGTTCTAGTCTCTACTCGGCTACTAACAGACCTGTAAACTTGGATGGATTCTTTTCATTCTGTGAGTCTTTCAGTTCCCTGAAGTATAGATAGTGCTTTCTTCCTTGCAGTGAAACTCAAGTGAGATACCGAATGTAAATGTTTATATATATATATATATATATATACAGATGCATATATACGCTTATTGTTATTATTGACACTACCAAAAAATTAGAGAACTTTTCTCCTTGATAGGAAAAAAACTACAGTTTGCAAATTTTGAGATCACACCCAAACCTTAGCTATTCTCTCCCCTCCCAATCTAAAGCACTAAGGCAGTCTCATGCAGGCAGCCCTTTTCCTGAGCTCGTTTCTGGATTATACTTGGTCTTCATTGCTCTGCGTTGTGTGTGCTGTGCTCAGTCGCTCAGTCGTGCCCAGCTCTCTGCGACCTCACGGACTGTAGCCCACCCGGCTCCTCTGTCCATGGGATTCTTCAGGCAACAAGACGAGTGGGTTGCCATTCCCTGCTCCAGGGGATCTTCCCAGCCCAGGCATCAAAGCCAGGTCTCCTGCATTGGCAGGTGGATTCTTTACCACTGAGCCACCTGGGAAGCCTTATATGTCTATATATCTATCTACATATGTGTGTGTGTATATATATATATATATATATATATATATTTGGAGGAGGAAATGGCAAACCCCTCCAATATTCTTGCCTGGAAAATTCCACAGACAGAGAAGCCTGGTGGGCTACAGTCCACGGGGTCGCAGAGTCAGACACAGCTGAGTGCCTGAGCACTGTGTGTGTGTGTGTGTGTGTGTGTGTACGCATAAACATATATATGAGCTCCCCTGGTGGCTCAGATGGTGTGTGTGTGTGTGTGTGTGTGTGTGTGTGTACACGCATAAACATATATATGAGCTCCCCTGGTGGCTCAGATGGTAAAGAGTCTGCCTGCAATTCAGGAGACCTGGGTTTGATCCCTGGGGCAAGATCTGCTAGAGTAGGAAATGGCAACCCACTCCTGTATGGCTTGCCTGGAGAATTTCATGGACGGGGAACCCTGATGGGCTACATAGTCCATGGTTTGCAAAGAGTCAGATACTACTGAGCAACTAACACACACACACAAATATATACACACACACACACACGTAATCTTTTCAATATTCTTTCCCTTACGGTTTATCGTAGTATATTGACTGTAGTTTCTGTGCTATCAGTAGGACCTTGTTGCTATGCATTCTGTACGTAACAGTTCTTCATCTGCTAACCCCAACCTCCAACTCTACCACTCCAACATCCCTCCCCCTCTCAAAATTCTGATGTATCTGTTTACAACTCAGAATTACCTTGCTTGCTTGACTTGAGGGACAAAATGTTTTCCCTCCCTCTTGAAGGCTTTTTTTGGAAGGAAGGTTTTGATTTCTAAAGATAGTTCCAGTTCAAACATTATGTGAGTTAATACATTCCCTTCTAGCTCTTAAATTCTATTACTTTATGATTCATTTGTTACAATACCCTAGATATTTCTTTTGTGTTATTTGAAAAGTATTATAGAAGTGATTTTGAAGTATATGTTGAGATTCAGTCATTTTTTAAATGGTGACAGAAGTCAAATTATGTAGATGGTGATAAACCTCATGCAGTATTTATTAAACGTTTAGGAAACTTCAGCCAGGAGAAGGCTCAGAAGTACGCAACCATGCCAGTGCTGGTCAAGGCACATCGGCCAGTGACCACTACTCCTCTCTATTTCTTTACTCTTGACCCATAGGAAGCAATGTCTCTATTCTTCAGAATGAAGTATATGCCTTTTGGTCAGCCTGGCACAATACAAGCTAGGTCATGCACTCTTCTGCTCAAAGTCCTCCAATGACTTCCCTTCTCACTTGAAGTGAAAGTTAAGGTTCTGGGGAATCCCACTGGCCCCCATGGGACCTTGATATGAATAAGATTCAGGCACTGCTTGCTCTGCATAGAGGCTGACCCAAACCAGGAAGCACTTTTGGGGTAGTGGAGCAGAAGCTGGATTTCAGCCT
The DNA here is from genome assembly GCF_014754425.2 of Oryx dammah. NCBI lineage: Eukaryota > Metazoa > Chordata > Mammalia > Artiodactyla > Bovidae > Oryx > Oryx dammah. Next base: position 108,467,259 of record NW_024070185.1, read on the forward strand.
TCATTCGCCCATGCTGTATACGTGAGTCCTGCAGAGCTCCGGTAACGCCCCCGGGTCCTGCAGGGTGCTCACTCGCCCTTCCCTTCCCTGACACCCTCCTGCCCTCACCCCACTTCTCTCCAGTCACCCTGACCTCCTTGCCTTCCTTGGAGCACCAGGCAAGCTCCTACCTCAGGCATTTTCCTAAACTGTTTCTCTATCAGGAAATACCCTTCCAGAAAGCCACTGGTTTGCTTTCTTACCTCCTTCAGGTCTTGACTCAAATACCATCTTCTCAATGAGGCTTAAGCCTGACCACCCTGTTTAAAGTTACAACCAATCCCCTCACTTTCTCTCCCTTCCTTGCTTTATTTTTCTTCATATCAGTCATCACTAAACAGGTTACTATATCACTGAATAGTCACTATATGCAATGTTTTAGTTATTAATCATGTTCTCTCACTAAACAGAATATAAACTTCATGAAGGCCTGGACTTTTTTCTATTTTGTCTGTTGCTTTATCCCCAGAGCCTAGAACAAAGCCTGGTACATAGGAGATACTCCATACACATTTGTTGAGTTAAGGAATGCATAAATAGGTGCTGAATGAGTGACTAAATGAATGAATAGTAGTCCTTATTACATTGTATTGTGATGTCTTTGTTCCTTGAGGGTGGGGATTCTGTCTCACTCTACTTTGCATGCACCCACCTTTCCCAGAATTAGCAGAGGCTACATGTTTATTTGGACCATAAAGAAGGCTGAGTGCCAAAGAACTGACCTTTGAATTGTGGTGTTGGAGAAGACTCTTGAGAACCCCTTGGTCAGAAAGAAGATCAAACCAGTCAATCCTAAAGGAAATCAACCCTGAATATTCACTGGAAGGACTGATGCTAAAGCTGAAGCTTCTGATGTGAAGCTTCCTGATGTGAAGAACTGACTCACTGGACAAAACCCAGATGCTGGGAAAGATTGAAGGCAGGAGGAGAAGGGGGCAACAGAGGATGAAATGGTTAGATGGCATCACCAACTCAATGGACATGAGTTTGAGCAAGCTCTGAGAGGTAGTGAAGGATGGGGAGGCCTGGTGTGCTGCAGTCCATGGGGTCACAAAAAGTCAGACATGACGAGTGACTCAACGACGTGCTTATTGGACACTTGCTGAACAAACATCAGAAACGAGTCATACCTTTGACGAAAGCTTTCTTCTTCAGAGCAGAGACAATTGAACGAAACTGTGGGTGTGATTTATCTCCCAGGGAAAGAGCGTAAGCGGCAATGGCCAGTGTGAAAGCACTCTGGGTTGAGAGGGCATTTTCATGCAGAAAGATGTCAGCTTTACTTACAGCTGTGCTGATTTTCTGGAAACAAGAGCAGAAGATACCTAAGTTTCTTTGACAAGATTTGACCTATCAACTAATGCAATCTACCCCCAGGTTGCACCACCCCAGGTTGCAGGCAAGATGAAGGTTAGAAAGGAAAATGACCTAGAGGAAATGGATGGTGTCTCCCTGAGGCAAATCCTTCTGGGAGAAGGAGCAGAGGGTAACCTGGAAAATGAAAATGAGATTGTCCAAATCGGTTTAAGTTTTTGCTTCTGAAGCCTCCCTCCTTGGTAGAGGTTTTTCCATTTAGTTTCTGCTTCCCATGTCAGACCTGGCCTCTGGGAAGAAGAAGCATCAAGTACAGACCTGGCTTTCTTCATTCTGCTGCACCCAGCAGAGCCGAGTCAGAGTCACATTGTCAAAAGTTCTACTAACGAAAACCATCAGCAGCAAAAAAAGAGCCAAGCTGCCAAAGTGCCTTTTGATCCTAAGGATTCCTGGGAAAATACTCTCTATGCCTCTGCCTGCAGACAACTGAAATAGTTATTTTGGATAAATGGACGAGGAGGCAGTACGGTGGAATATTCCTGACTCCTCGTCTGACACCTTCTCATCAGCTCCATCTGTCTCTCACTCACATACCACCAGGCACTGGCAATGTTCCTTGCTGATTATCTTGTCCTGTTGAATATATATATATGCGCAGGCTAAGTTGCTTCAGTCATGTCTGACTCTTTGCGACCCTGTGGACTATGGCCCGCCGGGCTCCTCTGTCCATGGGATTCTCTAGGCAGGAATACTGGAGTGGGCTGCCACGCCCTCCTCCAGGGGATCTTCAGGGATCAAGCCCGCGTCTCTTACATCTCCTGCACCGGCGGGCGGGCTCTTGGCCACTAATGCCTCAAATATACATGTGTGTTTGCCGATTGAGAATTGAACCCATGTCTCCTGTGTCCCCTGCACTGCAAGCAGACTCTCTATCACTGAGCCACCAGGAAGCCCCACATGTGTGTATATATATATGTATGTGTGTGTGTGTGTGTGTACACACACACAGGAGATGTAAGAGATGCAGGCTTGATCCCTGGGTCATGAAGGTGCCCTGGAGGAGGGCAGGGCAACGCACTCCAGTATTCTTGCCTGAAGAATCCCATGGACAGAGGAGCCTGGCAGGCTATAGGCCACAGGGTCACCAAGAGTCAGACAGGACTGAAGTGACTTAGCACGCACGCACGCATATATATATATGTATATATTTAGGCCTTCCCTGGTGGCTTGGTGCTAAAGGATCCACCTGCTGATGCAGAGATTCGGGTTCAGTCCCTGGGTCGGGAAGATCCCCTGGAGAAGGAAATGGCAGCCCACTCCAGTATTCTCGCCTGGAGGATCCCATGGACAGAGGAGCCTGGTGGGCCACAGTCCACGGGGTCACAAAAGAGTCAGACACAACTTAGCGACTAAACAATAACAGCAGCATGCACATATAACAATTCTCCTGAACTAAACTAAAAACTGATTCCATTTTGTGGTTCAAGTCCTACCAGTCCCCTTGGGTTTTTCCATCTCGGTTCTGTCAGCTGGTTTGAAGGACAGGTCTAATCTACTTCCCAAGTCAGGATCTCATTTCTCTTAATCTTTAGACTCTTCTATGTTGATTCACTTAAGTGAATCCTCTCCTTTCTCCCCTCAGCTTCCAAGCAAATGAAACAGCTCAACCCCAGGCAGAAAACATGGCTGGGGGTGTCCTTAGCAGTTCTGAGATAGAGAGCACGTGAGGGCTCAGTATTCCACGTGAGTCCAGCCTTTGGCCACCTGATGCGAAGAGCTGACTCCTTGGAAAAGACCCTGATGCTGGGGAAGATTGAAGGCAGGAGGAGAAGGGGACGACAGAGGATGAGATGGTTGGATGGTATCACTGACTCAATGGACATGAGTTTGAGTAAGCTCTGGGAGTTGGTGATGGACAGGGAGGCCTGGCGTGCTGCAGTCCATGGGGCTGCAAAGAGTCGGACATGACTGAGCGACTGAATTGAACTGAACTGATTCCATGTAATAAAAGAACAGTCCCATACATAGTGTAAGAGTTAGCAGGGGTAACAGTAGGATCCCAGGGACATGGGGTCATCTTCTTATCAAATCAGAAGCTATTTATTCTAATCATGGGTCTACAATTCAGTATCTTGTGACATGGGACAATTAAATTCACCTTCCTTACAGGCCCCAGTTTTCTCAGCTGTCAATGAGTGGGTCGGACTAGATGCTCTTAGTATCTATCATAGTTCTGAATTCCTTAAATTCTGGAGTTCAGGTTATTTTCAAGCCCCCCGTCCTATCCCCCGCTCGGTTCCCCAAATATGGTACAGAAACAGACAGTGGGTGTTGGAGAAAGAAGACACTTACCTCCAAGGGGCATAAATCAAAAGCCTTTCTAATTCCAATCACAGCAAAGGCTGTAAGATACAAAGTCTTCTCTCGGGCTTCAACAGGCAAGGTCCCCTAAAAATAAGCAATGTTTTAAAAGGAGAGTGAAATGGTGTCTTTCAAACGAAATGACCTGGATTGACTCTCCACTTTGGCCTCCCCTCCCTCTCTCTGCCTTCATGCGGGCCAGCTGGACCCCTGGCGTTTTCTCAAAGCTCTGAGTTTTACATGCTTTCACTTGGTTTTCTCTCCTCCGCCTCACGCTGGAGCTCCAGTTCATACCCCTTCACCACATTCAAGCTCACCTTCTCCTTCAAGACCCTGTGAAAATGCCACCTCCTCTGCAAAGCGTGATTCTTCCTCTGTCCTCCCAGGGAGAAAATTCGTTCCAAGGCAGTGTTTCTAAGACCTCCCAGGAGATGACCTTGTACTCATCTCTCCAGCTTTATTTTGTGCCACTCACCCCTGAGTCCTCTAGGCTCCAGCTCTTTGAATGAACCACCCTCTCTCCACTTGAAGGTAACAGCCATGATGCTTGCGCTACTTGGAACCTTCTGCCTGCCTCCCTCCTACCTAGCTCCTAGGAACCTGGTCAAATCGTTTTTTCAACTTCCCCAATCTAAGTGAGAGCTCCTGCTTTCAAAGAAACCGTATTGACCTTTTCTTAGTGTGAATCGCACCCCTGAAATCACTTAATGTCCGACTTTTCTGCCAGATGGTAACAGTCGCCGTGGCCTCGGTGACCATACCTGTGTTGTTCACTATTACGTCCCTACCAGGCAGCACTTGATACACATTCTGTACATATCTATTGAATAAACAGATGGACACACAACCTTCAGTCTTGGTCGGAGTCAGTGTCTGTGCCTTCCTCCCCCGACCAGTGTGTGAGCTCCTTGGCGCCAGGGGCACTTTCTGATCCATTCCCCCCACTCCTCCTCCCTCAGGTTCCCCAGAGAGGCCCTTGCACATTTCAGGTGCTCAGTGCATGGTTGTTGAATGGATATGAACAGCTGGAGGGATGGGTAGGATTAAAAAAAAAAACTGTTGTATTATCTTACTTTTCAAATAGCACCTAGATGATGTCAGCTGCCCTCATTTCTTGTGGGAGTCCTAACTGGTCCTAATTATGGGACCCCGGTCAGCCAGGAAGGCCACTGGTGACATGAAAGGGACTGGATCGGGGCAGGAAAATAAATAAATAAATGAAAGCTGTTGGATCCTAAAAGATACGTGCTAGGAGTAGAAGATGCTGTGGCAGGATTTTGGAGAGATTTTGCAATTTAGACATGTAAGTGGATTCCAATACCAAGCAACACTTTGTTGTACTTCTTAATAAATTAACTCTAATCTTCTTTCTAACAGAGTGTACGTAGCATCCCTTCCATCTTTCACAACAACATCCTACAGCCTTGACCTATGCAAAGGCCTTGAAGTTCAAGTGCAGAATTTGTACCAAGTGTCTGTAGACCAAAGAGCCCATTTACCCCTTCTGAGAGCCCCAGCATTTGTGCTCTGCGACCCACTAATGCCTGTGACACCAGATGTCTAAGATCTTACTTGTCTGACCTATTTTGAATTATCTGAATAACAGGATGAGAAGACCTTTCAAATTCTTTGCCTATACACAAGAGAAGTTTCTTGCAGGATTGCATATATTTTCCCCTTCTTGTAAAAATGAATGAGAACACAACTCAGCCTTTTAAATCAAACTATTGTTCATCTGTGCATTTGGCTTCCTTACCTGTAACTTCACAGGTTGATAGTCAGAATTTTCCTTGAATGATCCATTTTCCAGCTGACATTTCTCAAGCAGCCACAATAAAGAATTACAAATTGAGTTTTGGTTCTGATCTACATATTTACTTATTTGTCCAAGTACTCTTAGAACAAAAGCTGTTAACCTTCGGGATGAAAATCAAATAAATAAACATTTAGACACTGAAGCCCTTTTGGCTTTAAACCTGCAGTGTGTTTTAGTTCATACAGTGTTTATTCTTGAAAAGAAAACATTTTAAAACATGCAATTCCGAAGTAAAATGTTACTATTTCAAAACATCAGGGAAGATATCAGGAAGATCTCCAAAAACAACCAAATGTAAGCAACACATCTTCTGTGCCTGCAGCATTGCTAGCCTGCACACAAGCTGAAAATTGATGATACAAAAATCATTCTCTAAAGTTGGATAGCGTTCAAACAAATAGTTTAGAGTTAAAGCACTGACTCACAAACATGAGACATTGAGGAACAAAATCATAAAATTCTAGATGGTAAAATTTGTACAAGCTATCTGATCTAAATCCCCACCTGAGGTCTGAATTCTCTTCCCTAATACCTGTGGGGGTGTTTATCTCGCTTCCCCTTGAGTCACACCATTGATGGAGAACTCGCCACCTCTCAAGGAAGCTTTATTTATTATGATCACTTAGTCAAAGGACAAGTTCAGGACGCTTGTCTGGTGGCCCAGTGGTTAAGAATCCACCTGACATGGCGGGGGACACAAGTTCTATTCCTGGCCCGGAAGATCCCACGTTCCTGGGCACTACCGAGCCCGCCTGCCCTCAGGCCCGAGCTCTGCAGCAAGAGGGGCACCGGCAGCGAGAAACCCCGCGCCTCAGCTAGAGAGCCGCTCCCGCTGCCTGCGCTTGGTGAAGCCGGTTCGCAGAGCGACGACTCGCACCGCTCCAAACAAGCAAGCGCAGTCTCTACTAACGTCCCGCAGAGACTGTCCGAGGGGATCCACCTCACGACCCCAAGTGCCTCTTACATCCCTTCTCCTCCTCTCTGATTCCTTCACTCAGCAGCCCGGGGGCCAGAAACCCCCCAGACTCAGACCACTTCACTCTCTCCCTTACTTTAAAATTTTGTTTTCCCTTTTCTTTTTAAAATTAATATTATCCTCTTCACTTTTTTTTTTTAATCTTCCCTGTATTTCTAAAAAAATTTTTGGGGGATATTCAGGTGTTGGCCATTTATATATATATATGTCTACATTCAAATGGGTATATCTTTCCTTTTCTCCTTTGCTTGTCGCTTTTCTTTTTTTCATGGCTATTTGTAAGGCCTCCTCAGATAGCCATTTTAATGCAAAGTTCCAAAAAATAGCAAGGAGAGATAAGAAAGCCTTCCTCAGCGATCAATGCAAAGTAATAGAGGAAAATAATAGAATGGGAAAGACTAGAGATCTCTTCAAGAAAATTAGAGATACCAAGGGAATATTTCACACAAAGATGGGCACAAAAAAGGACAGAAATGGTATGGACCTAACAGAGGCAGATGATATTAAAAGGAGGTGGCAAGAATACACAGAAGAACTGTACAAAATAGATCTTCACGACCCAGATAATCACGATGGTGTGATCACACACCTAGAGCCAGACATCCTGGAATGTGAAGTCAAGTGGGCCTTAGGAAGCATCACTATGAACAAAGCTAGTGGAGGTGATGGAATTCCAGTTGAGGTATTTCAAATCCTAAAAGATGACGCTATGAAGTGCTGCACTCAATATGTCAGCAAATTTGGAAAACTCAGCAGTGGCCACAGGACTGGAAAAGGTCAGTTTTTATTCCAATCCCAAAGAAAGGCAATGCCAAAGAATGCCCAGACTATCACACAATTGCACTCATCTCACATGCTAGTAAAGTAATACTCAAAATTCTCCAAGCCAGGCTTCAGCAATACGTGAACCGTGAACTTCCAGATGTTCAGGCCAGTTTTAGAAAAGGCAGAGGGACCAGAGGTCAAATTGCCAACATCCGCTGGATCATGGAAAAAGCAAGAGAGTTCCAGAAAAACATCTATTTCTGCTTTATTGACTATGCCAAAGCCTTTGACTGTGTGGATCACAATAAACTGTGGAAAATTCTGAAAGAGATGGGAATACCAGACCACCTGACCTGCCTCTTGAGAAACCTGTATGCAGGTCAGGAAGCAACAGTTATAACTGGACATGGAACAACAGACTGGTTCCAAATAGGAGAAGGAGTACGTCAAGGCTTTTTCTTGTCACCCTGCTTATTTAACTTATACGTAGAGTACATCATGAGAAACGCTGGGCTGGATGAAGCACAAGTTGGAATCAAGATTGCTGGGAGAAATATCAATAACCTCAGATATGCAGATAACACCACCCTTATGGCAGAAAGTGAAGAGGAACTAAAAAGCCTCTTGATGAAAGTGAAAGAGGAGAGGGAAAAAGTTGGCTTAAAGCTCAACATTCAGAAAACGAAGATCATGGCATCCGGTCCCATCACTTCATGGCAAATAGATGGGGAAACAGTGGAAACAGTGTCAGACTATTTTTGCGGGGCTCCAAAATCACTGCAGATGGTGATTGCAGCCATGAAATTAAAAGACGCTTACTCCTTGGAAGGCAAGTTATGACCAACCTAGATAGCATATTAAAAAGCAGAGATATTACTTTGTCAACAAAGGTCCGTTTAGTCAAGGTTATAGTTTTTCCTGTGGTCATGTATGGATGTGAGAGTTGGACTGTGAAAAAAGCTGAGTGCCGAAGAATTGATGCTTTTGAACTGTGGTGTTGGAGAAGACTCTTGAGAGTCCCTTGGACTGCAAGGAGATCCAACCAGTCCATCCTAAAGGAGATCAGTCCTGGGTGTTCATTGGAAGGAATGATGCTGAAGCTGAAACTCCAATATTTTGGCCATCTGATGTGAAGAGCCAACTCACTGGAAAAGACCCTGAGACTGGGAAAAATTGAAGACAAAAGGAGAAGGGTGCAGCAGAGGATGAGATAATTAGATAGCATCACCAACTCAGGGGACATGAATTTCAGCAAATTCCAGGAGATAGTGAAGGACAGAGAAGCCTGGAGTGCTGCAGTTCATAGGGTCCCCAAGAGTTGGACACGACTTAGCAATTGAATAGCAACAACAAAAACAATTCAGATTTATTAACTGAGACTGTCTTTCCCTCAAGTCATCAGAATTTTGGAAGGTATCGTGCCCCACTGAATAGGTACTTACTCAGCACCTACAGTATCAGGCACCAGGAATACTTCAAACTGCCTCTGTGGAGCTTACATTCTAGTGACCAGACAATAACTGAGATAGGGAGAAGGTTAGGGAGACATTTTTAGGAGAACAGGAAAAAGTAAAGTTGTGGAGAAGGATATGAGGTACTGGAGTGGGACGTAATTTTAGATAGAACGATTACGGGAGCCCTCACTGAGGAGCTGACCTTTGGTAAAGGCTTGAGGGAGAGGAGGGAGCCTGCCTCGCTGGGGGAGCGTGTTCCCCAGAAGAGAGGGAACAGGGCACAGTCAGTGCAAAGGCTCTGAGGTGGAAGCGTGGTCAGCACGTTCAGGAACAGCAAGAAGGCCCGTGGGGCTCAGGTGGGGTGACAGAGAGTAGCGGGGGACATGGTCAGAGAGGTGAGGGACTGCTGGATCATGTAGGGTCTTGTAGATCATCGCAAGAAGTCTGGTTTTTACTCTGGGTAAGACGGGACACTTCTGAACATTTTTGAGTGATGTAGCCAAACCACAGTCTAACAGATTCCCTCGGGCTGCTGTGCTGAGTGCAGAGTGAAGAGGAGACAGGGTTGAGGCTGAAAGACCAGGGGAGCTATGGTCATAACCCAAGTCAGAGCTGAGAATGGCCTGGACCTGGGTGGTGTGTGGTGTTAGTGAGAAGTAGTCAAGCTCAGGCTTCCCTGGTGGCTCTGAGGTAAAGAACCCACCTGCCAATGCAGGAGACGCGGGTTCAGTCCCTGATTCAGAAAGACCCCCTGGAGAAGGGCATGGCAGCCCACTCCAGTGTTCTTGCCTGGGAAATCCCTGGACAGAGGAGCCTGGTGGGCTGCAGTCCACGGGGTCACAGAGAGTCTGACGGGAACTAGTGACTAAACCAGACAACAGCAGTCAGGTTCAAGGTGTACTTTGGAGGTGCAGCCAAAGGTATTTGCTAGATCAGCTGAGGCTTGCAGGTGAAAGAGGACTAGGCGTTTCAGCCTGAGCTGCTGGATGGGGCGCCCATTAAAGTTGTTAGTCTTCAGTTCACTACTATGTGAAAATACAAGTCAAAACTTTGTACTTACCAGGTGCTAGCACTTCCGCCCTTCCACATGCTGTAAGAATAGTCAGCATTTCTGAAGGACATGATGCTCACCATCCCTAAGAGGCATCAGGAAAAGAACACAGTGTTTCAGTGACCCCCGTCTCTACTCAGCGCAGTATGAGCCCCCGGGAAAGGTAAGCTTCCTCTGGTGTTGGGCAGCAAACGTATGCTCTGTGGCCAACACTGAACTTCTCGAAGGAAGTGTATGCATAGCTTGAACTGGGAATTATCAAGCAGAACATTCTGAGCTCAGTGCAGAAGGAAGGACTGCTCTGTGGAGTTTGGAATGCAGGTGTCTTGTTTCTCAGCCAGGCGCTTCAGTAAACTGAGCCAAAACGCTCCAGCAAACAGTATTTATTTGTGTAATAGAGCCCACGTCATGATTTTTTATTTTTATTTTTGGCGGACATGTTTTTACAACTAAGGTTTTGTGTAATTCATAACTTAAACATTAGTTTGATCAAACTTTTAGCTTAAAAAACCACAAGATTTTAATGTACAATATGTGAAACAGATTTTCTTTTACCTTCTTTTAATTTTGTCTTCAGGTTTTGTTTTTGAGTCAATGAGTTCGTAGAAAAGATGTTCCAATTATGTCCTGCTTCCAGGTAGTGATAAACGTAGAATACTGGGACAACGCCCATCAGCTCCGCCTCTGCATTCCCTTTGGGGAGGCGGGTAAGACTATCAATGCCTTCCTGACTCAGAACTGCAGACATGACCTCGCCTATAAGCAGGCCTGAAACAAACAAGCACACAAACAAAGAAATCAAAGTAGATACTCTCAGTTTTTATCAGCTTCTGAGTATATTTTCAGTGGTGATAAGAGCAACCATCCTTATTCTTTCCTTTTTAATCTAAGCAGTTGAATTTCTTCTCAGAACTGGGGAGAGGGAGAAATATCTGATTAGAAAGTTGTATTTAAAGAAACACCAGGCCTAAACATACCACTGGAACGTGGAGGTAAGGTGGTGTAAAACAGGGGTCAGATTATAGCATACTGGAAAAAAGTTAGTTGCCATTCAGCGTGATAGCTTTAGCTGTTGTAAACCCTAGGATTCGATCGCTTCCCCAATGCAAAGCCAAGAGTCTGAGCTGTGGACACTCTGTGAGTGCTCTGTCTGTGTCTCATCGTGAGGCCTGGGAAAACCACTCTCTTGTATATCCAACAACAGGGCGGGGCATGCTTAGAAAGGTCCTTTCCAGTACTAACATTCTGTGATTCCAAGCTTTCATCTGAGATAAAACATAGTCAGAACGTTCTATTATTGTGATGATAAGTCTTTGAATTTTTAAAGGCTAGAGGCCAGGGATCAGTTCAGTTCAGTTCAGTCACTCCGTTGTGTCCGACTCTTTGCGACCCCATGAATCCCAGCACGCCAGGCCTCCCTGTCCATCACCATCTCCTGGAGTTCACTCAGACTCACGTCCATTGAGTCCGTGATGCCATCCAGCCATCTCATCCTCTGTCGTCCCCTTCTCCTCCTGCCCCCAATCCCTCCCAGCATCAGAGTCTTTTCCAATGAGTCAACTCTTCGCATGAGGTGGCCAAAGTACTGGAGTTTCAGCTTTAGCATCATTCCTTCCAAAGAAATCCCAGGGTTGATCTCCTTCAGAATGGACTGGTTGGATCTCCTTGCAGTCCAAGGGACTCTCAAGAGTCTTCTCCAATACCACAGTTCAAAAGCATCAATTCTTCGGCACTCAGCCTTCTTCACAGTCCAACTCTCACATCCATACATGACCACAGGAAAAACCATAGCCTTGACTAGACGGACCTTAGTCGGCCAACTAATGTCTCTGCTTTTGAATATACTGTCTAGGTTGGTCAAAACTTTCCTTCCAAGGAGTAAGCGTCTTTTAATTTCATGGCTGCAGTCACCATCTGCAGGGATAAAGCCCACTAAAGACACCAGTTCTACAAATGGCCCCAGAGCTGCTTTCCTGGGGCCATTTGCAGGGCATGCAACTGTTTCTGGACTACGACTGCCCACTTGGATCACAGAAAGTCTTTAAATCTGGACACAGCTGCACTCTCATTTTAGAGAAGTCTTTGGGCCAGTGACAGCCCCCACCCTCCTTCACGGGAGCATGAATCTCCATGAAATCAAGCCTGAAAATCTCCATTAAACTGAGAGCTGAAAGAGTGGTTGAGGACGTGAAGGTGGGAGCAGGAGCAGGGCGCCCCCAGAGCCCCCATTGGACACACAGCTGAGTAGAGAAGAGGAGAGATGGGAAAGTCAAGAGAAGACTTGACTTTTGTTAGAAACAGTGAAATATGAGATAAAAATGGCTCTGGTTAATTTACCTTTTATACTCACAGTTCTTTTGACTTTTGTTTTGGGGACTATATTTAATGGTATCCTGTATGGGAACTCCTTTCGCCTACTAATGATGCCTGAAAAAAAAAAAAAAAAGACTCTTTTATAATCACAGTATTAAAATTTAAAAGGGAAGTTAAAAATAATCAAAGATTTTGATCAAACCCTAGGCTTACATAATCTCATTAAATAAAGCATTAAAGTTGACTTCAAACTTCCTGGTCATTACAGGATAGGAAATAAATAGGTTATGTAAATCTTATTCACCAGTAAGAGGGAGCATGCCATTTTGTCCAAAGAGAGAAAATTGTTCTCGGAACTGAAATCTAAAAATAACTAACATATAATCCTTAGTCAAGGAAATGTGAAGATTAACTCCATTGGGAAGCATGCCCTGAAATCCTTTCCACCTTTTCCTCTCCATCTAACTTAGACACTTTTTCTCTCTGTACAGTTTTCTTTTTTTAGTCGCTTCTGACGTGTCTGACTCTTTGCTACCCTGTGGACTGTAGCCCTCCAGGCTCCTGTGTGGGATTTCCCAGGCAATACCTATGGCTGATTCATGTTGAGGTTTGACAAAATTCTATAAAGCAATTATCCTTCAATTTAAAAATATAAATAAAACAAAAAAGAAAGAACACTGGGGTGGGTAGCCATTCCATTCTCCAGGGGATCTTCCCGAGCCAGAGATCAAATCCCAGTCTCCTGTGTTAGGCAGATTCCCTACCGTCTGAGCCACCAAGGAAGCCCCCAAGTTTAAGCATGCCTGTGTCAGAGCAGTTTCTACTGTAATCAGTGGCTTATCTCATAAAAATGATAGTGTTTATCATTCTACTGATAGAGTACCAAGCACACTACTGAGCTCTTTGTATGTGTTATTGTAATGGATCCTCACAGCAACCCTGTGTACTGGGTCTATTCTTATTCTTTTAATTTTGTAGATGAGAAAATGAGGCTTAGAAAGCAAGTTGCTCAAGGTCACAGAGCTAGCACAGATGAAGCTGCATCTGAACTCAGGAGGTTTTACTGCAGAGCCCGCCGCAGTAGTCACCGCAGAGACTTCTCCTGTTGTCCTGCTAAGAAAGCAGTCTGAGGGCAGGGACCATCGTGAATACTACAGTCCCAAGCACTTAGGCCCTGGCACATGGCAGATGCTAGAGAAAATAAAGTGCTATTTTATAATTTAATAGCCGAACTGCCTGGCAAAAGAGACAAGAACAGGAATGTTCTCCTGGTAAGTTCTAACCTTTGGTAAATGCCAAGGATATAATGCTAAGGTAAACTGAGTGAAGGGCATTTGAGAGTCTCTCATTGTGGTTGAAACAGCGTGGAGTTCAGAAAGAGCTTGTTCTAGAATGTGACACTGGGCAAGACAGAGCCTTTCTATGCCTTGGTTTGCTCACCAGTTAAACAGAAATAATAATATTTTCCTTAAAGGGTTTTTGTGAAGATAAAAATAATAAGAACAAAGAGCCTGGCAAAGAGTTTGAGCTCCTTTTACAGTACTTATGACAGTAGGTTATTTTGAGATTATCTAAATTTTGATTCTCCATGATTTTTTTCCATTGATATCTGACCTTGACTATTTCAGTTCTCATTAGCAACTCTTCTACCAAATGGAAAAGGTACAGAAGAGAAAGCTAAATATTAGGGAAGTCAATTTTACTCCTGTTAGAGATCATAAAAAAGATCCACCAAGGCATCACATATAAAGGCAGACTCCAGAGAGATTAAAACATGTAAAAGTTAAATCTGTAAAACCCAGGGGACAAAATATACAACGTTTTTGTGAACTAAGATATATAACTGTGAAGTGAAATTATAATGAATCTGATTATATCAGGATAAAGGATTCCTGTTCAAAACCCACTGAAGATCATTACTGCTCAAAGAAGCACACTGGAGACTAACACCAGCAAGAAATAGGAAAACCCAAGTGGAAAATAGAGAAAATTCAGAAGATAGGAATAGGCAATTCACAGATGGGAAGCCCAAACGGCCAGCAAGTATTTAATATCATCATATTCAGAAGAGTTACAGATAAAACAATAATGAGATACTGCTGTATGCCCCTCGAAACTGGCACATTTTAGAGGTGAGTGGGCGTGGAATGAGAAGAATCCTCCTGCAGTGCTGGTGGAAGTGTAAACAGTAGAGCCATTCTGAGGAGCAGCGTGTCAGAAGTACATGACATTCAATATGCATATGCCCTTTGACCCCGCAGTTCAACGCTGAGAAACAGGCCAGATAGATGCTCACACAGATCTGTAAAGGGAGATGAAAAGGCATGTTCACTGCAGCACTGTTGATGGTAGCGGGGAATCTGTCGGTAGGAAGTGGATAAGCGAAATGGTGGTGGAATCAGAGCCAAGCAGAACCCTGCAGCCCCCTGCTCCCAAGTAAGTACAGAAAAGTAGTTGACGATTAAGACAATGGGCACAGACTAAGTGTCTGGTGCACGTTCCTGCACTGTTTTACAGATACTGTAACTAGGACCAGGGGGAAAATACTGTGATGGCCAGATTGTAGCCGTGACCTAAGCAGCTCCATCTTGAGCAGTCTTGAATGTCTGGCACAATTCCAAGATCTGGCTTCAAGAGAATGGGATTCACATTATTGCTCATAATAAACTATATCTTGTGGGCATCAAGATAACTGTAGCTTGCTCTGCCCGTATATGTAAGCAGGCAACTAAGATTGCCATCAGAGATGCTACAGACTCGTGTTGACATATTTCACTCTGAGAATATGGCGCTCTGTGTCAGCATGGAGAAATTACAGAAGATGGACGGTCACCCCCGATCCCATAGAAATGGAATGATATTTGACAATAGGGAAGTGACAGCAGTTCTTATGCCCCTTTCCTGTTTGCCCATTTCTGTCCCACTCTAACTTTAAAGGGACCTATCAACAATTATAGGAATGAGATCACTAAGCTGCTTAACCTAACTCCTAAATTGTGCTCTCCTAAATGAACACCATGCCTTGCCTAACCTATTGATTCTTACCTAACCTGTGGATAAAAAGAAGGAAGAATGAAGAATTAAGCAGTTTAGAGAATGACCACTCCACAGGGAACTCCCACTCAATATTCTGCTGCTGCTGCTGCTGCTGCTGCTAACTCGCTTCAGTCGTGTCCGACTCTGTGAGACCCCATAGAAGGCAGCCCACCAGGCTCCCCCGTCCCTGGGATTTTCCAGGCAAGAACACTGGAGTGGGTTGCCATTTCCTTCTCCAATGCATGAAAGTGAAAACTGAAAGTGAAGTCACTGAGTCGTGTCCAACTCTCAGCGACCCCATGGACTGCAGCCCACTAGGCTCCTCCGTCCATGGGATTTTCCAGGCAAGAGTACTCAATATTCTGTAATAACCTAAATGGGAAAATAATTTGGAAAGGATACATATATATGTGTCACTGAATCCCTTTGCTGTACACTTGAAACTGACACACTGTTAATTAATTATACTCCAATATGAAACAAATTTTTTTTTTAAAAAAGAATGACTAGCTCTCTACATCTAATAGCTGCTTTGGAAATCCTGTAGGCAAATGATGTGGGCAAGATAACATCTTAAGAAAGAGTCAGCCAGTCTGCACACAGTGGAGAATGACGCAGAACTCAGCCTCCTGCCTCCATGATTCACTGACATGCTGCCCGCTTCTCCTTTAAAAACTGCCGTTGTTTAGTAGGTAAGTTTCGTCTGACTCTGACTCTTTTGAGACTCTGAGGACTGTAGCCCACCAGGCTCCTCTGTCCGTGAGATTGTCCAGGAAAGGATACTGGAGTGGGTTGCCAATTCCTTCTCCAGGGACTCTTCCCAACCCAGGGATCGAACCTGCGTCTCCTGCATTGCAGGCAGATTCTTTACCACGGAGCCATCTATGAAGCCCAAAAAACTGTCATCGCTGAGCAGAATCTTTGGAGTTGGTCTATGAAGCCCAAAAAACTGTCATCGCTGAGCAGAATCTTTGGAGTTGGTCTTCAGACATCAGTATACTTTCTTGCCAGATTGCCAGCTTTTCTGATTAAAACATCTTTCCTTTCTGTTGACATTTGCCTCTCAAAATATTGCCTTTTGAGCAGCAAGCAGATAAACTTGACTTTGGTAACAGAATATACTCTGAAATACTGTGTAAGAAGCAGTGAATCAAATGTATGCACAGCAATAGAAATACTAGTTTAAAACAAAGTGCTGAGTTTAAAAACTTAACTAGAACAGGATCTATAGCACACCACCTTTCATATGTTGGAAAAAACCACACACACACAAAATAACCTTACTTCCCTACTCAAAGACATATACCAAGCATATCAGAGTGGGGGCATTTGAAGAAAGGGAAGTGGTTGCAGGGGTCAGGAATGAGGAAATAAAACATGGGAGGGCCCTGTCCAGACCGATGGTGACAATGTGCTGGGAACTGAGGGGGCTGAAAAGCTAAACTCTTTGCATCCAAGATAAGAATTGGGGAGAGAGCTTGTCAGGCAGAGAAAGCAGGAACCAAAGGCTAGGCTAGTCTTGTGTTTTGAGTTTCTGTGTTTAGTCCCTTTTTAAGCTGATGTCACATAATTTTAATTACTACTACTTTGCTATTTGTTTTGATGCCTCAACCTCTCTCATTGGTGTTTTCTTCAGATTTCCTCTACCATTATTGTCTGTTTACTGTTCCAAAATTTTTTTAGCCTTTTTTTTTTTAAGCCTCTGTAAAGTATCACGCGTGCACGCGTGCTCAGCCGCCTTAGTCGTGTCATGTCTTGTTGCATCTGCGCAGCCCTGGGGACCGTAGCCAGCCAGGCTCCTCTATCCCTGGGACTCTCCAGGCAAGAATACTGGAGTGGGCTGCCGTGCTCACCTCCAGGCTCAACCGAGGGAAGGAACCCACATCTCCTGCACCAGCTGTATTGCTCGTGAATTCTTTACAGCTGAGCCACCGGGAAGCCCATAGAGTCTCATTCTTTATACCAACTCCAATATACACAGATTAGAAGCGTTTAATACAATCTTCGAAATAAACTGGAAAGAACTGATACTCATCTTTACCCTTTTTAGCACTCTGGAAAGTAACAAAGGTGCGTGAATCTAAGTTGTCTAAAATAACGAGTGAAAAAACTCACAGGACGAGAATGGAAAGAGGCATAGATTCTTTTTTTTTAACCAAGATTTTTGATAGAGAGATCTACTTCCAGATAAAAGATCACTGCCATCTTGTGGCCCTCAGGTTCACACCTAGGATGGGTAAGGCAGGGCTGCTTTGGAAAGCTGTTTGCAGTAATGTGAGAATGGTAGGTTTAAGGGTGAAGAGGAAAAGAAGGCAACAGAAGCAGTGGCTCTGAGGCGTGACGTGACCGCATGAGGCCAGAACCTCAGAATGTTCGGGGCACGGCCCTAAGGCAGCAGGCCCCTGGCGATCTGGCCTCAGAGAACTCCTCTAACCTTCCGTTCTCCCAGAGGAGGCTGGTGTGGAGAGAAATCCGCTCCCGACCGCCCCCTGCCCCCCAGCAACTCTCCCCATAGATCCTTCACAGGGTGGAAGGAAATTTGTGTGGAGGTAAAATTAGAGAAAAGTTTGCATGAAGTCAACCTTATTCAGTTTGGGCTGATTTGAAATGTAAATATTAATTCTTTGCTTTGCCAGAGGAAATATCACTCTAAGTATAGTGGTCTTGATTTATTTCAAAAAAACAAACCCTCACCCCCACCCCCCATTGCTGTGTCCCTGAGAAAAGAAAAATGATACAATGCAATAATAGGCAAATTTTAACCATTTATTAAGAACTACAGCAGTCTGTCTTTTTTGGTGAAAAGAACTGTTAACTGAGACCATTCTAAATTTCATAAATACCTGTGTATTTAGGCTTTGATTAAATGTTCAAATGCTTGCACAATTCTAACTTTCATTTAGAATATCTTAGTTGGAGGGAAAGCAAGGAAGCAGGAACAATGAGGAGTGGCTTTCTTAAGTAATCAGCATCACTGTGTTTTCAAATAAGCGTGTTAAATTTAAGAACGTAAATGCCTTTTTCTTAGGTGTTCATTAGATTGATGGTTCTATAAGAAAATATCATAGTGAAGGATAAAATGACTGATATATAAGGGAAGTGAGGCTACTGACACTATTTCGATGTTTTGCGTTTGAAACTAACGGGGTTATCTGGGGAATTCCGTGGCAGGCCAGTGGTTAGGGGTTGGTACTCTCACTGCCTGGGTTTGATCCCTAGTCCAGGAAGTAAGATCTCCAAACCCAGCCGAGTGTGGCCAAAAACAAAACAAAAGCACAGCTACTGGTGTTTTCTTTGCTCTAAGCCCATGGAGATGCTAACCTAAGCTGCCAAAAGTGACAGTAAACTAGGGAGCGGGTGTTTCTGATTCTACACAATTAACATTTTAAAAACAATGTTTCAGGTTGCACATCTCTCTTGAGCAAAAGACAACATATAAAATACAAAATCATTTTGCCTACCATAGATACCCTGTGGATCCAGAGTAACACCAGCATAGCTTTCCCTTTTGACACCTTCTGGCTAAAATAAAGGCAAAAAACATCCAGTTAAGAACAAAACTAAATTTATATGACTTGACTGCTTGGGTCAATGTGACTACTTTGCCAATTAAAAAAAATTTTTTTAATTGATTTTTGGACAAGGCAAAATACGTTTTAATACTTATATGCATACATCCAGGAACAAAATTTTCTGGCTATGTGCATGACAAGCAGAGCAGACAGTGAAACAGAAGGGATTATACGTGTCAGGTGACTGACCTGAGTGCTCTGTATGTATCAGCTGATCCAACCTCAAAAATACTCTATGAAGTAAGCGCTACTATTACTCCCGCATGACACAGGAGGAAACTGACAACCAGAGAGGTCAAGAAGTTTATCCTATGTCACACTGCTAAGAGCTCGGGGAGCCGGGATTCGAGCTCAGGCAGCGAGGCTCCAGAATCTGTGTGTGGAACGCCACGCAAAGATGCACAGAACACAGAACACGCCTTGCACAAAACAAGCTGAGGTATGCTCACTAAAGTGAATTTCACGGCTGAAAACCGAACTCAGGGAATGAAGACCTAGGAAGGCCCAGTTGTGTCCTGAAGATTTTTGTCAAGAATAACACGAGAACATGTGAGTTGATAGCATTTAAGAATGATAGCTTTTAAGGAATGATAGCATTTAAGAAATGACAGTTTTCTTCCCCCTTTTTAACCTGTTTATTCATTTACAAAATGGAAAATTTTCTTGACTATAAATTCTAAACTATAAGTTCGTAAGTCCTGTCTTAGTTATTGCTGTAGCTCCAGCACTTAGCATAATGTCTGGCACAGATTTCAAAACATTTTCCAAAAGCGCTGGGGGAAAAAATACTTCAAAAAATGAAATACCAAAATGTTAAAATTGGATATTTCTGGTTGCGGGGGTTATTGGTGATTTTAATTTTCTTCTTTGTAGTCTTTTGGTATTTCATGCATTCTACAGTGAGCAAGTATCATTGTTTTATTTAAATTTTAAAAACGTAATTTCAGACTTAAAAGTTATAAGAGCAGTCCAAAAATATCTGAGATAGCCTCCACCCAGATTCCCCCACATGTTAACATTTTATTATGTTTGTTATCACTTTCTCTTTCTGTCTCTCTTTCTGAATCACTTAAACATGAGTTGCTGATAACTACTTTTTCCAGAAAGAAAAAAGTATTTATGAAAGAATTTTTTAAAAGAATCTTTTTCTTACCACCACTCGTAGTGTTTTTACTAAGATTTCATTTCCAACCGAAGTTTCCAGTGAGAAGCTGAGGTTGTGGAGGCCGATTTCCAGAGGAAGCACGGTGAAGGTCACCAAGTGGTTGGAGGAACCCTCGATTTTCTGGGGCACACACTTGGAGAATCTTCTCCCCTCAGAGTCAGTGCCTGGGCTTCCCGATGAACAGATCCCCTCCACAGGATGCATTTTAACACAGAACTGAAATATCACCAGTGAACAATGACTTCAAAACACTTTATAATAGGGAAAGCACGCCCTGACTATGTTCGTCTGGACACAAATTCTCCCCGGTACCTGTCAAATAATCCCTCATATTCTAAGGCGGTAGAGAAAGTTCATTTCAGATTTTCTAAAACACACATACCAGTTGCTACTTGGTGGATTACAGTCCATAGGATTACAAAAAGTCAGACATGACTGAGCAAATGCACATTCAGCAATGTGCCACGATGTCCAGAAAGCTCAGCACTGGCTCAGAAACGTCTAATCTTCTTTCGACTGTTACCTACTAAATCGAGTATAACGCTACTGGAGTTCTCTGTCCATGTTGCCACGATAGCATTTGTTACACCATCTCTTTACATGTTTATAACAGACAGTGGGAACCCAGGCTCAGGTAGGCCGTGTGTCTTATTCATCTTTGTATCTTACAGCTCAGCCTTTCGTGTTCAATAAGTGGTTTTATGAAAGACTGGAACTCCATCTCCTGGCATTCAAGGCCCTACTAGCCTTCAATTCAATATGTCCCCACTAGCTTTTCCAATCTTGCTTCTCATTAACTTCCCATTTGTATCCCATTATACAGCCAGACTGTGGCTCCAGGAAGATCTAAGTTCAAATCTTGGCTCTGCCACTTCCTCTTGTGACCAGAGCACATGGCCCTCCACTGCAGCTTTGTGACGGGGAGAATGACACCTACTGACTTCCGGCTCAAATAGTGAGCATTTTCCATCTCTGCTCCGAAATCTAATGACCTGACAGACCTATGCCCAAAGAATAAATCGGTATGATCCAGAGTAAATCAAGCAGGTAAACAAGGAGGCCCAACATTCAACACCTAATTTTGAGGAATTTCTCAGAAATGGCAAGTTCGTTTTTCATCTTAACTATCTTCCTGGGAAACACAACACAGCCAGGGTGGCTGAGACAGGAGTTAAAAGAGGACTTTCGGGTCACCCGAAGCCAATGATTCCCTCAGGAGATCATGGGTAGGGTAGGGAAGAACAGATAAGAAGAGACATTTGATAATTCAACATGAATTCATCATAAAAACTCTTAGTAAATGAGATAAGAAAAGAACTTCTGAAACTGAAACAAATTATCAAAAACAAAAAACAAAAACTTTGGCAGTGGTTCTGCTTTTGAAACAGCCAAGTAGTTCCTACTAGATAACTATTCTGAAAATAAAATTATAAGCTCTAGACAAAACATGTATTAAAAAAAAACCCAAAACTATCTGAAGTCACTAGAGATTGGAAGAGAAGGTGACCCTCAGGGCTAAAGGCAAAGGAGAAAAGGAAAGGCATACCCATTCAAATGCAGAGTTCCAAAGAATAGCATGGAGAGATAAGAAAGCCTTCCTCAGTGATTAATGCAAACCAATAGAGGAAAACAACAGAATGAAAAGACTAGAAATCTCTTCCAGTCTCTTCAAATGTTCCCTTGGTATCTCTAATTTTCTTGAAGAGAACCCTAGTCTTTTCATTCTATTGTTTTCTTTTATCGGTTTGCATTGATCACTGAGGAAGGCTTTCTTATCTCTCCATGCTATTCTTTGGGACTCTGCATTTAGATGGGTATATCTTTCTTTTTCTCCTTTGCCTTTTGTTTCTCTTCTTTTTTCACCTATTTCTAAGGCCTCCTCAGACAACCATTTTTGCATTTCTTTTTCTTAGGGGACGGTCTTGATCACCGCCTCCTATACAATGTCATGAACATTCGTCCATAGTTCTTCAGGCACTCTGTCTATGAGATCTAATCTCTTGAATCTATTTGTCACTTCCACTGTATAATTGTAAGGGATTTGATTTAGGTCATATCTGAATGGTCTAGGGGTTTTCCCTACTTTTTCAATTTAAGTCTGAATTTGGCAATAAGGAGTTCACGATCTGAGCTGCAGTCAGCTCCCGGTCTTGTTTTTGCTGACTGTATAGAGCTTCTCCATCTTTGGCTGCAAAGAATATAATCAATCTGATTTTGGTATTGACCGTCTGGTGATGTCCATGTGTGGAATCTTCTCTTGTATTGTTGGAAGAGCATGTTTGCTAAAACCAGTGCTTTCTCTTGGCAAAATTCTGTTAGTCTTTGCCCTGCTTCATTCCGCATTCCAAGGCCAAATTTGCCTGTTACTCCAGGTGTTTCTTGACTTCCTACTTTTGCATTCCAGTCCACTATAATGAAAAGGACATCTTTTTGGGGTGTTAGTTCTAGAAGGTCTTGTAGGTCTTCATAGAACCGTTCAACTTCAGCTTCTTCAGTGTTACTGGTTGGGGCATAGACTTAGATTACCGTGATATTGAATGATTTGCCTTGGAAACGAACAGAGATCATTCTGTCGTTTTTGAGATTGCACCCAAGTACTGCATTTCGGACTCTTTTGTTGACCATGATGGCTACTCCATTTCTTCTAAGGGATTCCTGCCCACAGTACTAGATATAATGGTCATCTGAGTTAAATTCACCCATTCCAGTGCATTTTAGTTCGCTGATTCCTAAAATGTTGACGTTCACTCTTGCCATCTCCTGTTTGACCACTTCCAATTTGCCTTGATTCATGGACCTAACATTCCAGGTTCCTATGCAATATTGCTCTTTACAGCATCGGACTTTACTTCTATCACCAGGCACATCCACAACTGGGTGTTGTTTTTGCTTTGGCTCCATCTCTTCATTCTTTTTGGCATTATTTCTCCACTGATCTCTAGTTGCATATTGGGCACCACCAACCTGGGGAGTTCCTCTTTGAGTGTCCTATCTTTTTGCATTTTCATACTGTTTATGGGGTTCTCTCAAGGCAAGAATACTGAAGTGGTTTGCTATTCCCTTCTCCAGTGGACCACATTTAGTCAGAATCTCCACTATGACCCATCCATCCTGGGTGGCCTACACAGCATGGGTCATAGTTTCATTGAATTAGACAAGCTGTGGTCCATGTGATCAGATTGGTTAGTTTTCTGTGATTGTGGTTTTCATTCTTTCTGCCCTCTGATGGAGAAGGATAAGAGGCTTATGGACGCTTCCTGATGGGAGAGATCAACTGAGAGGGAAACTGGGTCTTGTTCTGATGGGCAGGACCATGCTCAGTTCAGTTCAGTTCAGTTCAGTCGCTCAGTCGTGTGCGACCCTTTGCGACCCCATGAATCGCAGCACGCCAGGCCTCCCTGTCCATCACCATCTCCCGGAGTTCACTCAGACTCACGTCCATCGAGTCAGTGATGCCATCCAGCCATCTCATCCTCTGTCATCCCCTTCTCCTCCTGCCCCCAGTCCCTCCCAGCATCAGAGTCTTTTCCAATGAGTCAACTCTTTGCATGAGGTGGCCAAAGTACTGGAGTTTCAGCTTTAGCATCATTCCTTCCAAAGAAATCCCAGGGCTGATCTCCTTCAGAATGGACTGGTTGGATCTCCTTGCAGTCCAAGGGACTCTCAAGAGTCTTCTCCAACACCACAGTTCAAAAGCATCAATTCTTCGGTGCTCAGCCTTCTTCACAGTCCAACTCTCACATCCATACATGACCACAGGAAAAACCATAGCCTTGACTAGACAGACCTTAGTCAGCAAAGTAATGTCTCTGCTTTTGAATACACTGTCTAGGTTGGTCATAACTTTTCTTGCAAGGAGTAAGCGTCTTTTAATTTCATGGCTGCAGTCACCATCTGCAGTGATTTTGGAGCCCCAAAAAATAAAGTCTGACACTGTTTCTACTGTTGCCCCATCTATTTCCCATGAAGTGATGGAACCAGATGCCATGATCTTCGTTTTCTGAATGTTGAGCTTTAAGCCAACTTTTCCCCTCTCCTCTTTCACTTTCATCAAGAGGCTTTTTAGCTCCTCTTCACTTTCTGCCATAAGGGTGGTGTCATCTGCATATCTGAGGTTATTGATATTTCTCCCAGCAATCTTGATTCCAGCTTGTGTTTCTTCCAGCCCAGCGTTTCTCATGATGTACTCTGCATATAAGTTAAATAGGCAGGGTGACAATATACAGCCTTGACGTACTCCTTTTCCTATTTGGAACCAGTCTGTTGTTCCATGTCCAGTTCTCACTGTTGCTTCCTGATCTGCATATAGATTTCTCAAGAGGCAGGTCAGGTGGTCTGGGATTCCCATCTCTTTCAGAATTTTCCACAGTTTATTGTGATCCACACAGTCAAAGGCTTTGGCATAGTCAATAAAGCAGAAATAGATGTTTTTCTGGAACTCTCTTGCTTTTTTGATGATCCAGCGGATGTTGGCAGTTGGAAATTTGATCTCTGCTTCCTCTGCCTTTTCTAAAACCAGCTTAATCTTTAATCCAATTTTCTGTTGATGGGTGGGGCTGCGTTCCCTCCCTGTTCTTTGACCTGAGGCCAAACTATGGTGGAGATCATGAAGATAATGGCCACCTCCATCAAAAGGTCCCAGGAATACACTGCTACACTCAGTGCCCCAACCCTGTAGCAGGCTACCACCGACCCACACCTCCACCGGAAACTCCTGGACATTCATGGGCAAGTCCCTTGAGAAGGTTCAGCTTATTGGCCATCTTACACAGAAAGGCAAGGCCAAAGAATTCTCAAACTACCGCACAATTGCACTCATCTCACATGCTAGTAAAGTAATGCTCAAAATTCTCCAAGCCAGGCTTCAGCAATAAGTGAACTGTGAACTCCCTGATGTTCAAGCTGGTTTTAGAAAAGGCAGAGGAACCAGAGATCAAATTGCCAACATCCGCTGGATCATGGAAAAAGCAAGAGAGTTCCAGAAAAATATCTATTTCTTCTTTATTGACTATGCCAAAACCTTTGACTGTGTGGATCACAATAAACTGTGGAAAATTCTGAAAGAGATGGGAATCCCAGACCACCTGACCTGCCTCTTGAGAAATCTGTATGCAGGTCAGGAAGCAACAGTTAGAACTGGACATGGAACAACAGACTGGTTCTAAATAGGAAAAGGAGTACATCAAGGCTGTATATTGTCACCCTGCTTATTTACTTATATGCAGAGTACATTTTGAGAAATGCTGGACTGGAAGAAACACAAGCTGGAATCAAGATTGCCGGGAGAAATATCAATAACCTCAGATATGCAGATGACACCACCCTTATGGCAGAAAGTGAAGAGGAACTAAAAAGCCTCTTGATGAAAGTGAAAGAGGAGAGGGGAAAAGTTGGCTTAAAGCTCAACATTCAGAAAACGAAGATCATGGCATCTGGTTCCATCACTTCATGGGAAATAGATGGGGCAACAGTAGAAACAGTGTCAGACTTTATTTTTTTGGGCTCCAAAATCACTGCAGATGGTGACTGCAGCCATGAAATTAAAAGACGCTTATTCCTTGCAAGAAAAGTTATGACCAACCTAGATAGTGTATTCAAAAGCAGAGACATTACTTTGCTGACTAAGGTTCATCTAGTCAAGGCTATGGTTTTTCCTGTGGTCATGTGTGGATGTGAGAGTTGGACTGTGAAGAAGGCTGAGCACTGAAGAATTGATGCTTTTGAACTGTGGTGTTGGAGAAGACTCTTGAGAGTCCCTTGGACTGCAAGGAGATCCAACCAGTCCATTCTGAAGGAGATCAGCCCTGGGATTTCTTTGGAAGGAATGATGCTGAAGCTGAAACTCCAGTACTTTGGCCACCTCATGCAAAGAGTTGACTCATTGGAAAAGACTCTGATGCTGGGAGGGATTGGGGGCAGGAGGAGAAGGGGACGATCGAGGATGAGATGGCTGGATGGCATCACGGACTCGATGGACGTGAGTCTGAGTGAACTCCGGGAGATGGTGATGGACAGGGAGGCCTGGCGTGCTGCGATTCATGGGGTCGCAAAGAGTGGGACACGACTGAGTGACTGAACTGAACTGAACTGATTGGCTTGAAGAACCCATGGATAAAGTATAGCGCAGCCACCACAGTAGAAAAATGAAGGAGCTCCAAGTTGTGTATAAACTTTGCTCAAACCTGGCCAACCCTTGAATTATACACAGCACAGTCTCCAAGCATCCTAGCTAAGGTTAAAAGAACTGGACTGAGATTTCAAAATTTGGGATTGATTAAGTGCAATCCAAGATGAAAGCTCTTCAGAGGACTGCAATAGAGTCCAGAGTCTCTATATCATTTTGTTAAAAAAGCCCAAACTAGCCCAATTGCACTCATCTCACAAGCTAGCAAAGTAATGCTCAACATTCTCCAAGCCAGGCTTCAAAAATACATGAACCGTGAACTTACAGATGTTCAAGCCAGTTTTAGAAAAGGCAGAAGAACCAGAGATCAAATTGCCAACATCCACTAGATAATCAAAACAGCAAGAGAGTTCCAGAAAAACATTTATTTCTGCTTTACTGACTATGCCAAAGCCTTTGACTGTGTAGATCACAATAAACTGTGGAAAATTCTGAAAGAGATGGGAATCCCAGACCACCTGACCTGCCTCTTGAGAAATCTGTATGTGGGTCAGGAAGCAACAGTTAGAACTGGGCATGGAAAAACAGACTGATTTCAAATCGGAAAAGGAGTACATCAAGGCTGTATATTGTCACCTTGCTTATTTAACTTCTATGCAGAGTGCATCATGAGAAACACTGGGCTGGAAGAAGCACAAGCTGGAATCAAGATTGCTGGGAGAAATATCAATAAGCTCTGACATGCAGATGACACTACCCTTATGGTAGAAAGTGAAGAACTAAAGAGCCTCTTGATGAAAGTGAAAGAGGAGAGTGAAAAAGTTGGCTTAAAGCTCAACATTCAGAAAACGAAGATCATGGCATCTGGTCCCATCACTTCATGGGAAATAGATGGGGAAACATTGGCAGACTTTATTTTTTGGGCTCCCAAATCACTGCAGGTGGTGATTGCAGCCATGAAATTAAAAGACGCTTACTCCTTGGAAGAAAAGTTATGACCAACCTAGACAGCATATTAAAAAGCAGAGACATTACTTTGCCAACAAAGGTCTGTCTAGTCAAGGCTATGGTTTTTCCAGTAGTCATGTGTAGATGTGAGAGTTGGACTGTGAAGAAGGCTGAGTGCTGAATAATTGATACTTTTGAACTGCGGTGTTAGAGAAGACTCTTGAGAGTCCCTTGGACTGCAAGGAGATCCAACCAGTCCATCCTAAAGGAGATCAGTCCTGGGTGTTCATTGGAAGGACTGATGCTGAAGCTGAAACTCCAGTACTTTGGCCACCTCATGCGAAGAGTTGACTCATTGGAAAAGACCCTGATTCTGGGAACGATTGAAGGCAGGAGGAGAAGGGGACAACTGAGGATGAGATGGTTGGATGGCATCACTGACTCAATGGACATAAGTCTGAGTAAACTCCGGGAGTTGGTGATGGACAAGGAGGCCTGGTAGTGCTGCAGTCCATGGAGTCGCAAAGAGTCAGACACGACTGAGCGACTGAACTGAACTGAAAAAACCCAAGTGTCAATGCAAAGTTACTAGACGTAAACAAATAGGGAAGTGTGATCTGCACACAAGTAGAAAGATGATTAACCAGTAATTAACCCAAGATATCGTGGATGTTCTTGTTTCTTGTTTTGATGTGACAAAGAATGCATTGACAATTTAAAAAAGAAATAAAATATGGCAATACCATGAGATGCATGACACTTAAAATACTGCCTGGTTATAATCATGGCATCGCAGTTTGCGTGGCTCCGTGAGCATTAGTGCAAGCAATGAAAGCACCCCACGTGGTCTGTGTCACAGCTGCTAAGCTCTGCTACAGGCAACACACACAGATGCGTGCAGCTTTAAACTTATTCATGGACACTGAGATCTGGATTCCATATAATTCTGATGTGCCATGCTATATGCTTCTTTCACCTCCCACCCACCATCCCCAAACTTGTAGAGATGTGAAAAGCATTCTTAGCTTATCCACCCTAGAAGAGGAGGGAGCAGGCCAGTTTTGGCCCACAGGCCATAGATTGCTGACCCCTGACCTACCACATGAAGCAAAACAATGAAGAGATGTAAAATATTCAATATTGTAAGCAGGTCAGTTTCCCTTACTGTCCGTTCAGTCACTCAGTCGTGTCCGATTCTTTTCGACCCCATGAACCGCAGCACGCCAGGCTTCCCTGTCCATCACCAACTCTCGGAGCTTGCTCAAACTCATGTCCATCGAGTTGGTGATGCCATCCAACCATCTCATCCTCTGCCATCCCCTTCTCCTCCTGCCTTCGATCTTTCTCAGCATCAGTTCCCCTTACAGTAATTTGTAAATTCAGCATGTGCCTGCTAAGTCAGTTCAGTTGTGTCCAACTCTTTGTGACCCTATGGATGGTAGGGGCCGGGCTCCTCTCTCCATGGGATTCTCTCTCAATGCCCTCCTCCAGGGGACCTTCCTGACTCAGGGATCGAACCTGAGTCTCTTAAGTCTCCTGCACTGGCAGGCAAGTTCTTTACCTCTGGCACCACCTGGGAAGCCCAAATTCAGGATAATACCTATCAAAACCCGAGTACATTTTTAACTAAATCAGCAAGCAATTATTTGACACTAAGAATCTTATAATCAAAAAACTTAAAATAATTCAATTCCAGTGTATGTACGTATTTTTGTCATAATAGAGTATGATTAATTGAGGGAAAACATTCAAGCTTAAAGCATATAACTTTACGAGAGTGGAATGGAAATATAAGTTCACAGATAAAAGGAATGGTATATAATCTGTTGTTAATGAGCTTATTTGGGTATTTTAAAATGGATTGTTATGGTATTTAGGTTCTGCTCTATAAAAGTTTGATATAATAGTTTTATTTTTAAAATATAAATACTTAAGTGTTTCCAAAGATATGGATTTGCATATTCTTTGAATTTATGCTGAAAATTTTTAGATGCCAATTTAAAAACGTGCCAACAGGGTACATTTTTTTCTGAAAAAAAATTTAGGGAGGTATAAGCAAAATTTTTGGAGACCACTGGAATACTTATATCTAAGAATGAAATCACAGCTTTTTTTTTTTTTAATAAAGTGAGATTTTCAGACTGCATTGAGTTCCTGTATAAAGTCCTGTGACTGTGATTTTTCAAGTGAAATCAGTCAGCCTAGTGCATAATTTTGTTTAGAAATGTGTTGGCAAAAAGAAGATGAATGGTGGATCTGACCAGGGTTGGAGTTTTTCACAGAGAGAAGGTAACGGGAGCTGGCATGGTTAATCAGT
Source organism: Oryx dammah (assembly GCF_014754425.2). Taxonomy (NCBI): domain Eukaryota; kingdom Metazoa; phylum Chordata; class Mammalia; order Artiodactyla; family Bovidae; genus Oryx; species Oryx dammah. The sequence continues at coordinate 108,496,510 of NW_024070185.1, forward strand.
GAGATTACAATGATGGCTTATGAATCCTAGCCTGAAGGAGGAGTGAAGGAAAGGCTTTAGCATGAGAGGGCTGCTGCTGCTAAGTCACTTCTGTCGTGTCTGACTCTGTGCGACCCCATAGACGGCAGCCCACCAGGCTCCCCCGTCCCTGGGATTCTCCAGGCAAGAACACTGGAGTGGGTTGCCGTTTCCTTCTCCAATGCATGAAAGTGAAAAGTGAAAGTGAAATCACTCAGTCCTGTCTGACTCTTCATGACCCCATGGACTGCAGCCTACCAGGCTCCTCCGTCCATGGGATTTTCCAGGCAAGAGTACTGAGTGGGGTGCCATTGCCTTCTCCTGAGAGGGCTAATGAAGAGTAAATGGTATTGAAGTCAATGAGTTGGAAGTTTCAGCAATGCTGTTGCTATAGAACTGTAGCTACAAAGTATTAAGGTTCATGAGTCAGAAGGACAGGTAGGAGGTCGTGGTCCATAGGTGAGATGTTTGAAATAAAGTTTTCCAAGGGGAAGGCAAGATGCAAAGTGAAGAGTGTGAATGGCTGAAAGAGGACAGGAAAGGGTTGTTAGAGGCAAAATCAGGAAACTCAAAGTCCAGGGTGACGGATGAACCAAACGTAAGCCTGCACAGCATGCCGATTATCTTAAGGACTTGTGTTCTCCATTAACGGGAATTGTATGAATAATTTTAACTTTTCTTCCTCCCTTCAGAGGTTTTTTTTGTGTGTGTGTACATGGTAATTCCATTAATAGAGTTCTCAGAAGACTAGGGACATCTTCATTTTTCCCCATTTATTTGAACGCACCACAAATATTTACTTACCTGAATTCCGGATGTCCTATAGTTGTAAACAGTTCCACTCAGCTGGATCTGTTCCCCGCGTACAACAGAATATGGTATATTCATTTCCAGGAAGACGCTTTTGAACACCTTTGCTTTCAGAGTATTAGCAACACATATACCTTCAGCCCAAGTAAAAGCAAAGTTGAAGTGAATTAGGAAATTCCCATAATACCTTATCAGTACTAAAATGTTTCAGATTTGCTTTGCTTCAAGGAAAAATGAATGCTAGATCCTGTTTTTTCTCTGCCTTATTATCCCTATGGATTTTTCCTTGAATTTTCTATGCACTGATTTTTAAAAACTAGGCTATAATTGACATATAACATTATAGTAGCTTCAGGTGTACAACACAGTGATTCGATATTTGTATACATTGTAAATGATCACCCCAACAAGTCTAGTTAACATTCACCACCATATGTACTACACAATGTTTTTCTTGTGGTGAGATAGTTTAAGGTCTATTCTTATATCATTGATCTTCGTTCAATAATTACTGGTATTAACAGAAAACTGTGTTTGTCCAAAAAATATTTAATTCTATTTAAGGAGTGAGAATGATTACTAACTGAAGCACCAAATCTCTTTTTTAGATACTCATTATAGGTTCCATTTAACAGGCATGAAATTTTGGTTGTGGAAGCCAAGATTTATAAGAACACAAAACAGAAAGCAAACCAACAAGCCAGGCCTGAAGTTATTTATAAAGTATCTGCACTAAATCACCACAAAAGGGGACTAGTCCAGGAGGGAAATCCTGTATTTGTCTCTAACACTACTCCATCTTCTAGTCACTGAGAATAAAACAAGAAAAATGGGGGCTTCACCTCAGTCTTTACAAAATGATGACTAATAGAAGAAGAAAAGAGGAAACTGATACAGTCCAAGATGTGAGCTTATCTAAGTCTCCTTGTAATACACTATAAACAGACTTTAATAAAAGGCACCACTTAAGTTCTGGATAAACTAAAAAGACAGTAATTTTTAAAAAATCCTGCGTTTTTGCCAAATCAAATCATTCCTTATGTAAATATATAACTTCAATTTGCTTACCACTATTTGAAATTCCAACACCTTGAACTTCCCAGGTAGTTAGAGAATCAGGTAGCACAAACTGCAGTTGGTTTCTGAAAGTTAAAATGTTGATATTCAAATACAATGGGACATTTACTAACCAAAACTGACAACTTGCAGAATTTTTGCCTCATACTACTTTAGAAGAAAGAAATCACACCAGAACAAAATCACATCAGGTATTAAGGAGAAATCAAGCAAGAAAAATATATCCAGTAACTCTTACACTCGTTCCATACTGTTACATATTTTACTGGTATGATGAGAATTCAAACTCGGAAGGATACCTTTGAAACACTGCAAACTCAAAACATACAGTTCAAAGAAAGAATTATGTTTATCACCTTGTTGTTTAGTTGCTAAGTCGCGGCTCCCTCTTTGTGGCCCCATGAACTCTTTATTGTGTAGTGTGTTCTAAAATAGGGAAGCAAACTACTAATGTACCTTAAAACTGCCTGTAACAAAGCTGACATGACTAAAAATTTCTGATGAAGATCAAGCTTGTACTCATTCAACAAACAACGATTGTACATCAACTTTGCATCAAGCCTAGCACTAAATACTGAGTATATAGCACTCGTTGATACCGTTCTGCTCTCAGGCAGTTAGTTCACAGTCTATATTCAGTAAGTAAATTGTACCAATAAAACAAAAAAAGTTCAGAGGCAGTGTGCATGGATTCAACACATTTGTTTTAGTGCCTCTGCAAGCTGGACCCTATGCCAGGTATTGGATATAAAACTGGTCTGAATTTAGTCCTTACTCTGGAAGTATTTACATTTTAATGTGACAGGTAGCTATTAGACTGCGTGATGTGTGTAACAGGGTTCATTGAAGGGGTAATACATCCAATCATTAGGTGGGAACAGTGGTAGAAAGGCTTATGAAGGGAAATGCAAGGCAAGGGGCGATGTCAGATGAAGTGGACGACAACGAGGAGGAGGAATCTGCGGGACAAGGGTGGAGACTGCGGGACCCAGAAGAAGTCGGATGTCAGGCCCTGGACTCACTGCCTTGACTGCTCCTTGGAAAGTCTGTGCTTCGAGATCCCGTCCACCCCCACTCTTGGCCACCTGAGGAGGGGTGACCTGCAGGGAAGCAGCACTGTTTTCAGTGCCGGGTACAGAGTAGGCATTCCATAAACAAGTGTTGAATAAGGACTTTAACAAGAAAAGAACCTTTCTCCCTATTAATCAATGTTTGCTTTGTAGTTACAGATATTTCAGGATGAAAACAGCTGTGTAATACAGCATAAAGCACACAGTTGTGCTTGGCAAAAACTAACTGAAATGGAATGAAGTTGAATGGAATAGTACCCTTCTTCCCCAAGAGTTGATCTTGCCGTGGAACTAATTCTCAGAGCAAATCACATGTCAAAAATAAAATAAAATAAAATAAAATTTGACCCAGTGGTGGTTTGATCTTAACTCCTAAATAAACTGTTGGGAAATGGGTAGCTTCCAGATTTTTGGTTATATTTTCCATATTTTTCAGAAGAATGTCAAAGAAATATAATACCTTTTCGGGACATGATGAACTTCCCATAGCCAGCTTTCTGGAAAATAGCTTCTTATTTCTGGTTTGGTTACTGGTAAAAGAGACTTTACATCTGGGGGGGAAAGTATATATGATTATGGAAAAACAGCAAAAATTCTACCTAGGGCTGAATTTTTAAATGTAGACATTAATCAATAGCTTAAGTATTTTCTGAAAGGTCAATGAAACATTTTGTTTGGCAGTTTCAAAATAGAACAATAAAGGCCTACTAGGATTTCTCCACTAGTAGCACTGACAACATGAATAAAGCATAAAAATATATTTAATAACTTTTTTCCTAAATTGCTAAATGTTTCATGTTCTGAAAATTGTACAAAATACTAATTAGTCTATAAAGTCTAATATAAAGTAAAGTAAATCCCTATGAAGTAAAACCCTATGAAGTAAATTCCTATCTATTGCAGGGATTTTCCTGGTGGTCCAGCGGCTATGACTCTGGGCTCCGGATTCAGGGGCCCTGGGTTTGACCCCTGGTCAGGGAACTAGATCCCACGTGCCACAACTAAGGCCCAGTGCAGCCAAATAAATAAGTAAAAGTTTAAAAGTTATTTACATTTAAAAATCACAATTGTTATTGTTTTATAAAATAGGGAAGTTTATGCGATTCTTTGCCTTACCGCAGACATTTATTTATATTTCCTTTAATAAAAATGAGCAGAATCTCTGCTTATGTCCAAGATGTTCTGGTAGGGACTAGAGTTACTTCTCTGCCTTAAAAAAACTAGAAAACCAGACACAACAGCTTGCTTTCAGATATTAGAGCATAAGTGAGCCAGATCAGGGATCCCTCAGGGAAGGGAGACAGATTAGGTAAACCCCCAAATTATCCAGGTTTACTGTCTGGAGGCAGTTTACAGGCTTCAGAACAGGGAGAGAAACCCATACAGACCCTGGCAGAGTTGCAACACCAGGCGTGAGATTTGGGAGGCTAAGCTGTCGAGAACAAGGAACAGAGGAGGGAACTAGAGAGGCTGAATTCCAGGCAACTGATGCCAACCCAGATGATTAGAGTTGAAAAACTGGACCATGAGAAATGGATACTAGATTGTTCATAAAAAATACTGCACGTAATAAGCAAAAACCTGAAAACAACCTACATACATCTAATGACTTTGTTTCAACAAATGGCCACAAGAGTTTATTTCTGCAGAAATATATCCACTCAGAACGATAACATTTAAGACATACTGTTAAGCAAAACAATCAAACAGGATCTATCATTCTGTTTTTGTTTGTTTTGACTGTATATGAATGAATTGAAAGTCCTAAAAGTTCTGAAAACCTGTTAATTCTGAAGATGTATATGGTGGTTTCAATTGAAATAAGATTTCAACTTTTATGTAAGTACATTTAACTTTATGCTACACTTTGAAATCTTTTGCTATATTTGGTCAGTATAGGTACAAACAGGATTTTAATGTTTGTAATATCATAGAATCATGAAATTTTAGAACTCAAAGGCATATTAGATATCATCTGGCCCAAGTTTCTTGCTTTAAAAATGAGGAGAGTGAGGCTCAGAGAAGATGAAAAATCATTTACGTTTATAGACTGAGTCAGCTTCAGACTCGCCTGGGTGTTGACTATGGGCGAGAGCACTCTGCTCTATACCGTATTCACCTCTTCTGATTCCCGAAAGTGACAAGAATTTTTTTTCTTAAGAGCATTTACAAGTTATCTTTTCTACTTTCCATTTTAAGGAGAGCATGAACACCTCCTTTTTTTGGCAGCATAAAGTTACATCACATTTTTCATATTTTCCGATAGAAAATGCCAAACTTACGGAGCCTTCCTAATTTGATATTTTTGAAAGTCTCGTTAGCCCGGATCTTGTTTGCCATCGCACAACATTCCTTGAATGCTTTGATACATATGGGGCCTTTCTTAATCCGAGCGGCTCGCTGCTCACAGTTTTCATAATCGTTCCGATGGGCTCCATCATAACAACATCTCTTCACATTTATGTGTTTGTATTTAGCAGCTGAAATGATCATAATTCAAATGCCGTTGATTAGGCATAGAGTCAAACATCTCAGGCTTAGAACAGCTCTCAAGGGATACCCGGTTTCTGCTGCCACAGGGTCCCTGGCCCACAACAGTTGTGGCTGGTGGACTGTCCAGCCTCCTTGTGGAACTACCATAGGAAGAGTGTGGCCTCATAAAGCAGTCCATTGTCCATTCTGATTCGCACTAAATGTTTATGGGCTTCCTGCAACTCACCTAAGTACTGTCTTTTGAAACGAGCACCTTGGATTCAGCACCCTTTTGAATAAAGTAAGTTAATCTGAGAAGTCTGCAAAATATTTGAAGCTAGTTATCACTACACAAGTATGTTCTTCTTCAAGCTAAATATCCTATTTTTTTCAAATGTTTCTTGTAGTTTGTACACCTTCACCAGTGGCATCTTCCTTTATCATAAATGCTTGGATTGACCAATATCTCTCTTTTGATATCATTAAAACTCAGAATGAAAGCCAGAATTAAAATGACATATATAAATGCAAAGCATTATTGTATTACTATAAACATCCTTATTGTTTGAGCTCAGGTCACTGGCTCCTGGTTCAGTGTTCTTTCTACTGTATCATTGCCAATTATCATATCTCTGTTTAAATAATACTTAAAAATAATTTCTATTGGGCTTATTCCTCCCAATAATCCAACTGATTCTTAAGTATTAAATGTATGCAAGAAGAGATAGACATTTAGGTATATCTCGGAGTTAATTAAACCATGGATTTTGTTAGAATAAAATGGAAGAATGTAATTTTAGTCCCTAGATGAAGTTTGCAGAGAGGAAATATTTGTAACAACTGAAAGTTAATCTTTTATATTTTAAAGATAGAAATAACAAAGACTTATTTCCCTTAGATTAGGGTTATGGCAAATGAACTATTGGATTTGTTTAGATGAATCTTTCCAAGGGAGATGAGCTAAATGTCTGTATATAGCTTCCTTTTCACCCATTCATCTGAACGAGGAGAAATTAGATGATGTTTAGTTTTCTCCAGCTTTTGAATTACATGATCGTAACCTTTTGGCAATCACATGAAACCTTTATAATACCTTCTTCCTCTATCTTCTTTTTCAGCATTCTCTTTGGCCTGAGAATTTCCTTACAAGGTTCATCTGTTTTAAAAAGATAAAGAAAAAAAGGAGGGGGAAAAGAGAATAAAAATCTCAAAAAACACAAAATTCCATGAAATTATTTTTTTTAAAACATTCACATAACTCATTCAACAAATACTGAGAACCTGGTTTTGACCAAGCTCTGTACACTACACATCCCAGTGTGACTTGTTTTTGGAGGGGCCCACGATCTGTTGTTACACAGTTTGACTTGTTTGATCTGAGTTTGGTTTTAGATCCTATAACCTTTGTGATCCACTCATTACAGGGAAATACCTGAGCCCTTAGGAGTGAGCCAAGTTTTTGTTAGGTATGCTATTTTAATTATTTTCTGTGCTTATATTATTATAAATATTAGTATCAAGTGTAATTATGAACAGTTTTAAAACCACAGGAAGAAAACGATTAAGGTGTGGTCCTTGCCCGTAAAGAGTTCCCAGTGCAGTGACTGAAACAAGATGGGTCACTAAGTTTAAGGCAAGATAGTGGAGTTGGTGACGGACAGGGAGGCCTGGCGTGCTGCGGTTCCTGGGGTCGCAGAGTCGGACACGACTGAGCGACTGAACTGAACTAAACTGAACTGAGTGATGTACTTCTATTGAATTACTTATAAATAAATCTAGTCCCTATAGTAGCTCCCCTATTAAAGGAGAGGAAATGATCAATTCTATACGAGGAAGAGCTTGCACAGAGGAGATGATTCGCCCACTAGCTTCTGCAGGCTGATGAAAGGGAAAGCAGTCCTAATAAGGAAAAGTCAAAGACGTAAAACAGGCTAGTGCCACCCATAACCACACTTGGTTCTCTATGGCATAAACATAAGGTCCCGTAGAGTGGGATGAGAAACAGCTGCAAAGAGCTGGGGAGAAGATCACGGAGGGCCTGGAGTATTACAGAAAAGAATTTGTACTTTATCTTGAAGGCTAACGAAACCGTTTATACAGAGGAGTTACCTAGTCATGTCACCATAAGATCAATGTAGTGAATTATTCTGGAGGAGGGACAACAACGAAGTCTGGGAGGCAAACTGTTCACGTAAATTTCAGTAAGCAGTTTGAAGAATAAACAAGAATCGGTGTTTTTTTTTTTTACCGTTTTCTCGGGTGTTATCTGCGTTTGCGTTGGTGAGGAAAGTGAGTCCAGCTAGATAGAACACGTCTGCGTTGTCACGGCCACCGCCTGCCCCACAGCCCAGGTCACTCGTCTCTAAAGTCTGAAATACCTGTTCAGAGGTACTTAGTTAATTTAATAATTCTTAGCACGATTCCTAAAAGGCAAAATAGTAAGCCTAATCAGATACGGAAATCATTCCTCTGAAAAACTAAAGGTACAAACTGTTATATGATTCTAACAAATCTGGGAAATGCCCAGGCCTATCATTTATCAAAAGGCCAAAGACCGAATTTCCCAACTTCCTTCCTTTAGTTTGTTCTTAAAAATCCATGCCTATTCAAAATTAAATCAAGAACTAAGTTTTAAGCTTCGATGAGATGATGCTTCGAAATTGACCCATGCTATTTTGTACACAGAGTGCATACTGTAATCAATATAATGTCCAAAAAAGAATAAATGAGTGAATGTATGAGTAAGTGAATTAATAAGCTAGCTTTTAAATCGCTGAAAGAAAGAAAAAAAAAACAGCGCAATCTCTCGTATTTTGGGAAAGAGGGCTCTAGGTTCTAAGTGAAAGAGAATTTGTTTTGGGGGAAGGCTTTTCCCAGTTTTAATTTTGACCCCAAATAATTTTCCTTTCTGAATATTTTTAACTTAATAGTTTCTCAGTTCTTCCTTCCTTCTTCAAAGAAACTCAAGTCTAGAAAATAGTAGCAGAGCACAGGGGAGGTAAGGGCTTCCCTGGTGGCTCAGCTGGTAAAGAACCTGCCTGCAGTGTGGGAGACCTGGGTTCGATCCCTGGGTTGGGAAGATCCCCTGGAGAAGGGAAAGGCCACCCACTCCAGTGTTCTGGCCTGGAGAATTCTGTGGATTGTATAGTCCATGGGGTGGCAAAGAGTCAGATACGACTGAGCAACTTTCACTTCTCATAGGGGAGGTAAATGGGAACTTAGAGGAAAAGAGTCCGCCTGCAATGCAGGAGACCCTGGTTCGATTCCTGGGTTGGGAAGATCCCCTGGGGAAAGGATAGGCTATCCACTCCAGTATTCTTATGCTTCCCTTGTGGCTTAGCTGGTAAAGGATTCGCCTGCAATGCAGGAGACCTGGGTTTGATCCCTGGGTTGGGAAGATCCTCTGGAGAAGGAAAAGGCCACCCACTCCAATACTCTGGCCTGGAGAATTCCATGGGCTGTATAGTCCATGGGGTCACAAAGAGTCAGACGTGACTGAGCAATTTTCACTTTCACTTTCAGAGTAAATGAATAATTTTCAGATTCTTCTGGGCCACAGATTTTAATGAGTAAAAAAAAGGAAACAAAAGCGAAAATCCCCCAAAGCTTGCCTATTCATTCTTCCTTGGTGCTGCTACTATAAAGTCCCCTGCTCCCAAATCTCCAAACCCTGCCAATCAGTGGTACTCTGGCCCCATGAATGTCACTACTATCATGACTGTATGCTTTTAAAGTGCTTAACTCCATACTTGGAAAAGTGAAAACGGATAGACCTGGGCTTTAGAGACTAACGTGAGGATGGCTTACCTTCCTGAGAGCCCCTGTTCTGAGAAGATTGTGTAAGTAGAAAAGCAAGTCTAGTCTGCATTCAGTTCTTTCCCCACCACTTACCCCAGTGGCCCCATTTGTGAAGCACTGCCTAGGGCCACCCCAGTAACGAAGGCCACACACTACTTAACTCTTTCCAGGGGTCTCTTGGCTGTCCTTTGCACCCCATATATAGCACTGTCCACTGCTGTTAAAGCCACCCAGGAATCCAGCTCAGTTTCCATATTAAGAGATACACGTTGGCCAGGGGAATACGTATCTGTCCTTGGAGACAGATGAACCTAAAGGTCATTTGGAAAAGAAAACAATCATTTGTACGACACAAAACGTCAGAGACAGCTACATTTACAGCCCCTTTATTCAGGAGAAAATCTGATTGGGACTTGTAACTTGTGGCTTACCTCAAGCTGGTTGCCACACTTTTCCTCTATATTTAACCAGACTGAGTCGGACACTAATTCTGCAGTCTGCTCCCCTGTAACGATGTAATAGACCAGGAGACGAGCAGAAGGAACCATGTCCTGTGTCACTGGGATGTTTATACTTTGATAAGCTGAATCCGAAAGTTTATCCCTTGTGCCATAGTGAACAATTTTGCCCTTGGATAAAATCTAAAAATAAACAGCAGCAGAAATGGTAATTACAAAACATAACCTTTGCTTTAGGATAGAGCTTGGGAGTGAGAGTAGAAATTATGTTAAAGAAAAAGAAATTTACATTGCCAGGGCCTACTATGTGCCAGGAACTTCATGTTCAATTAACTCTTTTAGTTTCCATGACAACCAGAAGGTTGGGAATACTATCTCCATCGTGCAGATGAAGGGACTGAAGTTCAGGAATTAACTAAATGTCATTTAAATTTTTTCCTTAAAACTGTTGAAAGAAAGTCATCATCACTTGTGTGGCCTGAACTTCAGAATAATTAATCCCATTTCTTTGGTAATTGTCATGAAGCCTATAACATTTTTTGTGGATTCTTTCCTAGCCTTCACTGACAGCCTTGACTGATCCCTCTGTTTAATGTAAGTGACGTAATAGGGGTACTCCTGGAGCAGGTTTGAAATGATTCAACCCTTAAGAGCAGGACTTGGGTCCCTCCTGTATTACACTGAAATGCACGTATTTAAACGGTCTAGGTGGGCAATCTGTGGCCATGAAGTAGAGCAGAGGTAATGTGAGAATTTAATCAAGCTCTCTCTGCAGAGGACTCGCGCTCTCTTTGGTGAAAGGCACGTCACACGGAGAATCAGAGGTTCCCAGTTCTGATCGCAACCTTTCTCTTCCAAGTTGGGTGACTGTGGTGAGTCTTAAGTCTTTGGTCCCTCAGCTTCCTCTTCTGTGAAACAGTCATGAAAACCATGCCCTGTCTCGAAGGCTTTTGAAAAACTGACTATTCAATCAGGTGATGTTCTTGGAAGTGCTTTGTAAGAACGTATGTCAGGGATCATTCTAACACTTCTCTGTAAGCAAAGGATGATCAGGTAAATCTATCAGGTAAATCTATCACTATTATACTTACCAAGTAATTGTAGTGAGTTATTTTGTCAATATACGGACTTCTGGGTGTAACAACAATATTCAGGTGTTCTCCCACAAGCAAGTGTTTATAGTTTTCTGTCCAGTCAATATAAAGGTAGCTTTGGCTGAGAGATGAATATGCTATTGCTCGGTAATCTTTACTGGCCTGATTTTCTTCGGGAAGATCTACATCCTCTGTCTTGATCTGAAAAGGAAAAAAAAAAAAGTTAAACAAAGATACGTGGACTGTGACGTAAAGGTATGTCTTCTGTGAAACATACCTTTTAAATTCCTTCCTTTGCTTTATACATTTCTAAATTTCACAACACCAATTGCTAAAGAAAAAGAAATCCACTCCTCCAATGTGTTTGTACAGCTGTGGTATCAGATAACTTTACAAAGGCTGTGAACGACAACTGGGATAATATGGGACTGTGGGTTATGGTGGGAAAGTCTGGTGAAGTGAAAACAGAGTGATGCTCATGGAACAAACACTGGCATCCTTCCTGAAGTGTCCTGGTAAGCTTGGGACTCTTTTCTTGTGGGTTACAGGGGTAGCGGTGGGCAGGTCCCGAGGACTGGGGACAGGAGTTTTGGCCCAGTTTCACTGTGAAGCCGAGGCACAGGCAAGGGCTTACAAACACAGAGTGGAGCAGGAGTGATATCATGGCAGTGATATCGGCCTTTGACAGCAGAGAGGTTAATATCTGGGGTGAGATATACATTGGTTTGCATTCAAGAGCCATCATTTATTAAGTCTGGATAAGTTATTTAACCGCAAGAGAGGTTAAAAGCCTCTGTTTCCTCAGCAGCAAAATGGCAAAGACAGTATTCTCTGATTCAGAGAGCTGATTAAATGGGTATTGATGTGTTCCACATAAAGCTCTCAGTACGATGTCTAGCGCTTCATACGGACTCAGTAGACGACAGTGAATCTGTGCAGCTGACATGCTGTCAATGTCATTGACACACATTATTAAGTTATTTTTTATCTGGAGTTGGGAACCTAAACATTATTTGCTGGCAGAGAAGACTATTAAGTGAACTTTCAGGTAGAGTAATTCATATAGCTGGAAAAAAAAGAGAGGATTCCACATTTGACCCCTTTGTGGCCCTGAAGAGACACAAAAGTTTGCAAGGTGGGAAAGAGAGACTTTCTATCACTAATTTTCACTGCTATGCCTATTTTATGCATCTAGATTTTAATACAGTCTTACTAATGCAAGAGAAAATAATTCACCCGAAATAAAAGCTGATACATTTATCTTCCTAAACGACCATTCACTTAATTTGAAGACTGCCTCTGGTGCTTTTTTTTTTTTTTTCCTTTGGTTGCAAAATTGTGGAACTGTTTGCTGGACTCATGTCTAAAATCTGCCACATTTTTTTTTTGCACATTGGCCAAAACACACAGTCAAAAGTACACACTGTCCTAGAAAATTTAACAGGAGAATTCAGCTCACATTAAATTCCAGCACCGTCACTTCAGATGGGAGATTCACCACAAAAGAAGCTACTCCGTCACTGGAACGTGTTACACTCTTTTTCGACTCCAAGTCAGATATCTCTTGGTTCACGTCGAACGTTTTTGCGCTCAGGGTCACCGGTATCCCTCCTACTAAATGGTCAAATGAATCCTTAACTTGCACCTGTTTTGCCAGAACAATCCAAGTTCATTTCCACAGCCCATCACTTCTTTTAAAACAAAACAGTTCTGAGATAATTTCCCTTTCTCCTCACCAGTGTATAAATTATTCATATTCAATTCACTAAAGAGAAGCATGTTCTCATCTTATATATGAAAGGGTCTAATCTTATTTAGTTAAATCGTTCTTGAATGGATTCCCCTGTATATCAAGATGACTCAGAATATAAACACTGTATTAGGCCTGCCAAGTAGATGAGATAAAGTCCTCTGTTCTTTAATTTATGTGTTTCTTCAATTGGTTGAGAACTAGATAAAAGAGAAAATGAAGCAATCACTTCTGGGAATTAATCTCTTAGATATGAGAAATAATAGTATAGGGCTTAGTCGCTCAGTTGTGTCCGACTCTTTGCAACCCATGGAATGTAGCCTGCCAGGCTTCACTGTCCATGGGGTTTCTCCAAGCTAGAATGCTGGAGTGGGTTGCATGCCCTTCTCCAGGGGATCTTCCCCATCCAGGAATCAAACCAGGGTCTCCTGCATTTCAGGAAGATTCTTTACCAGCTGAACTACCAGAGAAGCCCCATGAGAAACAATAAATACATTTTTTTCTCCTTAAACTCTACCTCTCATTGCCATGCATATGCTAAATTCATATAGAATTTCCACAAAGGTATATATTATTATATGTGATGTGAAATATATAGAGATATATAGTATATAAATATATTTTATATAAAGATAAATATATAATACATAGACATTTAAAAATAATAAATATATTCTATATAGTGACATATTTTATGATCTTTTGTATATATTGTATTAATATACTAATAAATTATAAATTATCATATGCATTATACAGTAACATGTTATATATTATTAAATGTGTTGTATATGTATTAAGAAGTTATAAGCATGTCCAAAGGTTGCTTGGGGTCTGATAAATCTTTTTCTCTTAAAAGCCAGTGATCTACAGCTTTCTAAAGGATAAATATAATAAAACATAGTATATGTAATAGAGTATGTTTTATATAATAGATAATCAGATATAGAATACTAAATACAATAAAATATAATTACAAAGTCAGATAAATGTTTTAGCTCCATACTATCAGCATTTTAAAAAGGAAAAGAGGAAGAAGGAGAGAAAATATTGAAAAGGAGAAAAAAAAACAAAAACCAGAGAGGAAAGAGTCAGGGCAGACAGAAAAGTGTCGAGATGCAAAGGACAGGGAATGATACAGAGAGATGAGCTCCGACAGCGTCACGTGAGAAGAGAAGGCAGCGTGAAGAGCACAGCAGTGCCCCCTCAGGCCGTGGGAAATAAACACACAGACAAAGGGGTTTATTCTCAAGGAATGACATCTCTGTCTTAAGACTTTTTAAGAACGTGTTGTCAAATAATTTTAAATGTTAGTATTTTTTTGAACTATAGACATATGGAGCTTTATTTATAATACATATCGTTAATGTAAGGCTCATTTAGGGAATGCCTAACACAGACTATCCTACTAAATGCTGATACTGTCCTAAGGTTTGATATTATTCCCAAGAGAGAAGCTGGCTGGCAGTTTCCCACTGCTGACTACACTGTCAGAGAGGCCGATCTCACGTACAGATTGAGTTTCCTCTGTGCTTTGCCTCCATTATCCTTCCTTTGCTTGTCACCCCCCCATATTTTTTTTGAGAAAGATGATCTCATTCAGCAGTACCCCCACCCCCAACCTAACCTTGATAGAATATGGAATCCCAGGCTTCACAAAAAGAGGAGTAGCAACCAAATTCAGTTTGTAGGGAGAAAGGACATATTTGATGCCAGGAATTTCTGCTTCTTCAGAAAATCCACCTAAAGAAATGACAAAAATTTATTAGAAGTGTACTGATCTGTGTGGGGAGCTATGTCTGTCTCCATGTGCCTCCACAGACCCACTCATTCACTCCATTCCTGCACTCACTCATTTACCAGCAGCAAGTAGACATGGGTCTTGGTTCAGAGGGGCAGTGCAGAGAAGAGTTTAAACCCTTCTCAGGAGTTTCCAAAACCTTATGCTTAGGGCTTATGTGTAGAGATGGCCCTTGTGGAAGTAGACTGAGGCGAAATTTGAGGAGGGGATGCCACTTTTCACCGGTTGCTTGAGTTCCATTTAAATACATAGAAGACATTAAGGAGAGAAGAAAGGGTCAGCCAGAGACTAAGCCTTACAGGGAGGTCATCTTTAGGGAGCAGGGATATAGAGAGAATTGGAGAAAGCATAAAAAAAGAGCTTCAGGTAGAGAGAACACAGAGGGTCTATTGGCAAGACCCAATAGTGTTACCTTTCAGCTAAAACTTGTATACAATAAGTTATCAGAATAATATACAGAGCTCTAGTATCCCTAACTTCTTCCAGGATTACATCCCTGATACTCCCACCTATGGGCTCCCCAGGTAGCGCTAGCGGTAAAGAACCCGCCTGCAAATGCAGGAGATAGAAGAGACATGGTTTCGAACCCTGGGTCAGGAAGAGCCCCTGGAGGAGGGCATGGCAACCTACTCCAGTATTCTTGCCTTGAGAATCCCATGGGCAGAGGAGTCTGGTGGGCTTCGGTGCATGGGGCTGCAAAGTGTTGGACACGACTGGAGTGACTTAGCATGCACATACGCACCCCTACATACACATCCTATACTTCAGCCAACAGAGTAATCTGCTCTTCTCAATGGTCACCCTTGGTATGTCCCCTCCCTAAGAGTGCCCTACTTCACGCTGCCTGTCACCCCTTCCTCAAAACCCTACTGGTCTTTCAAGACAAGACCAGTCATCTTCAGGACACCTTGCTGGTTGCTCAGCGATCATCTGGGAGCTCGTCTTCTTCAGGAGGTCAGCAGCATTAAGCACTTTGCTTAGAGCACATGTGGAATCCCTTCTTGTCAAAGAGTTCTTTGTTTATTTGTCTGTAAGCTGATGCGCGTTGGTAAGCCACTTGAGTACTGGAATTACGCGTCATTAACGTTTGTAAGCCTGCATATTTAGCAGCACTCTTTGCATATCTAATAAACATTGCTTAAACTGAATTTATTTTAAATAAATTGAGAAAAATAACAGTAAGAAAGAAACATTAAAACAATGTCAAAAATATAGAGAGGGCAGGGAGTCTAAAATCATCATCATTCTCCCGCCTCTATTGAGCATCTGATGTACACAAAGTGCTTAATAACTCTGCATTTGCCTCAGTTCTTCCTTCTGCTACCCTAGAAGGACAAATTTTAAGAGGTAGAAGGAGACTTAGGAATCTTCTAGTGTAACAGGCATTTTATTGAAAAAAAAAATGGACTTAGTGTGTTTAAATTATTTGTTCATGGTTGACTGGGGGTTCAATATAGACCTGCAAATATAAGGTACATTAGTAATCGAGATATATCAGAAGTAAGACAAAGTAGTCCAACTGGGAGTAATGATTATTAACTATTAAAACCATTGGAGTGAGGGTTAAGAGTACTAGACAAGGTATTAAGAATGCTAAGGGGGAAAAATAGGTGGTGAGGAGGAGAGGAAGAAGAAGGGGGAAGACGAGGAGGAAGAGGAGGAGGGGAAGATGGAGAGGGAAGAGAACTGGGGGGCGGAGGGGAGGCGAGGAAGGGAAGACAAGGAGAAAGGGGGGAGAGGCGCTGGTCAGCGTGCTCTGCGCAGACTGACTCTTCTATTCCTGCCGTAACACTGAGAGGCGTATACCATTATTGGACCCATGTTAGAAACATCTCCTCCAGTTTTGGATAGAATTACTATTCCAGAAGAAAAGGGCTTTATCATGTACTTAAACTCCATCATCATACCACTAAGTGGATAAAACAGTGGTAGTCGTGGTAACTTTCGTTTGCATGGTACTTCACCAAATGTCTGTACACACATGATCTCCTTGGTTTTGATTCCTCCTGGGTGAGAAAACTGAGGTGCCAGATGTTCAAGTCAGACAGGCTGCGAGCCACTTGGGCTGTTAAATGGGCAGCTGTCACCCCTTCTTGCCACTGAGACAGTAGAGGCCCAGTGGCTAGGTGGTGACAACGCTGCGCTCCAGTCCCAGTTTTAATGGTGGGAAAATAAAATTTAACTACGAAAGGAAGTAAGATGTGAAAGAATGTAGTCATCATTTATACCTTTAATATGCTGTCTAAATATTTCCCAAGAGAAAGTCTCTTTTCTGGTGCATGCTAAGTCGCTTCAGCCACGTCCAGCTCTTTGTGAGCCCATGGACTACAGCCCGCCGGGCTTCTCTGTCCATGGGATTCTCCAGGCAAGGCTGCTGGAGTGGGCTGCCATGCCCTCCTCCCGGGGGCCTTCTCTGGTGGCTCAGAGGTAAAGAATCTGCCTGCCAGTGCAGGAGACAGGAGCTGCAGCTTCAGTCTCTGGGTCAGGAAGGTCCCCTGGAGAAGGAAGTGGCAGCCCATTCCAGTATTCTTGCCTGGAAAATTCCATGGTCAGAGGAGCCTGGTGGGCTATAGTTCATGGAGTTGCAAAAGAGTCGGACACGACTTAGCAACTAAACAACAGCAAATATTTGCCAAGAGAAAGTTTAAGAGGGAAAACAAACTTACCTGTAGACTCTATGATTGTCACACCAATATAGAGGTACTTGTCGTTTAAATCTTCTAGACTTTCATAAGACAATTCTTTAACTGCTGTTTCAGAGTTAAATGTGACTTGAGCCATTCCGTTTATCAACTTTTTAAAGGGGGAAAATAAACAAGTTATTTCAGAGAAGAATTTATAAGGAAAAAATGAATAAAATGTGCCTTTACTAGCCTCTCAATCGAAGACAAAGAGGAAAGCTTTAGCACTAAAGCGAGTAACTGGGTCCACAGTTAAGCCCAGAGTGTTATCTTCTAATCTATTTGTTTAGAATTATAGATGTGGAAGGATCTTAAACATTATTTGGTTCCACAGGTCTTTTTTGTACTAGCTGGCAAAGATGACTTCTTCCCATCACCGAGTCATCATCATCTTTCTAGGCCTCTCAGCTTACTTTTGCTCTTAACGAAGAGTTTATGGGATTTTTATGATATTTACTCTGTACTTTACTGCTTGCATATTAAGACACTAATTTAAAAACGCACAGTGGATAATGGGATATAGTGTTATCTACGATATGTTAGTTGCTAAGTCGTGTCTGACTCTCTGCCACCCCACAGACTGCAGCCTGCCAGGCTCCTCTGTCCATGGAACTCTCCAGGGAAGAATACTGGAGTGGGTTGCTATTCCTTCTCCAGGGGGTCTTCCCGACCCAGAGATCGAACCCCGGTCAGATTTTTACTGTCTGAGCCACCAGCGAAGCATATGATATTATTTAATTATTAACCACAACAGTAAAACAGATTTTGCCTTATTTTTTCTTCTAAAATTGAGTACTTCGAGGACAGGGATTTTTGTCTTATGTAGCTTTAAACCTCAGTGTTCAACATAGAATCTTGCATTAAAAAAGAGGCGTTTATATCTTAAATAAAACTGTACTTTGAAAGAGCAAGGGCTCACTAACTGGTGATGCAAGCTCTGTGAAAGTGCAGTAGTGAACAAAATGACGTGAGCCCTTACCGTCCACAGCGTGACGCAGAGAACACTGAGCCGGGGAAGAGGGTGACAGGGCCCTCTGAGCTCCAGCAACCACTCGGCCTTAACTGTGGGCCAGTGACTTCTCAGTGAGCTCACGGTAATTCATTCACTTACAAATTTTTATAGAGCCCCTACAAAACTTGCCAGCAACTGAGCTGGCTCTGGGCATATAGTGGGAATGATTCAGACCCCAGAGAGTTTTGTGTAGAGAACGATAAAGGAGTAAACAAAGCATTACTAACTGTAGTGGTTTTTCAACCTCAGCAGTTGACATTTTGGACAGGGTAATTCTTTGCTGAGGGGGTGCACTGCTCTGAAGGAGTTTCACAACATCCCTGGCCTCGACCCACGAAACGCTCATGTGACCCTCTTGCCCAGTTGTGACAACCACAAATGTCTCTGGACATTACCAAATGTCTCCTTGGGGGTAAAAATCACCCTTGGTTGAAAACCACTGCAATATAAAGTGTGAAACACGCTCCACCGAGAGTGACTCAAGGCCTGAGGGAGCAGGACGGGTGTAGACATGGAGACAAAGAGCGGGACGGCGTTAGCCAGGCAGAGAAGCAGCAGGAGGTGACAGAGCAGAAGGGCACTCCCGGGCAGAAGGAGCAGCTCTGCAGACACCTGGAGGCGGGAGAGACTGGGGTGAGTTGGCAAAACGGGCGACCAGCGCAAGGGAGAAGAAAGGGAGGGATGGGCCGGCAGGGGGCTTGCTGACGAGGAGACGGAGCTTCATCCTCAGGACAGTGAGGAGTCAATGGAAGGTTTCTAAGCTTCCATTTCCACACCTCTGTGAAACAATACAGAAGACCAGATGGCACAGAAGCGACTTTCCATCTCCAGCATTCACGATGGATCTTTAGGGGCAAGTGGACCTCTTACCGTTGTGCTTTGCATTGCTTTTTGCATCATTTCTTTTTGATTATCTTTTAAGTTGTCTCTTATTCCAAAAGAGATATAAACGTCAGCCTCGTTGACGACTTTATTATAAAAATATCTGTCAAATAATCATACCATAAAATCGTTCTGCTAACACCGTTACAATAATAAAGTCCAGATAAAATGTAACAATTTAAAATCACGTAAAGCATTTGACATACTTTAAAGTGCCTTTCCATCCACCATTACATTTCATCCTCATAAAGCCACCGTAATAAAGCCAAAGTACAAATTTTTATTACTCTGTGCTAGATGAAATAAACTGATCTTGAGGAGATCAAAAGAGTCAGGTCTGGGCCTCTTTCTTACAAAACACATCACTTCCTCAATGATTTTGATAACAGTGGAGAACTGCTCTTTATTTTCTTTTACATCTTTTAAAGCAGCATGCCCAGTCTCACAGTTATATAAGTTCTTTTTAAAAACTCTAACTGCATATTTCCTTTTTTAGTTTAGAATTAAAACCATGATAAAGAAAACTTTCTGTAGAGCCTACATGATAGCAAGATCTTACGTTTGTTATTCGTAGTTTGAACAAAAAAAGTAAGTCTCTCTGTTAAAAGAAGTCCATTTCTACAACTGTCTGTCCAGTGAGCCTTTTACAGTGGCTTAGATTAAGTGACAAACACTCTATCTGAGGAATAAACGCTAGTAAGAGAGGCAGTATAAGGTAGCATTTGAACGCATGGGTTCTGGAACAAGAGAGACCATGTGATTTATTAGCTGTATGATCTTGGGCAAATTACTTAACATTTATGTACCTTCATTTTTCTGTTTGTAATGTGGGGATAGTAATTGTATTTTTCACACAGAGTTTTGTAAAGATTAAATGAGCTAATGCATACAGAATGCTTTGGAAATTGCCTGACATATATAGTTATATAAATCGGTTACTGTTTTTAATAATTATACTAGGTCATTTTTAAATGGTAGGTCGCTTATAAAAATAACCCCAATTCTCCACCTCCCCATGTGTCTACTGCCTTTGCAGCTCCTTGGATGCAAAGGGTGTGAAGAGAGTCTGTTTCCTTCAGGCTGATGCTGTAATTTGCTTTGGACAAAAGAATGTGGTGGAAGTGACTGTGTGTTAGTCCCAAAGTATAAACCTCAAAAGGACTTTTATGCTCCCATTTTCTCTCTTGGAGCATTGCTGCTGCTACAAGCTAGCCCGTTGGTTGATGAGAAACACACATGGGCCAGTCATCCTTGCAGCTTCAGTCAACTGCCAGCTAACTGTCAGGCATCTGAGTAAGACCTTCGAGGCCAGCCAGCCCCCAGCTCACCTGCCAACTGACTGCAGGCACATGGGTGAGCCCCACTGACATCAGCCTGGCCCAGACAGCAGAACTGCCCAGCTGACTCATAAATAGTTGTGGTTTTAAGGCACTGGGTCCCAAAGTAGTTATGCAGCATTAGCTGGCTGATGAAGCCATTAAAAATGATAAGAAGTTAAAGCTTCATATCTCAGTCCAGTATCCTAAGGCATGCTGCTTCCTAAACATACACACTGAACTTACGTTTTTAGGATTTTTTTGGGGGGGGGTCTGGTGAATAATTAACCAGACTAAAATCGGAATCAGCTAAAATCAGTATGAGCAAATAAACTACAGGCTTGATGTCTTCTCAGTCAGGTAGTTTCAAAGTCATGCCAGACATCGCCACTAAATCACAGATCTCAGCGGTGTATAAATGTATCAGCTCACCACACAGTACACCTCAAACTTTCCCAATGTCATAGGTCAATTATATCTCAATAAAACTGGGGGTAAAAATCAAAGATCTCACTCTGGGCAAATGTCACCAAAGTTAGCACTCAGTTTAACTGAAAAATCTGAAAACAAAATAAAAAACGTTCTTACCTTGCTCTTATAGTAATTTCAAAATTAGTAAAGTCCTTATAACCAATGAAATTACTTTCTGGTTCTATTGAGATAGAAAAATGTGGCAACACTGAAAATAAAAACAAAGAAGCAACATTACCATTTGAATTAGAGCAGTCTTTAAAGCACAGCAACCAACTGCATTTCTGGTACAGCCGGATGAGCTGCGACATCAGCGCAGCATCCACCCTGTCATTACTATCATCGTGGACAACAGGATCTCTGGGAAGCCTCCTGTTCCACCAATCAGAGGTTTGTTCATACACTGCCTGCTAGAAGATCTTTACTTATACTCTGATTTCAGCACTTACAGGCAATTGACTACTCCTCCGCTAGATGAGCTCCTTGAAACAAAAAAGACTATTCTCTTTATTTTTGTGTGTCTCCTCCCTCAACCTTCTCATGAGCCACAAATATAGCATGTGCTCAACAAATGTTTATTAAATTGAAAATGGAAAAAGAAATGTCTTGCTTGTTTAACATTTCCCTTTTTTGCCTAATAGATACAATCTAACCAGTCTCCAAATTCCAACATAAAACTCTCACTTTAGTCAGTAAGCGAGAGCTTACAATTAGCTACAAGAAAGAAGCTTCATGCAAAATTAAAAATTAGGGCAGAAAGGAAGGAGGGGTTTTTTCCCTGTCTCTTTGGTATCCTGATTGCCCAAGAGAAAACAATTTCACCTGTCCAAAATAGCACAGTCTTCTCTTCGTTCTAACACAGCCTGTGTAGTAAGGTTTACAGATTCTATTAACCTGCACAACACTTAACAGAAATTGGGTGATTGTATGACCTTGACATTGTAGATCAAGACTGTCACATGAGAGTAAGTGAGATGGGGTCAGATATGGCTTATATGTTTCCTAGATGGTGAAAGGGCCTTTCTGCGTAACACAAACGGTAAAGAATCTGCCTGAAATGTGGGAGGAAACAGAAGTCAAAGAGCAATGCAACCTGTTGCTCTGGGCTGCATTCCTATGTTATTAAAGATCAAGGCAGATATGTTCTCTCCAAGATATGAAGTAGAGGAAATATTTCATCGTTTCATCCAGTACCTACTTGCCATGTCGCCTGCGCACTCCTACCAAGAGGGATACACCCGTGAACACGATAGACAAACCCTACCCTCACTGAGCTCACAGTCGAGCAGGGGAGACAAGCATAAGCAAAGAATTACACAAACACTTAAGACCGTTACGAAAGCTGATATTTATAAGTGAGTACAGGGAGTCCTTCCCAGGAAAGAGAATTCAGGGAAAACATCACTGAATAAATGGTTTTTCAACCGAGACTTGAAGGTGAGTGGGAGGTGGCTAGGTGAGAGGGAGGGGGCTGTAGGCAGATCATATGCAAAGTCACCATTACTGGAGTGGCATAAATGAGGCTGAGGAGATGGCAATGAGGAGGCGGTGGGAACTCAATAGTGAAGTAATGGCAAGAATAACTTCAAAGCAGAGGTAGCAACTGGGGGTTGAGGGTGGGTTTCCAGTAGTCCATGAGGGAGCCTGGTGATAAAATCGACGTGTGGCTGCAGATAATAAGAGGTGGATAAATTTTAGATATGTGCAAGAAGCAGCAAAAACGCGTGGAGGAAAGGGGACCAGTTAGGATTATATGTCATTTAGAGCCTATAATCTTTAAAGTTGAGCTTCATGATAGTAAGTTTGTTTTGTCACTGTTTACTAATTGCTAAAATTCACGTGTTTATTCGCCACATTATTATGAGTCTATTGGGAGAATTAAAAAATGACTTCAAGCAAAATAAAGTTAAACTTTGTATCAGAGCACACAAATACTCAAACAACTACAAGAAATGGGAAGGTAAGCGGTTTGTCCGTTATTAGTCCATTAACATGACTGATTTCAAAGCAAGACTATCTGATATTTTTGGATCAATGTTTTAGGCATTTCTGAGTCAGAAGGAAAACAGCACTGGACTTGGGGTAAGGCAGTGCACATGCTCCTGTTTGCTCACTAACGGGTTGTGATGAAGTGAGTAAACCACCTGTCAGTCTAACCAGCTTCCGTTCACCTCAACTCTGGCTGCTTCTCCTAAAACCCTAATTCTGGAAAGGACCTGAGCCAGTCAAGCTCCTCAGGGGGCTAGGTCTCTTGGAGCTCTGTGATGAGGAAGACAAGTCCAGAGGGTTGGTGTGCTTGTTCAAGGTTAACAGGGCAGCTACACCCAGAGCTTAGGCATTCAGACAACGCCCACTCCTCCCACCGCCGCAATCAGTACTTCTAACCATACCAGCAAGCAGCCTCATTTTCGTCTGGGAGTGATTTTGCATTAAGTTCATTTGTGAAAAGAATTATTGCAAAAATGCTAACTCTACATAGGTAAACTTTTAATCATCAGAAATTACCATATTCTTTAATTTCAAAATATGCGGTTCCAGTTGTTGAAAAGTCTTCTTTATATTTAGCTCGAATGGTCCACACACCGTATCTATGGAAGCAAAATATTTAAAATTATGGAAGTCATGAAACGTGCCTGTTATGTTGAGGGGCTAGCGATGTGAAAGTGACCAATGCAGACAGGACCCCTGTCCTCAAGAAGTTCTTTGCGACCCCCACGGACTGTAGCCCACCAGGCTCCTCTGTCCATGGGATTTTCCAGGCAATAGTCCTGGAGTGGATTGCCATTTCCTTCTCCAGGGGATCTTCCCAACCCAGGGACTGAACCCGGGTCTCCCGCATTGTAGACAGATGCTTTACCCTCTGAGCCACCAGGGACGTCCCAGTTTATAGCCTAGTGGGGAGTAAAGGCAAGTAAGTTAATAAAGAATTACTTACAAAACTGAGATAAGTGCCATGAAGAAAATAAGAAAGTAAAAGGAGGAGAGAGACAAGAAAATGGAAGAGAGGGACTACATGCGATGTTGGATCCAAGATAGCCTCTTTGAAAAGAGAGCATTTAACCCACGTCCTAAAGAATGAGAGGAAGCCAGCTTTGTGAAGAGTGAGATGAAGCACATTTTAAGCAGAGGGGACAACCTGTGAAAAGGTACTGGGGTAGGAAAGCAATGGTCCTAGGAGGCTCTCATGGCTGATACATAATCTGGCATAATCTACCACTTGGCATAAGACGCAGCTGGAGAAATGATAATAGTTATACAATAATCGGATCAATTCTTTGCTATTACGGAATATTTTCAAGGAGGTACACAATTTTAAAATTACCCAAATTATGTAAATCCCCCAATTTCATCCACATTTCTAGAAGATCTTCAGTACAGTGAATTAACTGTGAACTCTCTTCCAGAGGGCAGAGCAAAAATGACCAGAAGAAGATTTTAAAGTGATATCACAGTCATTTTTATATGCACTTATCCATCCTCCTTTAAGTTTGAGGGAGGCAGGGACTCTGTATTCTTTATTTCTATTTTAAATTTCTCATTCCTGTTGTACTTTGACATTTCCCAGGAATGTGTTCACTAAATTTTTATCACGTTGGGTTCTGTTTAAACATGTTCTTAATCCTCTAGCGTGAGACCAAATGGAGGAAATGACTTCACTAAGCTCTTCCCTCTTGAAATCTGTCTTCTGGAAGTCTATGCAGTAAAGACTACAGAAGACCAATATTTTTATTGGTCAAAGCAAGACGTGGGACAACACCAGCCTTTTAGACTGACAGTCTGTTAGATTCCTTGAAGGGTGGAAGGTTGATGGTTTTGATAGAAAAAGGCCTAGGTACTATTTTTTTTTTGCTTCTTCCAAATTTTAATTTTTATATGTGAAGAAGATTGGTGAGAAGTATTGGGAGTGGTTTGTTTGTCTTGCCAGAACCTGAGCCTAGCTTTTCATGAGACCTGAAAAGACTTTCACATTTCTTTCACACTTAACTTTTTGTTAACACTAGGTGGCTCCATTTGACTGGTTATCTATCGATCATACCCAAAAGTTCCAGATGTCTGTTTTACAGAAAACTTTATTAAAAAACAACAACAACAAACTTTAAAATACTTAGGATTAGACGGAATCTTGAAGTGAGGAAAAGAAATAATTCCAGTATAATCATTTTCTTCTATCATGTCAACTTCTGATCCTTCGGGATCCTTTGAAGAAAAACAGACAATTTCCAAGCATATAAATCACATTTAAAAAATTAACTGATTACGTTGTCTTTGATTGATAGAAATATTTACTAACAAATATCATGTCTTCAAATTAAATATGAAGGAGGAAAACCATTTAAATGTTGTGAAGGACAAATATGGCTCATTTAAGGCATTTCCTCCTTTTTTTGACTTTCTTCCATCTCCTGCCTCACTTAAAAAAAAAAAAAGTAAATCAGTGTCCAGGGTATCCTAGTCTCAATTATCTAGAAGAGATTCAACTCTCTATTGTATGGCTAAAAAAATGAACTATGACAAAAACTGATGTTATAATGAACCAAATAATAGCTTACACACTTTATAGGTACTGGAATCTAAATTTTGCATGTGTTCATTTGGAACTTTCCAAAGCAAATATGCTGTAAAATTCATTTATTAGCTAGAAATTTTGAAAGTTTACAGTTATGTCAATAATTATCAACCATAATCTTGGAACACACTAATGCTCCTCAAATAATTCTTTATAAAATACTTAGATGTGAAAGTTTATGAAAGTTTCATAATTTTTGTAAGTTATAAAGGATTCAAGGTTATTCCTGTACAGCCCTCTTTTCACTCATGTTCTGTTAAGATTTTTGGTTTTTTGGTTCCTTGAGTAGGAGAAAAAGGTGCTGCAACCTGCAGTAGGGGACCTACTGTTAATAGGTGAGCAGTTATTTCCTCATAAAACTTTGTAGGGTTTTGATGTGAACTGGGAAGACCATGGGAATTTATTGCACACATCTGTTATGTACATCATGGCTCATGAAAGGCTGATAATTATCGATCTTTATCTCATGGGGTTAGCACTATTTTCCATGTGCTAGTGTGTCTTACTTACTAAACTCTAAACTCCTCAGGCATAAGTGCCACAGGCTGTAATTCTTTACCTTGTATTGTGCAAATCAAAAATATCATACTTAATAGACATTCAACTAATTCTTAGTTAGTTGAATCGATGGATTAATTCACTAAGTTGAATTCTTAGTGATTGAGGGGTGGTCTTTAAGAAATATATCATGAAGGATGTACTTAAATGATTTGGTTCAAAACCATAGCTTGTTGAGATTTTCATTTTCATGAGATTTTTACATATTGTAAAGGAATAAACCTATAATGTTATACACACAGAAGGTGTTCAATAACCATTTCTGAACATTGAATAAATTAGTATGGTGTCAGGACAGGGTTATGGAACAAAGTATCTTGTCCTGATGAAAATTTAAATAATTTAAAAATTTTAATATAAAATTATTATTTAAATAAACATACTCACTATGAAAGTTAAGACAGTTTCTCTTTTGGCTGGCTTCAGGTCATCATTCAGTGAATAAACTCTAACCTTTACTGTAAGAATAATCGATATCATCAATAACTTTGTGAAGCACAGTATTTTGATATTTTCAATAATCATCCTTAAAAGAGATGAGCCTTATCTTAAAGATTCAATACATAATCATATATGAAAATTCGTATTTAAAAGAAAGAAAAAGTTAACTTATAGACAAACACATCACTAAAAATTTTTTCTTTTATTGCGAATCCTTCTCAGTTCAGTTCAGTTCATTTCGGTTACTCGGTCATGTTCGACTCTTTCCAGCCCTGTGGACTGCAGCACGCCAGGCCTCCCTGTCCATCACCAACTCCCGGAGTTTGCTCAAATTTATGTCCATCAAGTCAGTGATGCCATCCAACCACCTCATCCTCTGTTGTCCCCTTCTCCTCCTGCCTTCAGTCTTTCCCAGCACATCACTAAAATTTTTTTCTTTGAAAGAGAATCTTTTTGGATTCCTTTAAAGAGCTACTTCTAATGAATTTAAAGAACAGTTCACTTTATTAAAATGTATTTGCTTATATCTTTGGGGGAACAAATATATAGTACAAAATTAGTTATATCTGTAATTAGGCCAGAATTTATTAAAAATTTCATAGTAGCAAAATAGTGATGTCTACCCTATGGTTGCATTGAGCTTAATCACTCAGTCATGTGGACTGAGTGTGACCCCATGGACTGTAGCCCATCAGGCTTCTCTGTCCATGAGGATTCTCCAGGCAAGACTACTGGAGCGGGTTGCCATGCGCGCCTCCAGGGGATCTTTCCAACCCAACCTGGGATCGAACCCAGGTCTCCTGCACTGCAGTCAGATTCTTTACTATCTGAGCCACCAGGGAAGCCCAAGAACACTGGAGTGGTTATACCAGGAATATAATAAATCATCTCAGAATTGAAGATTTTAATGAAAAATTAGGTGGTTTGTTTCAGACTATACACTCTTACAACATGGCCCCAAATTGTCTCTTATTGTTGCTAAGGATAGTTTTGAATTGTACAGTTTTGTTATATTTATTGAGCCAGATCCTACAAATATTTGTTCATTGTTAAAAGAATAATGGCAGGGGGCTCAATAACAATTAGTTCCCTTCCATGTCTTCCTGTCAGGTAATAGATCCCCACCTTTTAAACAAATCCATCTGCTTAG
This sequence comes from Oryx dammah, assembly GCF_014754425.2. Lineage (NCBI taxonomy): Eukaryota > Metazoa > Chordata > Mammalia > Artiodactyla > Bovidae > Oryx > Oryx dammah. The sequence goes on from NW_024070185.1 coordinate 108,523,936, forward strand.
CTTTAACTCTTAGCTGCTGGAACACGCTGGTTTAATTCCTTCCAATAACGTATTATAATTTCTCTAGGGTTTTTCTGATGCTCAAATCATTTCATGGCCAGAACTTTAACCTCAAAAGAAAACTGAACTGATGTCATAAACCTTTTAAAGGGTCAGTATTATGCAAAGCTCTACCTGAGAAGCCACATATTAAGCTCTCTAAAATTGATTTCACTAAGACCATAAGATCAAAATGAAATGCTCAGTAAATCCCTCTGCCCTGCTGTCCCCTCACCCCTGTCTCTCAGCTCGAGTCCTCTCTCCTGCCTTATGAACATACCTGGTCCAGCCCTGAGCATCACTGAGCTGCTGCCGGAGGCAGTGTGCTGCAAAAGTTAAGAGTTTGGGCCCTAGAATTAAAAACTTTGGTTCCATTCCTATCTCTGCCACTTTCTAACGTGACCCAGAATAGGATACTTAATCCCTCTTACCCCTTAGGTCCGACATCTATAACAAAGGACTGCTAGTATCTGCTTCATAGCAGGTGAGACTAAATGAGACAAAGCTTTGCATAACCCAGCGCATAATAACTAACCAATTAATGCTTATTGTTTTTATTTTATTTTTATTATTTCTATAGCTACTGCTTGTCCACTTTCTAACTCAGTTTGTGCTAGGTTAGAAAATTAATCTTGTCTTCATAGCGATGGTATGTGAAGTGAAGTGAAGTCACTCAGTCGTGTCCGACTCTTAGCGACCCCATGGACTGCAGCCTACCAGGCTCCTCCGCTCATGGAATTTTCCAGGCAAGAGTACTGGAGTGGGGTGCCATTGCCTTCTCCGGGTATATCAAAGGCAAGTTCAATAAATGCTTTTTGTACCAAAGGTATAGCTTATAGACTTTTTAAATATATATATTGAATGCCTTCTATGTGCAGACACTATGTTAGGCACCGAGATATGGTGGTGACGAATCAGACATGGAATTCCTCTAACGGAGTGGAGTAGAGAGGCAAACACAAGATCCCACAAGTAACTGTCAACTTCCAGGGGTGGGAAATGCTGCGAAGGACACTCCCCGGCTTTCTGAGGCTGACACAGGGAGCCTTGAAGCAGAAAAGGCTGCCCTCTATGTGATGGCACGGAAGAGTTGAGTGGAAGTTCAGAGGGCAAGGAAGGTGATGAATGTACCGGGAAGAGGTGCGCAGGCCTTACTACGGACAGGAGAGTGGTATAAGAAAGCAACTGTAAAGAGGTCAGTTTGGCTGCTGTCTGCGGACGAGGGGCGGCCCGGTGGGTGATGAGGCAGGAGGGGAGCGCAGGACACAGGCTATGTGAGATTGGAAGCATTTTGGTCAATATTCTGAAATCCTTCATCCTGTAAAGCCTTGAAGATCTAAGCCTCTATCCTAGAGGTACTTATATGAAAAATCCCTCAAGGATCTTCAGATTAAAATGTGAGGACTGGGACATTAGAGTTATAAATAGCAAGATGTAATTAATTTCAAAAAGAATTACTGAGTAATTCTTTTTCTTCTGTGTAATTAAGGCTTTGTGCTATTCCATAGATTAAACGATAATGGAAAATACTTTCCTGGCGCTTACTCTGGGGTAGGCAGTGTTTGCAGTGCTTTATACGTATGAATTCACCGAACTCTCACAACAACTCTGTGAGGTAAGTTCCATTACTATCTCCATTATACAGATGAAGAAAACGGGACTCAGAAAGATTAACTCACACAAGGTCATGGAGCTAATAGGAGCCCCAACTGTGATTTGAACTCAGGCAATTTGGCTCCAGAGTCTGCTGTTCACAACTATACTTCGCTACCTCTCATTGATGAGTCAGATTTAGAGAGAGGTGCTCTGGTTTTTTCTATGATCTATTCTAAGATAGAATAGGTCTTAGAGAGATCTTAGAGATCTCTCATCTCTACTCTAAGATGAAGACACTATATGGTAAAGTTCTGATAAAGAAATAACAAATGGGGCCGTTCTTAAGGGAAACCTTAAGAGCTAACAAGAAGTCCCAGGGTCTGGGTATCAGGCTGCTTGATGGACAAAGATGAGGACCCTAGGGACTTGCCTGGAGGGCCAGTGGTTAAGACTGTATGCTTCCATTGCGAAGGGCACAGGTTAAATCCCTGGTCAGGGAACTAAGGTCCTGCATGCCACAGGGCACGGCCAAAAATTAAACAAGAGAAAAAAAAGATGAGAACCCTAAATAGTAAGTAGTGTCAACAAGACCCAATTAAAGAAGCATCCTCTAATATGCAAGGAGGACAAGGGTGATGGTATATTTGTTTTGGGGTATGATGTTTAAAGGGCTTTCCTGGTGGCTCAGAGGTTAAAGAGTCTGCCTGGAATGTGGGAGACCCGGGTTCGATCCCTGGGTCAGGAAGATCCCTTGCAGAAGGAAATGGCAACCCACTCCAGTACTCTTGCCTGGAGAATCCCATGGAGGGAGGAGCCTGGTAGGCTACAGTCCATGGGGTCGCAAACAGTCGGACACGACTGAGCGACTTCACTTCACTTTCATGATTTTTAAAAAGGGCTCAAACTTTATGGGCAAAGACTATTTCAATGAACACCAAGTCATCTTCTTGGAGTCAATTGGATGCTATTCTGGCAATGATATTACGTCCAAGCTGGAAGCAATACCCCAACCTTTCTAGGCCTTTTCTTTCTGAGCTGGCCATAACAGGAGCCCTCGCTAAAACGGTAATGGTGCGGGCCCACTCCACTCCATACTGTCATCAGCATCCAACAACATGTAGCAAGTATGCACTACTTGAAAGGTTTTCAACAAAACTGGCTGGTCTTGCCTCTCGTCCTCTTTCCTTCACCAATAATGCTATATTGAAACTCCAAAACCTTCCCCTTCCATGTACAATTCTCTTATAATCCCATCCTGATTTGCTCAAAAGTTAATTTTGGCAACAGGGAGTGATGGAGGAATTGAAGATTTTGCAGATACGTGAACATATGTGAGCAGCATTCACACTTTTCTGTGTTTGGTTTTTTGTTCATTGGGTATAAGTCCAGCCATTCACCAATCAGAGTTCTGATTGGCTACCCTGTCCTTTCCCCCTCTAACAGATAAACCACTAATACAAAACAGTGTTCTAATAGGAACTTTCTTTAGGTAGATCTCCTTAGAAAATCAATATCCATTTATTTATGTGACTTCACTTACTTTTTGCTGAATCATCTGATACCCTAGGGTTTGATTTGTTTTCTGAATTTGAGAATTAGCTGCAAAGTAATAGAATGTTTTCATGATCGCTACTTTATAACAAATTATTTTTACATTGCCAAAATTATATTTGCAGTTACCTCTTTTGGCTTGTTTAATAATAAAACCTAACACTACATTTCACAATTCTTAAATAGCTTATTTCCTACTTGGGAACAACTGACAGGGTAGATAATGTAATTGTTGATTTTTGTGATTTCCATATGAATATAAGATTTATATTTAAAATTTAAAAACTAAATTCCATATAATTATTTAACAATTTCCATATGAATTTAAAATTAAAATTATATTTAGAAGTGTAAAAATCACTGGGGATTGAGACTCTTTTTTGATCAAGTTGGAAGTCCGTCTCCACTTAAACTCAAGTGTTGAAAAGCTCACAGTGATATTGGCCTGTCTTCTCATTTTGTGGTGTCTCTGCTTTCGTTATCACAGTGCTGGTGGCCTCACAGAATGAGCTCGTCAGTGTTCATACTGCTCTATTTAGACAGATAACCAGCAAGGACCTATTGCATAGCCCAGAGGCCTCTGCTCAATAGTCTGTAATAACCTAAAAGTGAAGATAATTTGATACATATATATGTACAAATGAGTCACTTTGTTGTACACCTGGAACTAACGCAGCTTTGTAAGTCAATTTTACTCCAATGCAAAATAAAAATTAAACATAGATAATTCTTCCCCACATCCAGAGTTCAGTTTAAATAAATGCCATCATCCGTTATCTAGTTCCTCAAGCTTGAAGGGAAAAAAGCATAGAGTCAATACCCATCGCACTACTCCCCAGAGAAAGAAGTATCGTATACTCTACCTGACTGGTGTGGAGTGTAAACAGGTTTGTCTGTATGAATGAAGAGAAATCCATTGTCATAGGTTATTGGCATTTTTTTTGCTTTTGAAAAATGCTTTGATATAACTTCCAAATACACATGTGAAACTGATCTTTGTCTTTCAGACAACTGTTTGGGTTGTATCTGTAAAAGAAAATGTTGATGGGAAAGACTATAATAATTTTAAAGTTATAAAACATGTTATTTAAAAAGTAGTTTAGGAGCCAAAGTAGTAAATAACTTTTGCTCCAAGCCCTTCCGTATCAAACATCATAATCAACATTCAGCTTTAAATAATTAAAAAATTTTTGGTTTTATGCTTCCCAAATTTTATATGCATTTAGTGAAACTACTACTATGAAAGTGTTAGCCACTCAGTCGTGTCTGACTCTTTGTGACCCCATGGACTGTAGCCCACCAGGCTCCTCTGTCCCTGGGATTCTCCAGGCAAGAATAGACCCAGGGGTCAAATCTGTGTCTCCTACACTGTGGGCAGACCCTTTACCATCTGAACCACAGCTCTCTTAACAAGCTTTAACCTCTTCGGTTTGCTGGATTAGTCCATGTTCTCCGTTCCCTCTGTTCAACATCCTGACTGATGCTCAAGACACTGTATTATATTCACATCCTCTGTTCCCATGGTTGAGCAGTACAGTTTCCAGTTTGAGATAAAAGCTAAGTAATACAACCAACCATGTTGAATTAGATATAGGAGAGTACTGTAAACGTTGGGAAAAGCAGTAAGAATCTATAAAGATTCTGCACTCAGATTGCTTTACAAGTACCTCAGTTTTTTCTCTACTTCAAGGAAATAGAAACGGCAGAACAGATGACTCGTTAAAGGTGTGACACATTGTGAATAAGGCTTGCTGCTGCAACTGGACCCAAGAAAAGACCTTGGCACAACATCAAACGATTAGCAAATAAAGGTATATTGTAATGTTAAGATAAATTTAAATGCTTAAGATATGCATCGGTTTTTACGATTTCCCCACCCTAATTTACTTTTCCAAACTAGCCATTTAAGTTAGCACTGTTCAGTAGAGCTCTTTGTGGTGAGGGGAATGTCCTGTACCTGCGCTGCTCAGTACATGCCATCTGTAGCTATTTAAGCACTAGAAACATGGCTAGTATGAGTGATGAACTGAATTTTTTATATTAGTTACATTTGATTGATTTAAATTTAAAGATAACAGCCACATGTTTGTGGCTAATGGCAGCAGATAAAACTCTTCTTTGGGGAAATGAATTTTATTTCTTCATAAACCTAATAAGTCGACCTGTTTGCTATAAGGTTAGAGCACTTATCATCAAGGATATGAAGCAAAGAATTCCTACGTTTGGTTAGAATTTATTTAGATCAGTGTTTCTGAAATTTGAGTAATATATAGAACACTTTTAAAGGGTAAGATATTCTGGAAGACTCTCAGTGTTGACTTTTTGTTATTTATAAAAATAAAGAAATATTTTCAGTACAGTGTTAAATATGTACAGACCTAAAAGTCAGTATAATATTCTTGTGCTTATGACTTTTGTATAATTATAAAATCAAAACATTTATAAAATAAACTCAAAATGGTAAATATCAATGTAATTCTAACTTTCAGCTGTTTATAAAATTTCAGAGTTTAATCTCTTTTTAAAGAACTTACGTTAAAGAAGCACTGGTCTAATAAGCCTCAGAGGCCCTTCCAAGTCTAGAAGTCTCTGATTTTTTGGTTCTTTATTTTTGAATTTATATCAGAATTTAAAACAATATTTTTCACTTGGATAAGGAAACAGTAAATATGAAAGTTATTTTTAGTTATCAGAGTTCTTAATACGAAATGAATTACGAGCAATTTTCTAACCAAACTGTACAACAATATCTTAATCCCTCAGCTGTGTCCAACTCTTTCTGACCCCATGGACTGTAGCCCGCCAGGCTCTTCTGTCCATGAAATTCTCCAGGCAAGAATACCTGACTGGGTTGCCATTCCCTTCTCCAGGGGATCGTCCCGATCCAGGGATCGAAATTCAGTCTCCTGCACTGCAGGCGGATTCTTTATTGTCTGAACCACCAGGGAAGCCCAATAGAAGGAAAATTCATTTGGTACAGGTTGTTCTTTCTATTAACTATGGTTATACATGAGAGCTATTCACTTTAGTAATCAATAATTTATTAGTTTCAGAAGTTTTGATTGTAAGATATTGGAGTTTAAACAAATAGCATCCATGGATTTTCGTAGGCAATGCATGACAGATCGATATGCGTGTTCATTTTGGTCTGTTTCCTTGCATTAGTAATTTTCACAGTAAATAAGTGCTTTCCATTCATTTCCAAATCTGTTCACATCAGTGTTAGTCTCTCAGTCGTGCCCGGCTCCTTGCAACCGCATGGACTGTAGCCCATCAGCCTCCTCTGTCCAGGAGAATACTGGAGTGAGTTGCCATCTCCTCCTCCACATGTTCTGGTTCCAATAAGAATGTTAAAGTTTTCATACACTACTTAAAAAGCAGATACAACTCTCCTATTTAGAATTTTCTTTTTCACCCATATCATCATTAGCGACTGACATCGTCTAGGAATCACACAGTGGTAGTTTGGTATAAATGACCAAATCTCTGTTATCAATATCCAAACTGGGTACACATTTTATTGAGAATATTCTGTATGTATAAAGAAACTGAAGGATAAATACATACTGTTAAGGTGGCAGAATTTTGGAATTTATTTTCTGCGGATAAAGTAACATGGCCTGACGAGTAAGTGATTTTTTTGTCGGGAAAGCTTTTGATTGAGATTGTTGCATCAAATTCTTCAGTGTATCCATAAACTTGAATCACAACATTTTCAGATGCTCCAACATGGAACACTTTTGGTGCTGAAATGACATACCTGTTGAAATAGGAAAGAGAAGGATCAGTATTTTTATATGACATTTTTGTTATATTTCTAACTTTTTAGCTCACTTGATAGATTAGATTTACATTGGGCACTTTTTCTCAACTTGAAATGATATTTTAAAATTAACATTTATTTGCGATCTACAATCATTTCAGCACAGTTTCCAAGAAAAAATACCTTGGAATTAAGACTTTAGAAATAGAGCTGGTGACTTTGTTAACCTCTAGAAAGGTAGTGATAGCACCTTCCCTGAGCTTCTGTAGCAAAGGAAAACTTTTAATGATAAATAGGTTCCATATTTTTGCCTCATGCAGAAAAAATCAACATAGGTACCAGAGATTGAATTCCAGCTCTGCCATCTGCTGGCTGAGTGACCATGGTAAAGTCACTAACTCTCTCTGAAGAGTTAAATAACATACCTTAAATATTACCTTTTTTGTTGTTTAGCCACTAAATCGTGTCTGACTCTTTGCAACCCCATAGACTATAGCCCGCCAGGCTCCTCTGTCCATGGTATTTCCCAGGCAAGAATACTGGGGTGGGTTTTGCCATCTCCTACTTCAAGGGGTCTTCCCAAACCAGGGACTGAACCCACGTCTCCTGCACTGGCAGGCTGATGCTTTACCGCTGAGCCTGCGCAGAAGCCCAATCACCTTCTTTACCAGGGTGCTAAGGATGAAATAAGAATATCTATCTGAAAGCATCTAGCATATTTCAGTTCAGTTCAGTCGCTCAGTCATGTCCGGCTCTGTGACCCCATGAATCACAGCACGACAGGCCTCCCGGTCCATCACCATCTCCCGGAGTTCACTCAGACTCACATCCATCGACTCAGTGATGCCATCCAGCCATCTCATCCTGGGTCGTCCCCTTCTCCTCCTGCCCCCAGTCCCTCCCAGCATCAGAGTCTTTTCCAATGAGTCAACTCTTCACATGAGGTGGCCAAAGTATTGGAGTTTCAGCTTCAGCATCATTGCTTCCAAAGAAATCCCAGGGTTGATCTCCTTCAGAATGGACTGGTTGGATCTCCTTGCAGTCCAAGGGACTCTCAAGAGTCTTCTCCAACACCACACTTCAAAAGCATCAATTCTTCGGCGCTCAGCCTTCTTCACAGTCCAGCTCTCACATCCATACATGACTACTGGAAAAACCATAGCCTTGACTAGACGGACCTTAGTTGGCAAAGTAATGTCTCTGCTTTTGAATATGCTATCTAGGTTGGTCATAACTTTCCTTCCAAGGAGTAAGCATGCTTAGTACTCAATAAATGTTAGATTCATTAAGTCTGCTGAATTAGTTGAAAGGAAATACTCTTATAACTGTTATGTTATCCTAGTGGGTGGATAAAGAAATGAGTAGAATAACAGTGAGCCAGGAAATGCATTTAGAAATGAAAGTAGTAATTGCGATCCTTGCAGAACAAATGATAACAGTCATACAACATAATGATAATAACAAAATGAGGAATGAGAGGCTGTACAAGGGATTTACATACAACCCAATCTTTACAACAGGCCAGTGACGTAGATGCTATTATTATTCCTATTTTGCAAGTGACAAGAGGTTAATTTAGACCAAGGTCACATGGCTTATAAGTGAATGAGGCAGGTCTTTATATTCAGGCCTCACTCTCTATTATGTGCATAACTGAGATCAAGGTTATAAACTATGCTTATAAACAGTGGGCTGTTCCCTCAGTTTTATATTTTATGTGGTGTATCAAGAATGGACATGAATCAATATAAGTTTTTGAAATAGAAATCTTAAAATGGGTGAATTTTCATAATTTTATTAAAAGAAAACTTACAAATATAAACTAGGTTATTAATTGTATATTGTAAAAGTATCTAATTGGAATAGTGAGAGCTACCTATGCTATTAATAGAAAAGGAAGTGTGTTTCAACCCAAAAGGTGATTGAATAATTCAAGCAGCTGATTAGGGCTAGAGGGCACAGGCCAGCCCAGCGGGCAGAATTATTGCAGATTCCTCAAACACTATGGGCTTCCCCAGTGGCGTGGTGGTAAAGAACCCGCCTGCCAATGCATGAGACATGAGAGGTGTGGGTTTGATCTCTGAGCTGGGAAGGTCTCTTGGAGGAGGGTGTGGCGACCTGCTCAGTGTTCTTGCCTGGAGAATCCCGTGGGCAGAGGAGCCTGGTGGGCTGCAGTCCATGGAGTCACAGAGTTGGACACGACTAAAGCCACACAGCACACACGCGCGTCAACACTGACATTTCAAAAGGCTTTTAAAAATCAGCAAGTCTCTAATAACAATGAAACTAATTTGGAAGCAAATAAACACTTTAAAACAACTGGTAATTCTTCTACATGACAAGTAATTTGGAACCATTTACAGGAAAGGGGGAAAAGAATCTCCAGTTTTCCAACCATCTTCTCAATTTCCCATGTATTTATGCAGAAACAGCAGAAAATGAGAAATGTTCAGGTTTGATCAGTTCAGTTCAGTTCAGCTGCTCAGTCGTGTCCGACTCTTTGCGACTCCATGAATCGCAGCATGCCAGGGCTCCCTGTCCATTACCATCTCCCGGAGTTCACTCAGACTCACATCCGTCGACTCCGTGATGCCATCCAGCCATCTCATCCGCGGTCGTCCCCTTCTCCTCCTGCCCCCAATCCCTCCCAGCATCAGAGTCTTTTCCAATGAGTCAACTCTTCACATGAGGTGGCCAAAGTACTGGAGTTTCAGCTTTAGCATCATTCCTTCCAAAGAAATCCCAGGGTTGATCTCCTTCAGAATGGACTGGTTGGATCTCCTTGCAGTCCAAGGGACTCTCAAGAGTCTTCTCCAAAACCACAATTCAAAAGCATCAATTCTTCGGCGCTCAGCCTTCTTCACAGTCCAACTCTCACATCCATACATGACCACAGGAAAAACCATAGCCTTGACTAGATGGACCTTAGTTGGCAAAGTAATGTCTCTGCTTTTGAATATACTGTCCAGGTTGGTCATAACTTTTCTTCCAAGGAGTAAGCGTCTTTTAATTTCATGGCTGCAATCACCATCTGCAGTGATTTTGGAGCCCCCAAAAATAAAGTCTGACACTATTTCCACTGTTTCCCCATCTATTTCCCATGAAGTGATGGGACCAGATGCCATGATCTTCGTTTTCTGAATGTTGAGCTTTAAGCCAACTTTTCCCCTCTCCTCTTTCACTTTCATCAAGAGGCTTTTTAGTTCCTCTTCACTTTCTGCCATAAGGGTGGTGTCATCTGCATATCTGAGGTTATTGAGATTTCTCCCGGCAATCTTGATTTCAGCTCGTGTTTCTTCCAGTCCAGCGTTTCTCATGATGTACTCTGCATAGGAGTTAAATAAGCAGGGTGATAATATACAGACTTGACGTACTCCTTTTCCTATTTGGAACCAGTCTGTTGTTCCATGTCCAGTTCTAACTGTTGCTTTCTGACCTGCATACAGATTTTCCTCCCAAGGAGCAAGCACATAACTTTTCTTCCAAGGAGTAAGCGTCTTTTAATTTCATGGCCACAGTCACCATCTGAAGTGATTTTGGAGCCCCCCAAAATAAAGTCTGACATTGTTTCTACTGTTTCCCCATCTATTTCCCATGAAGTGATGGGACCAGATGCCATGATCTTCGTTGGCAAAGACATGGCAAATGGATGGAGAAACAGTGGAAACAGGGTCAGACTTTATTTTGGGGGCTCCGAAATAAAGGTTAGGTGGTCTGGTATTCCCATCTCTTTCAGAATTTTCCACAGTTTATTGTGATCCACACAGTCAAAGGCTTTGGCATAGTCAATGAAGCAGAAAATAGATGTTTTTCTGGAACTCTCTTGCTTTTTCCATGATCCAGCGGATGTTGGCAATTTGATCTCTGGTTCCTCTGCCTTTTCTAAAACCAGCTTGAACATGAGGGAGTTCACGGTTCACGTATTGCTGAAGCCTGGCTTGGAGAATTTTGAGCATTACTTTACTAGCATGTGAGATGAGTGCAATTGTGCAGTAGTTTGAGCATTCTTTTTGCATTGCCTTTCTTTGGAATTGGAATGAAAACTGACCTTTTCCAGTCCTGTGGCCACTGCTGAGTTTTCCAAATTTGAGATATATTTACTGAAACCTTACTCAGTTCTAGGAGGCTATTTTAAGCACTATACATACATATATGTATTTATATATGTATATATGTCACTGTGCTGTGACAACCATCCTATGAAAAAGACCTTATTATTACTCTGATTTTACAGAGGAGGAAGCTGGTAATTAACTTGCCCAAGGTCACACAGCTATTAAATTACAGAAGTAGGAACTGAACCGGAGCAACCTATTTCCTGAATTAACACTTTCAATTGCCAGACTAAATTGAATTTATCAAGAGTTTTTCGAGAGAAGTTTAGTCGGGGTGGGGAAAGCTGTTTTAATTTTGCCTTTGGGCTTCCCTGGTGGCTCCGTGGTAAAGAATCTGCCTGCCAATGCAGGAGACATGGGTTGGATCCGGGAAGATCCCACATGCCAAAGAGCAGCTAAGCCTGTGTGCCAGAACTACTGAGCCTGTGCTCTAGAGCTCGGGAGCCCAGGAGCCACAACTTCTGAAGGCTGAGTTCCTGAAAGCCCATGCTCTACAGCAAAAGAAACCACCTCAGTGAGAAGCCTGAGCATCACAGCCGGAGAGCAGCCCTTGCTTGGTGGGGAAAAGCCATGAGGCGACAAAGACGCAGCACAACCAAAAGTAAGTAAATAAATAAGAGTGGACTGTGGAAAATTCTGAAAGACGCGGCAAATGGATGGAGAAACAGTGGAAACAGTGTCAGACTTTATTTTGGGAGGCTCCAAAATCACTTCAGACGGTGACTGCAGCCATGAAATTAAAAGGCGCTTGGTCCTTGGGAGGAAAATTATGACCAACCTAGACAGCATGTTAAAAAGCAGAGAAGTTATTTTGCCAACAAAGGTCCGTTTAGTCAAGGCTATGGTTTTTCCAGTGGTCATGTATGGATGTGAGAGTTGGACTATAAAGAAATCTGAATGCCAAAGAATTGATGGTTTTGAACTGTGGTGTTGGAGGAAGACTCTTGAGAGTCCCTTGGACTGCAAGGAGATCCAACCAGTCCATCCTAAAGGAAATCAGTCCAGAATATTCATTGAAAGGACTGATGCTGAAGCTGAAACTCCAATACTTTGGCCACCTGATGCAAAGAACTGACTCATTTGAAAAGACCCTGATGCTGGGAAAGATTGAAGGTGGGAAGAGAAGGGGACGACAGATGATGAGATGGTTGGATGGCATCACTGACTCAATGGACATGAGTTTGAGTAAACTCTGGGAGGTGATGGACAGGGAGGCCTGGCGTGCTGCCGTCCATGGGGTTGCAAAAGAGTTGGACGTGACTGACTGAACCGAAATGAAATAAAAGTTATTTTTAAAATTGGTGTTATTAGAAGTTTTCTTTTGATAGCTCTGCAACCACCTACTCATACATATTTTGATTCTTACTGATGCAATGCTAACACAATCTATCATATAAAGTATTTCGTATTTTTCCTATTTTCTTTCAATAGTTGTAGAGAACATGGCCACTGAACTTGCGAAGAGGCACAAATGCTAGCTTGGCCTCTATCTGGAATGTTCTTTCCGCAAATATTTGCCTGACTTGCTCTGTCACTTCCTGCAAGCTCTGCTCGGGTGTCACCTCTGTAGAGAATGTTCCCCGTCTACACTTTGGTATGGCGCCCAATCATTTCTTTATCCTCACATTTTCCTTTATATTTTTTTCTTCATGGTACCTATAGCCACCTGACCTTATTCATTCACTCATTGGTTCGTTTATTGAGTCATTTTCTTCTCCTTCTTGAATGCAAGCTCTATACCATCTACTATTGGGTTGGCCAAAAAGTTCATTCGGCTTGTCCCCATGAAGCCAAACGAAATTTTTGGCCAGCCCAATACATCCTCAGTGCCAAGTTCTTGAAAAGTTTTAGCTGAATCAATCAATTAAATCTATTGACTCCCATGTTGTAAATGGTATACTGTTATTTTTTCAGAGAAACAGAGAATGTGCTTATTAAGGGTCAGTACAGTGTAGCAGGAAAAAATTCAGCATCATGAGACCTAGGTTCTGGCCCTAGTTCCACCACTACTCTGCAGTCATTTGATCCAATCTCTCTGAACTGCAGTTGGCTGTCTTTTAAGATGGAATAACAGAATCTAGGAAATGGGGTGGCCATGTGAGATTAGGGGTGGGAGCGTGCTAAACTTTATGACATCTCAGGTATACATTGATATTCATTGTGCATTTTATGTGTGTACATTTATGACAAAATGGAAAAAAATCTGAAGTAATAAAGAGGAGTCCTTAATACGGATTCTACTGCTGTTTGTTTTAGTGGTGTGACCTTTGGCAAGTTACTGCCTCTGTCTGGATTTATACTTACATTTGATATAGGTTTCATTAGATACTCTCCAGTTCCTTTTCAATACTAAGATGTTATTTCTAGATATGAGATCAATATTTTAAGACCTAGTTTTAAATACAAATGTTTCAATAATAATTTTCAATAAACGATCGTGTGTAATTTGTGAAGCATGAGTTCACAAATTTAGAAGTAATTACATCAATAGATTTCAAACCACAGTATTAGAATTGACCCCCAAGTAACTCTTGCTTTACTATGTACAGTACGCAGAAAACACAGGAAAATTCTACACCAAATAGAAATAAGCAATCAATGCAAGAAAGTTTGCTATCTTGAATTTAGTTGTGTTTTTTTTGAAGAAGAATTTGAATAATCACTCATGTAAAGTTTTATAAATAACAATCCCCTAATGGACATATCGGAGAAGGCAATGGCACCCCACTGCAGTACTCTTGCCTGGAAAATCCCATGGATGGAAGAGCCTGGAAGGCTGCAGTCCATGGGGTCGCTGAGGGTTGGACACGACTGAGCGACTTCACTTTCAATTTTCACTTTCATGCATTGCAGAAGGAAATGGCCACCCACTCCAGTGTTCTTGCCTGGAGAATCCCAGGGACGGGGGAGCCTGGTGGTCTGCCATCTCTGGGGTGGCACAGAGTGGGACACGACTGGAGTGACTTAGCAGCAGCAGCAGCAATGGACATATACACACTGCTTTATTTAAAATGGTTAACCAATAAACTCCTACCTGGAATTCTGCTCAAAGTTATGTGGCAGTCAGGATGAGAACAGTGTTTGGGGGGGAATGGATACATGTATATATATGGCCGAGTGCCTTCACTGTTCATCTGAAACGATCCCAATATTGCTAATAGGTGATACCCTTATACAAAATTTAAAGTTAAAAACACACACACAAAAAACAAACCTGTAAAACTGTCCCATTGTTAGCCACACATCAAATCAAAATGCTACATGATTTTCTTACTCAGAGATGAGACTATTAGTGTTCCCAGAAGTAGAAAGTAATGTACAAATTAACATAGTTTGTTGTATTTGATTTTTCACTCATTGCCTTGATAAGATGCATTGAAAAATGAAGATAGTTTCTTTTACTTACGTTTGTTCCTGGCCCCAACTTTTCCCCAGGAAGATTAAAAAACAAAGTATGCCCCACAGGCCCATGCTGGAGGCACTGGTAAACCATCGATATGACCTTCCTGAAGTAACTCTCCTTTTTAAAGAAATCGAGATTGAAGAACTTGGGTAAGTTGGTTTACTGGTTAATTATTAATGTCAAGAAGAGGTACTTCTGAGTAGGAAAAATAAAATTGGAATGGAAACACTCTTTAATGCCCAGGTATAAAAGTAGAAGATTTTTATGAGAAGATATTTTATACAGATTTACACCTAGAGAATTTATTTTGATTAATACAAATAAAGGATTCTAACATAAAAGTTTGGCACTGCAATGAACGTCTCAAAGTTAAAAATCAGTAAGTTGATTGTCTTCTGTCTCTTGACCAGGCAATTGCTCTGAAAGTATTATCATGAAAGCCTGACTCTGGAGACGCTCTGATGGAGACCCAGCGGGATTTAGTTTCACATGAAGGTGATTTCAGAATGGGCCTGGTTCAGAAGGGCTTGTGAGCTGTCTTTCTAGAGAAGACCTGAATGGTAGCGTCATTGGCATTGGAAATGGCAGAAGAAGAAGACAGATCTGCAAAGGAATAAGTCCTTGGTCTGTTCAGTTCAGTTCAGTCAGTTCAGTTGCTCAGTCGTGTCCGACTCTTTGCGACCCCATGGACTGCAGCATGCCAGGCCTCCCTGTCCATCTGTTCCAGAAAGAAGCTGAATGTTAGGTGGAGAAAAGATTGTGGCTGGCAATGAAAGTATCCTGCTGAGGATGCTGTATCATTTTCTACAAAATAAAAGATGAATCAAATACTTTAGTTTTTACCAGAGAATGGATATCCTCAATATCTATTAATTCAGACACCACAAATTCAAAATTTGCATTCATTCAGGCACAGAATATATTTCTTTTCTAAAAAATAAATGTACGCTATACTTTTCAATGAGGTTTTTAATCATTTTCATAAAAGAGCTTAAAGAAAACAAAGCTTCCTATGGTCTGAGCCTTGAATTTAATTTAGAAAAAAATTTTTAAGATTTTTATGATGCTTGAAAGTGAAAGTGTTAGTTGCTCAGTCGTGACCAACTCTTTGTGACCCCATGGACTGTTGTCCACCAGGCTCCTCTGTCCATGGAATTTTCCAGGCAAGAAAACTGGAGTGGGTAGCAATTCCTTTCTCCAGGGGATCTTCCTGACCCAGGGATCAAACCTGGGTCTTCCAAACTGCAGGCAGACTCTTTACTGTCTGAGCCACCAGGGAAGCCTTATGATGCTTGCTAGAAAGTTTTTATTTACTACCTTCCTTCTACTAGCACTGATTTCTGGCTTAGTAAAACAGATTTCTTTAAACAGTTTTCTATAATTCATGTTTTATATTCACATTGGTGACCCTTCTTTTGAATTAATAAGATTCTATTTTACCAACACTTTGTACTGAATTTATTAGGAAAAAAGGTGCACAAAGGAAAATTTGATATACAAAGTTCGTTAACAGTGTCTCTTACATACATTATTGAAATGGCAAAAATCTGTTACTATTGTCTGACCTTGGAGAAGGAAATGGCAACCCACTCCGGTATTCTTGTCTGAAGAATCCCACGGACAGAGAAGCCATGGGGTTGCAAGAGCTGGACATGACTTAGAGACTAAACCACCACCATTATCTGACCTATTCGTTTCAGAAGGAAACCTGTAAAATAATTAAACTGGGTTGCGAAAGACGGGTCAAGTTAAAACAAACAAAATACTTTTGCCATCATTTTCGGGAAAAGATCTTCAGGAGAAAGCGAGAACATTCAAATGACCGTAGATATATTTGAAGTGAAGGAAATTTATTTGCATGTATTATGGAGTCAATATTGATCAGTGATATTAGTCACTTACCATTGGTGTGTTTCTTTGGTAGAAAACATTTAGAAAACAATGGATTTCACAGGTTCTCAATAGAACTACAGTTCAACTGCTTAGAGATTTCCAATTGCCTTTAACTAAAATGTTTTAATCTGCCTTACAAACATGGCTCAAAGATGGATTCTTCTTTACATTTTAAAATGTTGACCTCTGGAGGAGTCTTTGGTTTTTATACAGATGTGTGGATGGTGCTCAGTTGTGTCCGACTTGTTGAGACCCTGTAACTACAGCCCGCCAGGCTTCCCTGTCCCTGGGATTTTCCAGGCAAGAATACTGGAGTGGGTTGCCATTTTCCACTCCAGGGGATCTTTCTGACCCAGGGATCAAACCCACGTCTCTTGCATCAGCTGGCAGATTTTTCACCACTGCACCACCAGATAATCCATCTCTAAAGAGGAGAAACCAGGTCTGGCAGGAACTTTGGTGGTCTTTTGATCTTCCTGCTAATGCTACCATTTGACCCTCAGATGGGCCCTACATGACCTCACTTAGCTCACAAGGCCTCTCTTAATCTGAGTCTTGCTTGATTCTCCAGCCTTTATGCACCTCTTCTTCACTGCAGCCATGTAGCTGAATTACTTATTATTCCCTGAAGTCACCATGACATGCAAATGCTCCTAGCAGGGTAGTAAACAGTCAGTCAAGTACTATTACTATTATGATTAACCTATTTATACCTTCAATTAGGTGTCCCTTCAGAAACGAGGGTTAAATATGGGTTACTGCTACTGGCACTGCAGGACGCAACTCACTCAGAATCTACTTAAGTGCTTGCCCATAACACCAGTGAGGAAAGAAATCTTGGGGTTTACACTACAGCTAGCTGTGGAACCTTATGAGTAAATGCCTCTCATTGGTTACTTGTCTTCCAAAATATTTACACAAATTTGAAAAGACATTTAGCTACAAAAAGTTTATTGAAACAAAGTCTTACAGGGAAGCCCAATGTAGAAACTAGTTAGAATGGAGGTGCTCCAGGTGAGTAGAAGGGATGGCCCTGCTCTCTGCTCAGGGGCACCCCCAGACGGCCTTAGGAGGCTCTAGGAACCCTAGGGCCCCTGGACACTCGGTTTAAACACACTCTTCCAAGTGTTCCTGCTTCACTTGGCCCATTCCTTATTTCCCTCTTCTCTTAATAAATCCCCACAACCATCTTGAAATTAGTTTTCAGTTGATTAGGCCAAAGGAGAGACCAGCATCTCTCTCCTTGAGTCCAAGATCCACTGCTTAGCTGCGTGTTGAAATTCTTCTCTCAGGTGACCTGGGCTATCAACATCACATCCTCTAAAAACCCCCCTTCCCCCTCAGTCTTATACCTCTGTCCCACACCCAAGACTCTGATATCCCAACATTGAATCAGGAATTCACCCCAGCGGGCAGGAAACCTTATTAGAGGGTAACAGGAAAATAAACACTCTAGGTTTATATCCCAGAAAACTTTCACACATTTGCCTCTAACACTAGTATAGGAATGCACTTTGTAGAATTATTTGCAATAGCAAAAACTTGGGAGCAACGTTAACAATGATAAATATATTACTGTATATTCATACCATGGAATGCAGTGTTGGCTGGGATGACACAAAAAGCATAGTAACATTTATATTTCTACAAATGTAAAAGCATACATGGGCTTTTCCAGGCGGCTCAGTGGTGAAGAATCTGCTTGCCAGTGCAGGATGTGAGTTCGACCCCTGATCCTGGAAGATCCCTTGAAGGAGGAGATGCAACCCAGCCCAGTATTCTTGCTTGGAAAATTTCATGGGCAGAGGAGCCTGGCAGGCTACAGTCCATAAGGTCACAAAGAGTCGAATATGACTGAGCAACTGAGCATGCATGCATGCATGCAATGACCTACACATATGTGTGAAATGCGTGTATGTTAAGTCGCTTTAGTCATGTCTGACTCTTCGTGACCCCATGGACTGTAGCCCTCCAGGCTCCTCTGTCCTTTGGATTCTCCAGGCAAGAATACTGGAGTGGGCTGCCATGCCCTCCTCCAGGGATCCTCCTGACCCAGGGTTAAACCTGCATCTCTTAGGCTCCTGCACTGGCAGGCGGGTTCTTTACGGCTAGTGCCACTTGGGAAGTGAAAGGTAAACACTAAATCTGAAGAGTTGATTTGTCTGTGAAGGGAAGGAGAAATTTGTGATAGGAAAGAAGTATATGCTTCCACTGTATCTATCACCTTTTGTTTTAAAGGAACACCTGAAACCAGTATGGCAATATCTTACAAATAATTCAGTAAGGTTTAGTGGTAGTTATACAGGTGTATAGGTCAGTCGCTGTGTTTTTCTAAACATTTTAAATATTTCATTGAGAAAGAAGTATGGCCTGCAGTGAGGCAGGCTTGAATTCAAACCCTGGCTCTGTCTGATTAGCTTCGTGATTTAGGTATAAAATCAAAACAGTAAAACCTCATAGTGCTGATGGGAGAATGAAATGAAAAATGTAAAGCTCTTAGCACACAGCATGAACCTGAAAACGGCCGCTAGTGTTTACTACTAGGGTAAGATACAGTTGTGATCTTCTTCTTAAAATATACATATATAGAAGGAAATGGCAGCCCACTCTGGACTATTGCCTGGAAAATCTCATGGACAATGGAGCCTGGTAGTCCATGGGGTCGCAAAGAGTCGGACACGACTGAGCGACTTCACTTTCACTTTCCTGTGCATAGGATCACACCAATCTGTCTTTCAATACAGTCAGAACTGGCTATCAGGATGAAAGAATCTCTTTATCACTGAGCCCAGCAGAATTGTGCCCCCACTTCCTTTCTGGTTTGTTCATTTGCTGTCAATTAAAGATCTGATGCTTTTGAACTGTGGTGTTGGAGAAGACTCTTGAGAGTCCCTTGGACTGCAAGGAGATCCAACCAGTCCATTCTGAAGATCAGCCCTGGGATTTCTTTGGAAGGAATGATGCTGAAGCTGAAACTCCAGTAGTTTGGCCACCTCATGCGAAGAGTTGACTCATTGGAAAAGATGCTGGGAGGGATTGGGGGCAGGAGGAGAAGGGGACGACCGAGGATGAGATGGCTGGATGGCATCACGGACTCAATGGATGTGAGTCTGAGTGAACTCCAGGAGTTGGTGATGGACAGGGAGGCCTGGCGTGCTGCGATTCATGGGGTCACAAAGAGTCGGACACGACTGAGCGACTGAACTGAACTGAAAGATCTGAGATTAGATGACTGAACTCTTGAAGTCCAAATAATTGCTACTTCCTGAGAGTCTGACATTCTGACTTAGTGAGTGAAGAGCACAAAATGTCTCCCACGGAACAGAATCTTTTTTAGAAGATTTAGAATTTTTCCCTCTTGTTTATGGTGTTGATCACCATTAGCAGATCATGTGTACCCTCCTACTTTTATCTCATAAGCTGTGAAAGATCTACACTTGGGAAGACCCTCCTGTCTCTGTATCAAAGATACTGCCTGAAGCGTTTTTCTTACTTCCCAGGAATAGGTCTAGTAATTAAGAAGAAAGCTTATAAATGTTAATTTGCAATTTCAAGAAGGGCTACAAACTCCATTGCATTTTACCAGGTGCTATATGAAATTCAGACATGGAGACCCTTTAAAGAGATCATCCAAATAATGACAACACAATAGGTACCAATTATCAGCTCCACGTCACAGGCATTGTAAGGATTAACTTACATAAACTGTTTCTAATCTGCACAACCACTCTGAAAGGTACTATGACCTCAGGTGACCAATGAGTAAACAGTGATTACCCAGAGAAACACAGTGATTTGCCTCAAGGAACACATCTCATAACTTGCAGAGATGGGGATTTGATTGTGTTAGGATCAGTGGGAAAAAGAAGAGAGATAGCAAGCCCTGCTGAAGTCTGTCTTTCTCTTTGACACGGTCTTCAGCTACCTGGGCTTCCCAGATGGCGATAGGATCTGGACAGTCCCCTGGAGGAGGGTATGGCAACTCGCTCCAGTATTCTTGCCTGGAGAATCCCATGGACAGAGGAGCCTGGTGGGCCATGGTCCACAGGGTTGCAAAGAAAGAGTCGGGCATGACAGAAGTGACTCAGCACACACACCCACTCTTTTGTCTGGGATTGAGTCTCTGCTTTATAGACTCTTTAAGGATTTGTAGCCTACTCCATGCATTTTGATCTGTACATTCTAGGTGAAGGTTCAAAAGTACAAGTTGGGAATAGATGTGACACTACTCTGGGTCTCCCTCATAGGGCGTCAGGTTGAGACTGACTGGAGGGGCAACCAGGCAGATGACGTATTGGGGAGATTAGCAGGAGAGGCTAGAGAAGGGAAGAACCAAGAGCAGCGAGATGAACCATGTCAGAGGAAGCTGAAAATCCAAGGGGGGGATGATTTAGAGTTTAAGTTCCCAAATGGTAACTGAAGAAAGATAAAGAAGAAAGGTGTTGCTCAAACTATTATTGTACGTCTCCAGAGTGGTTGATTGAAATAACACGTCCACTCGGGTTCCTAACTCAATAACAGAATAAGGGAGGACTTCTGAGGACAGAATGGAGAGGAAGTGGAAACTAATAAGGCCCAAAGAGAAAATCAGTCATTCTGTTTGTGATAGGATGCAGTTAAGCACGTTTCTTCAGAGGAAACAAAAAGAGACAAAAGAAGGTGCCCACTCTCCATTTATGTCTGCGTCACTGAAGCTATTTTTTCCTGTATGTTAGACCTTGGGGCTTCCCTGGTGGCTCAGAGGGTAAAGCGCCTGCCTGCAATGTGGGAGACCGGGTTTGATCCCTGGGTTGGGAAGTTCCCCTGGAGAAGGAAATGGCCCACTCCAGTATTCTTGCCTGGAGAATCCCATGGATGGAGGAGCCTGGTGGGCTACAGTCCATGGGGTCGCAAAGAGTCGGACACAACTGAGCGAGCTCACTTCACTTCACTTCAGCCCTTGTAAAGAATGAAGCTCTGGCCATTAACCTCTTGTTTGGCTTCACCGTCACACACTTTTTTCAGATAATATACTTCTTGTTCAGCATGAGCTCTCTTACCTAATTCTAGTACCTGTGATGCATTGGTACTCATCCACTCATCCAGTGGCTAGATGTGGTAGTGTCTCCAAGATGGCCCCAGTGTCCCTGCCTCCCTGGTATTCATGGCCTTGGGTGACCCCCTCCCGCTCTGTATCAGGGTTGGCTCATCTGACCAATAGCATATAGCAAGTGCAGAGGTGTGTGGCTTCAGAGGAGTCATGGAAGACATCGCCCTTCCCACCTGGCTGTCTCTGGGACTGCCTGCTCTGGGGGAGGCCAGCCACCATGTAGTAAAGACACTTAAGAAGCCTGTGGAGAGGCCCATGTGGAAAGGAACTGAGGCCTCCTGCCTCACATGAGTGAGTCCCTGTGGAGGTAAATCCCCAGCTCTAGTCATGCCTTTCAGTGACCACAGCCCCAGCTACAACTTGATTGCGCAATCTTGAGAAAACCTGAACCCAGAACAAAATTATGCAGCAAAGCCATTTCTAATGAGCAATAGCCCATTGGTGGTGGTAGTGAATACAGGTGCTTTCATGAGACTTGCATCTTTAGAAAAACAGCTGTTACAGAATACAAGTTAACTATTGCTATGTTATCAATTACCCCAAAATTTAGGGGCTTAAAATAAACAATTATCTTCACAGTTTTATTGGGCAAGAATTCGGGAATGGCTTCGCTGGATAATTTTGGCTTAGGTTCTCTCTTGAGTTTGCAATCAAGCTGTTAGCTGAGGCTGCGGTCTCCAAAAGGCTTGACTGTGGCTGGAGGATTTCCCTGCGTGGTGGCTCACTCTCTCGACTCTGAACAGGAGGCCTCAATTCCTTTCCATACGGGGCCTAAACTACTATATATAAAATAAATAAGCAACAAAGATATACCATTTAGTGCAAGGAATTATACCCATTATCTTGTAATAACCTAAGATAGAGTATAATTTGCAAAAATACTGAATCACTATGCTATACACCTGAAATTAACACAACATTCTAAATCAACTGTTCTTGTTGTTGTTTGGTCATACTTCAATTAAAGAGGAAAATAATCTTTAATTTGCAATTGCACTTTCAGTTCTTAACTATGGGCTCAGAGGCCTGCTTAAAGGCGCCACCTGCTGGTAGTAACTTAATAGCATCCCAAGAAGGCCGGAATAATGAGAGCTGAGGGTCAGAGCTAATCCATGACATCTTTCCAAGGTAAATTCTAGCTTCTCATTTTATGTCGCTTCCGAGAGCTAGCCTCTACAATTCCTTTAAATAAAAACACCTGCCCTGCATTCTTCATGGGAATGCTTAAATGTGATATCCCTGAGCAATGAAAAGTCGTATAAACATTTAAGGAGGTCGTATGTCCATTCTTTCTAGCATCGTATCTCTCCTGCTTTACCAACTCCTTTCTTTCAGCATGCAAACATACAAAAGTCTCCATTAATAGGAAAAAGGCAAATATCAAAAAACTTTCTGATGGATTCCCCCCAAATAACTTTGAAAGCCCCCCCCAACTTTGTATAATTTTTGTTTCCCTCATTTATCCATAGACTCCTTCAGAATGTTTTATGGATATCTCCATGTAAGTTATATAAGAAATAAATAGAATGAACAGCAGCAGAGGCCACTTGATAATGGTTGGCATGGTTTGGCATTGTTTCATTTTACAGATAAAGAAACTGATGCTCAGAAAGGGTTACAAGAACGGCAGGAAGGAAGGAAGGAAGAAAGGCAGGGCTGCCCAGAATCATAGGAACGAGCAGTCAAGGGCGTCTGTAAAATTCGAAGGTCCCAGGGCGATACGAAAGCGTAGAGCTGCTTATCCATAAAGCAAGAACAGTGCTGTTAAACGTTTTACGATATAAAGCCTTTTCTTCTGTGGCGTCTCCCTTACCTTGCCAGGTGCACCTGCTGCACAAAACCACCTCAGCTGCCTCAGTTTACTTCCTGATTCTGTGACTCTATCAACACTCAAATATCAACAAGAAGAGCCTGAAAGGAAGGGGAGCTACTGAGTGCCCTGTCTTTCCCTGTCCTTCTATGTCAGCATATTTAGTG
Organism: Oryx dammah; assembly: GCF_014754425.2. Lineage (NCBI taxonomy): Eukaryota > Metazoa > Chordata > Mammalia > Artiodactyla > Bovidae > Oryx > Oryx dammah. Next base: position 108,547,362 of record NW_024070185.1, read on the forward strand.
TAAGTGTTTGGCTAATAACAACAGGAACAAGAAAGAATATGATGAAGCGCCTCAGCCATTCGCGTTTCTTCGAATGCTGCTGTCACCTCTCGGCATGCAGACCATGTTCTGGTTCCTGTGGAAAGTGTGGCCTCTACGGGCCGTCAGCACAGTCGCAGACAGGACTCCTCACTGCGTGCTCACTTTCAGTCTCACTAAACTTCTGCACACTGTGGGTCCACTGAAGCCCTGTGTTCACAGGGCATCATGAATGCTCTGTGGGAAGGGGGTGGCCAGAGGCGACGGGCACCTGTATCACACACATCTTCGGTAACTCAAATGCATGCTCTGTTGTCCTGTCAGAGTTTACCTATGAAACACAAGTTCAGGAACACCCCTGGTGGTCCAGGGGTTACGAATCTGCCGTCCAGGGGACGGGGACATCGACTTGACCCCTGATTGGGGAACTTAGATTCCTGTATACGGCAACTAAGCCCCTGCCCGACAGCGAGAGAAGCCTGTGTGCGGCAAGGAAGACCCCGTGCAGCCAAAAAACACCAAACCAACACAACAGCAACAAACAGGTTCAGAAGATAAAATTATTAATAATTTCATGACAGGAGCAACAGAGCACCAAACTCAGCGTGGGGCCCTGCAGAGCACCAGGCCCTGGTCCGCGCGTAGGCTTCACACCCACAGGCCAGTTCTGGAGCAGCTGAGCCACGAAAGATCTCAGATCTGACCCCAAGGGCAAGTCTCTTAGCACAGCACATGGAGGCCTGCTCGAATAACATAGGGCAAGGCACTGGCAGAGTGACAAAGATCGCCCAGACGATGAGAAAGCTTTAAGAGGCTATACATTAGGCAACATTGAACTGCTGGTCTTGCCTCCAGGAAGGTTAGAGAAGCTCCTGAAGATCCAGAAGAACTGAGGACTGGGGTAATGGGAACGGGTAAGATTAGGGTGAGGGTTAGGACAATAGGGGTGACGGGGTTAAAATCCAGAGGAGAAGGGTGAGGCGGTAGAAGTGTTTGGAAGGAGACGGTTATTAGAAAGATAGAACAGTCTAATTACTTACAGTGGATGTAGATTGTCAGGGGTTACGACCTAAAAGTAGGTCAGTTCCAAGGGTGGGACGGACAACGTCCTAAACTCTAGATGCTTAGGGAGCTCTCATTTTAGCAGCCGGTATCTATAGGGTACTTTCCAAAGGGGACAAGAGTAGGCAGCCAGTATCAGCAGTCCAACGAAATGATGTTACAAGAGCTAGGGCAATCCTGGGATGTATTCCTCAGGAGGCCAGGCCTACAGGTAGGATCAGCTACAAGGCTGAGGCCAGAGAACAGTCAAGTGTAGGCGGAGTCCCTGATCAGGAAACAGACCAAGAGGGAGAGACACTGTCTGTGGGTACAGGGTTTTTGTTGTGGACGATGAGAAAGTTTGGGGTATAAATGGTGGTGGTGGTTCCATAACATCGTGAATATACTGTGAATGAGAATGCCATTGAGTTGAGTACTTGTGCGCAATTAAAATGGTAAACATTATGTTATGTATATTTTGCCATAGTTAAAAAAAAAAAAAACAAAACCTCTAGGTAAAAAAAATGAAATAGAGTAGGGTATTAGGTTTACCAGACCAGGGAGGAGCCAGCTATCCAAAGATTAGAATTAAGTTACATATACCTCGCAAAGAGTCGGACACGACTGAGTGACTTCACTATACCATAGGGAATATATACGGGGTGAGGGCTGTTAAAAACTTTTTTCTCCTCTTTCAGAGGAGGAGGCAAAGCAGGTTGAGATGGACACCTCAGCAGCCTCTTTCCCTTCCCTGGGCAGGTTTCCTCATCTCAGCATCTACTGCACCAGGTCCTGGAGACAGACTCCGGGGCCGAGACCACGGGGATTTGGGCAAGGTTCTGCCCCAATTCTGGGTGAATTTGGGTGCATTCTGCACTGTGAGGAGGGCCCCTCCCACAGAGTCCAGGTCTAGGCCATGGCTAAGGGGCACCTCAAGAAGCTGTAAGATCCTGGTTTAGGTAGGGAATTACCTCTCAAAATTCCCTCAGCACCCTAGGAACCCAAACCCCCAGGGCCACGTGGAATCTAGCGTCCAGTGTGCTTGGCAAGAAGGTCTGCATTGGCACCCCAGCCCCCCTGCCTCCTTCTAAGAGTCAGCTTCTCCATCCTTGTAACTGGCGGGGTGCATCCAGCCATCCCTAGCTTGGAGAAGAGAGCTGCGGTGGAGAGGGAGGGCATGGTGGAGGATGAGGTGCTTGGATGGTGTAGAGAGGAGGTTGGGCTTTCTTCAGGGATGGAAAGAGATAAACAATGGCTCAATCGGATGGAAGTGGTTGGCAGCTGGGATGAGCTCTAAAGGAAGAAGGAAAGGGAAAAGAGGTACGAGGTTGAGATTTAGGTGCTTCTACAGTCATTCATTCAACAAATGTTTACTGAATACCTAAAATGTGCCAGACACTGAGCTAGGCGTGAAGTAGCCATGGGGAACCAGAGAAGGAGCTTGGGTCTAGCACTGAGGATTGATCATCCAATAAGCAGTTATACCAACCTGTGATGAGTATCATGACGGGGAAACAAGGTGAAGAAAAATGAATTTATATTAATTAGGATTAGCTGCTGCTGTATATAACAGGCAGCTACTGCTTAAATGAAATACACATTTATTTCTTTCCCACATCAAAGAAAGCCAAGGCTGGAATGGGAGATCCACATGTCATCAAAAGTAGGGGCTATGACAACTTCATCCCACCACGCTAGCTTCCATGCTCAGTGTTACCTCATGGTCCAAGCTGGCTGCTGGAGCGCCAACAATTGTTTCTGAGTTGAGGGCTGTTAAAAAAATGGGGGCAAAACAAACAAAAAAAAAGACAGAGACCCATTTCTGTTGAAACAACTTTCTTTTGAAGACCCTTTCTGGAAGTCCCATACAATTTATATTTCCTTGGAGACTTGGGACTTGGCTGTACTCAAATCCAAGGGAAATGGGGCAGCAATGTAGCCATCTAAAATTCAGGTTTTGATAATAAGGAACAAAGAAAGAATTAATGCTGGTTGGTTAGCAGTCTCTGACATAGCATTTTCATCTTTTGCCTTTGCTATTCAGGAATATTGAGGATGGGATGCTCAGATCTATGAAAGATTATTATTTTGGGAAATATAGAGAATTCCCTTCTAGTAGAAGGCAGAGTTCATAAAGAAATATACTTAAATATTTCAGTTTAAGACCTTGATTTTCAGAGGAATAAAGTGAAATTTTCTGCCAATATGCACTAAACAAATTAGTCTTTAGATGAAGTATTTTGAAGACCATAATTTATGAAACGTACTTACTTTTGTCATCCTCTACATTTGTATTTATTTAAAAATTAATTTTTGTTCAAGTTGTTTTCACATCCATGAACTTATTAGGGTTTTTACAACTCTCAACATGGTGGCTAGAATAAATGCTGAATTCAGAGAGGTCAAGTGACTTGCTCAGGACCACACAGCCAAATAGGAGAGGTTGCTAAGCTAGAATCCAGATCAGGCATGTATTTGGCAGATTTGTAGTGTGTGCCCGGTGCCGAGGAAGTGAACACACTCACCGCTCTCAGGCAGCGTCAGGACGTAGGCTCAGGAATCAGACGGCACTGGGTCCCAACACTATTAGCTGTTTGACCTCAGGCAAATTACCTCATCACTTTGTGCCTTGGATTCCTTATCTATGAAGGGGGAGCAGATAAGCTACCTACTTCATAGTGTTGTGGTAAGAATTAGATAAATTAGCTCTGATAAAAAGTTTAGGACAGAATCTGACCTTAAGTCCCCTGTCAGACATTAGTGAGACAGACAGACATTAAGTAAACAAGCATCCTTTTAAATGTGTTATGAAAACTTGAGATAAATAAGTCACAGGAAAGTGAAAGCTCTATCAGACCTTGGGCTTGGGGCCCACGGTAGTTTCGCTTAGAAAATGCCTTTAAGTGGTGCTCTGAGAAAATAAACTGGTGTTAACTACGTGAGCATTCTAGACTAGAATTTGGGATTTTAATTCCTGTGTTATATATTCATTTTTAATACATAGAGATTCTTTTTTTAATTACTTTTTATTGGAGTACAGTTGCTTTTAAATGTGTTACTTTCTGCTGTACAGCAAAGGGAATCAGTTACACACACACGTCTATCCCCTCTTTTTTGGACTTGCCATCGAGGCCACCACCCAGCGCTGAGTCGAGCTCCCTGTGCTGTGCAGCAGGCTCTCATCAGTTACCTGTTTTACTCATAGCAGTGCACACATGTCAGCCCCAGTCTCCCAGACCATCACACACCCCCTTCCCTGCACTGCAATTCGTAGCACAATTAATCTAAGGCCAATTTGTTGGTCCAGCACATTTGTAACCTTTTTTTTTTTTAGTAAAAAGAGCACGGGCCTGGAAATCAAAAGACCAAGGTTCTAGTTTTAGCTATGCCATCAACTCACTGATGATTTTATCTGCCAACCTTCCTATTTTTACAGAGGAGCCACCTTCCACTCCTGGCTCCAACATTAGCCTTTCTTTAGTTTTTGTATTGAGGTGAAATTCACTAACAGAAAATTAACCATTTCAAAGTGAACAATTCAGTGACATTTAGTACACTGACAATGTTCGGCAACCTCCACGTTTATCTACTTCCAAAATGTTTTCATTGCTTCGAAATAAAACCTCTTACCCAGGAAGCAGATCTCTCACATACTCCTAGTCCAGCCCCGCCACTGGCAACCACCAGCCTCTTAGAGTTTCTGTCGATTTACTGAAGGAAGACTTTTCTCGCCTCCCATCATTCCCACCAGAAATATGAACTGATCCTCTCCAAAACCTCCATTCAGCTTCCATGGTGATACATGAGTCACATACACATTGATTCTTTCGCGTCTTCCCTCTCCCTCCCGCAAGCTCCCCTGGCCTAACACCCTTCCCACCCCCAGCGCTCAGGGCCGCCTGCACTACAGTGAAGTGAGTCACGGGCAGGGGTTCCACCGTCAGGTTTCCCAGGCATTGGCTCTCGTGCCACACTTACCTGCTCTCTCAAGTTCCTGGGGCTCTCGTGTGGGAGATTAGCCCTTTTCATTGGCTCTTGGAACACTGTTGTTTATGGCCAGGAAATCATCTTTGCGCACCTGCAACCGCAGCACATCAGCCACACACAGGCCTGTGAGAGGCAGCGGGGCACAGAAGGTGCTGTGGGGCTCCCGGAGCGCTTTACCCTCTCTGAGATTCTTATGTTTTCTTTATTTGGAGGAGAAGAAAAGCATGAATTGAGTTTCCTTTTTTTTCTTTCTCTCCTCCTGAAAGTTCTACTTAGTGACATTTTTTTCCCTTCATCAATTAATATTTTAAGAGTCTGTCAAGGGCCAGCCCGCATACTGGCCAAAGCAGATAACAGTGGTGAATGAGACAAGGAAAATTTTCCCTCTGGTCTGGAAGACCTAAACAAACATATGATAAGATTTCAGAAGAGTATTATGCTTACCTGTAAAGTTAAAAAAAAAAACTTTTTGTTACAGAAAAGTTCAAGCCTATATAAAAAGTAGAGAGAATGGTATAATGAACCTACTACCCAGCTTCTGTGATTATTAACTCATGGTCAGTTTTTTTTCCCTCTATACCCACCTCATCTAGCACTCTCTGAATTATTCTGAAGCAAATCCCAGCAGCATATTATTTTATTTATAAACATTTCCATTTATTTATGTCTCTAAAACAATAACTTCCTTTTTAAAAATCCCACCCTCAAAAACAATGGTTATTTTTTAAAATCTCATCAAATATATAGTCAGAGTTTATAGTTATACCAATAGTTCATGAACTTACAAAAACAAATAACAACAAAGAAAGCAGAAAAGAACATGGAGTCACTTCCATTAGCTCTAGAGTAATTTACATTGAGGCACTATGGTAAAAACATATACCCACAACATATGGGCGTCCCTGGTGTCTCTGACGGTAAAGAATCTGTCTGCAGCGCAGGGGACCTCGGTTCAGTCCCAGGGTTGGGAAGATCTGCAGGAGGAGGGCACAGCAACCCACTGCAGTATTCTCACCTGGAAGATCCCCATGGACAGAGGAGCCTGCTGGGCTACAGTCCACGGGGTCACAAAGAGCTGGACGTGACTGAGCGACTGAGCACAGCACAGCACACCCACAGCATGTCGTAAAGGACTGAGTGTTGCTGAGTGTGTGATGACTGATACGTGAGGAACGGTAGCAACGTATCGCACCGATTCATGTGCACTTTCCCCTAGCACTTTAAAGTTTCTGCTACCGCATAATAGCAGCTGAACACAAAGTATATGAACCAGCTGAATGCAGCAAACAAATGAGAAATAGGCACTATGACAGTTTCCCTCTTGGTTCAATCTGGCCATCAGCTCTTCCAGATGTCTGTGCAGTTCATAGTCTTCATAACTCAGCCACCTCAGCCCTGCCTCGAATCACTTCCTGTCAAGCTACCCTGGCTGTTTTTCTTTTTGATACAGTACCGCGTTTACATTTTTGTTTTTAATGATGAACTTAACATCCTCTTAACTTCATCAGATTGTTGCTCTTGTGTTGCTGCTGTTAATGCTCTGGCTACCCAGTTGCATAGATATTTTTTAACAGTCTGTCCCAATCCTGTTTTTCAACGTAGCAAAAAAAGTCATTAATTATTATGGAACTCATTTATTGGGTGAAAATATTGACTTGTGAAAAATCAAATAAATTTTCTTTAAAAATAATTTTACAGATGGTATGGGTGTGTACTGTTACCCATAACTTGGGAGAGAACTCAGTAATGAGACTTGTCTTTAATCCCCTACCTCAACCCCCCAGGAAATCAGAAAGATTTTAGGAAAGCTGGAACTTGAAATCATGGCTCACAACATGATGGCTGCCTGGTAAAAACTTTAAATGAACAAAGTATGCCCAAATACATAGATATTTCTTTTTATTCTAGGTTTGGATGAGAGTCTAAAATATATTATTGCCAAAGTTCTGGTTGAACTGTTGATGAAATGACAAACATAATGAACAAACTGTCCCCTAATTCAGTATATCACTCTAGCTGCTTACCTTTATTTGAAACACCAACAGCTTGAATTTCCCAGGCAGTTAGAAAATCAGGTAGTATCAACTCTAGCTGATGCCTGATGGAAAATAAAATATTTCAAAGCCATCAAACATAGGTGATCTTTGATTAACTTGGAATCAACTTAACATGCTCTCCTATTAATTAGAATATTTGTGCTTTTCCCATATGGGCTCTTTAGGCAAACCACAAACAGACAAAGCTAAATCTGTGGCCACAGGTGGGAGTGAAGTTAAGAAAAGAACAGAGGCTGACAGAGTCCTCTTACATATTCAGACCAACCACCTGTGTATCTATTAGGTTGAACCACTTGAAACTGCTGCTTGTGTAGGTCAGAACTGCTTAGATCAGGCAGATACATACGGTTTGTCATAGACTGAATATTTGTGACCCCCGCCCCCAAATTCATACGTTGAAATTTAATTCCCAAAGTGCTGTTACCTGGAGGTGTGGTCTTTGGAAGGTGATTAGGTCATGAGGGTAAAACTCTCATGAATGAGATTAGTGCCCTTAGAAAAAAGACCCCTGGGAATTCCCTCGTCCCTCTGCCATGAGGGGCTGGAATGAAGGACAGCCATGCATGAACCAGAAAGCAGTCTCTCGTCAGACACTGGATTTGCTGGTAACTTGACCTTGGATTTCCCAGGCTCGATGACGGATCAAAGTAGATCTCTATTGTCTATAAGCCACCAGCCTGTGGTGTGCTTGTATAGCAGCCCGAGTGAACTGGTTCAGCCTAGACTACAGGCCCTCTTTTTGTTTTCATTGCCATACATTGAAAGGACTACGGTAAATTAGCAAATAGAAATTAAGTTACATCCAGTGAACCCTACTAAGAAAGTAGAGTACACAAAAGAGCTGAAACAAAAGGGGCTTTCATAAGCCCAGCGTCCATTACCTGGTCCTCTTTTCAAAGGACGTTTCCTAAGTGTCTGTCATCTGCACACTACAGTCCTAAGACCAAGTATGGGAATAAATGATAGAGGGTCTGCCTTGAAGGGATTCACTCAGTAAAAGGAGAGAAATAGGTAAACAAACACATTATCGCAGAGGGTAATAAGTGCTTCAGTATTAGCGTGCAATAATATTACAGACTGTAATGAGAATGCAGAGAAGTATTTAATTCTTTGGGGCCACTTTTTGGAGAGCTCAGTGTCTGAGCTGGGTTGTTAAATGTGAAATGCAGATTGCCAGGAGCGAGGTGGGGGTTGATTAAGAAAGAGGACTTCAAGGAAAGAGTATGAAGACTGCAAAGAGCAGGTACTGATGATACAGAAAGTGGACAATAGGGGGATGGTGACGAGGGTTGCTGGCAGATAAGCTGGAGCTGTAAGCAAGAGTACTGCTGAAGGTGTCTTAACCTGCATAGACTCTGCAGGGTAGGTCAAGGAGACATGGTTTTAGACAGGGAAATGGCATAAAGGAGGCTGTTGTGCATCAGACAAGTCATGATAACTGAACAAAAACTGATTGCTTCCCAAGGCCAACAGATCATCAGTGTTTTACAGTGTGTGTTTATTATGTGAGGAAAATAATACCTCCTTTTATTTGTTAGATAAATAGCTTTGGAGATACTTTAATACATACCGAAATGGATGATATATTGTTAGAGTGTTTATTACAAAGCAGTTGTCTAGAAAGACTCAAATAATTATGTAGAAATGCAAAGCCCAGATCACCCTAAACTACTTGCTTAGTAAAAGCTTAAGGTGAGTAAAGTTGTTATTATTGTTTAGTTGCTAAGTCGTGTCCACTATTTTGTGGCCCCATGAACTGTAGGCAGCCAGGCTCCTCTGTCTGTGGGATTTTCCAAGTAAGAATACTGGAGTGGGTTGCCATTTCCTTCTCCAGGGGATCTTCTGGACCCAGGGATCAAACTTGGGTCTCCTGCATTGGCAGGTGGATTCTTTACCACTGAGCCACCAGGGAAGCCAAGTGAATTAGTACTCTTCTGCAAAGATCATTAATTCTGCTAAGTGCTGAGGGAAAAAACCAACTCAAAGATCAACCAAATTAACTGTGACCAAATGTCAGTGCTATCCTTAATTATCAGGGAATCCTTGGAAGAATGACAGACCATTTATCTGTCAAGCTTGGATAATTTAAAATTTCTTAAGGCAATTAAAAGCAAAGTTTTAGAATACCTTTGAGGAACATGATATATTTCCCATAACCAATTTTCCAAGGAAATTCTGCATGCAATTTTTATGTATGTGTTTGATACATCTAAATTAGAAATATAAAAAGATAGGGTAAACATAATATACAATAGAGTTATTTGTTAAAGTACAACATTGAAATTTTAATTAAAAATTTTAAGGAATTTTACCAAACATTTAATTTTTGTTATATCTTATAGAAAAATAAAATTATTGATTTAAAGTGTCTAAAATACATTAAGTATAAAAATCAAGGTGCAGAATGGAAATAACCCATAAACAAAATATATAGAGGTATAGCTATAGATGTGGATATAAATGTTGATGGGCATAGAAAATTTCTGGAAGGATATAAAAATGTAAACAACGACAGTATCTTGGAAAGCAGGTGGGTAGTGAGGTCAGGGATTTTTACTTTATACTTCACACTATTACTTTCTGTGTACTAATGTGGAAGTAAGTTGTGATATTTTTCTAGCATTTTAAAAAGCACATCGAAGAAATGCAGTATCACATTTATTAATATGATCCCATTTAGAAATCTGCTCACAGTGTCAACACTCTGGGGAAGAGGTAGTGTAAGAAAATTGACAGTTAATGCTTATTCTTAAACTTTTTGTTGATTTCCTGATAAATTTTATTTTTTGGCATTTTAAAAGTCTGTACATTGTATTACTTTCAAATTTTTTAAGTCATGAAAATATATGTATTATATATGTTAATAAGTTACATGAGAATTTCCCTGTAACTATTGCTGAGAATTTAAGATGTTTTATATTTTAAAATATTTTTCAGAACTTACTTATTTATATGTTTTTATAGTTTCAGAGAAAAAGTACAAGCCAGTTGTTAAATTCTTTTAAGACAAGTTATTTAACAAGAAAGAAAAATTTGTAATTATAAGAGGTAATGTATCTTAAACTTATTGTGGCAATCATTTCACAGTATTCATATAATTCAAATCATCATATTGTATATCTGAAAATTATACAATGTTATGTGTTAATCATATCTCAATAAAACTAGAAAATTTTTAATAAAAGATTTTTAAAATAATAAAAATGTAAAGTCATTGACTTTTTTTAAAGTACAAAATTAAACTAAAATTACAATGTTTTTCTTCGTTATCCTCTACCTTGACTTGCATGATCTTCATGGTAGTACAGCTAGAATTCAGAAGAAACCAAAGAAAATGGGCTAAAAGGTAGTCAGTAAAATTAAATAAGATTTAAGTAAATTGTACTCATCACTATTTACCACTCAAATCATGTGAAACTGAACTAAGGGAAATTCTTTTCTATTAATATATATGCTTATTGGGATTCCTTCTACTTCTCTTATTTCTTGTTGATGATGCTTTGTGGCAAAATGAAGTAATAACATATTGTTTCTTCAAAGTATAATACTGTCTTTAAGCAAGACTAAGTATTGTGCATGGCCAGTGATGGACACACAGAATGATTATCACAGAATCATTTAGTCAAATATTTTCATTTTACAAATTAGCTTTTAGGGGATGAAAAAAAAAAAGGTCTGCAGCTGCTACACCGTGGGTTAGTGACAGAGCTGGGGCGAGTGGTGTTCAGGCTAGTATTACCACCTCTGCCCACTCAGCTTTTTAAGCTGAACTGAAGGAGTTCATACTTCACTTTTCCTACATTATTCCAAGTTTAGAAGTGCTCCTTCCCGCGGCAGCACAAGCTCTGCCTAGTGGCCTCTTCCTGCACTGCGCATCGAGTAGGAGTTGTGACATGCGCCTTGCCTTCCCAGAATTGCAGGGATGAAAGACTCCTCCAACCTCACTTTGGTTGCCAGGCTGCAACACCCAGTGAAAGCTCTGGCACTTCTGGCTGATGGTAATGTGCGCAGCCCTCTCCTCACATGTCTTCCCGCTGATGGGCTCCATCGGAGCAGCACTTCCGGATCAGAGGGTGTTTGAATGTGGATGCTGAGATGAAAATGCAACTACTCTTAGCCAAAGTTTCAGGTCTGGACTTAGAAGCTCTGGCCCAGCTTCCTGGCCCCCTTGCCCCACTCCATCCAATACCAGTGGTAGACCAGCCCCTGCTGGCACTAATCCTAGAAAGGGAAGTTATTTTCTCCCCGGACAGCCTGTACCATAACAGAGAGTCTAATGGCTGGAAAACTCTCCCTTATATCTTCTAAATCAAAATCTAACGATCTAATTCCTATTACTGATTCCCTTATTGGCACTCACAGAGTTACATGAAGTGAAGTGTTAGCTGCTTAGCTGTGTCCGACTCTTTGTGACCCAATGGACTGTAACCTACCAGGCTCCTCCATCCATGGGATTTCCCAGGCAAGAATACTAGAGTGGGTTTCCATTTCCTTCTCCAGGGTATCTTCCTGACCCAGGGATCAAACCCAGGTCTCCCAAGTTGCTGGCAGATTCTTTACCATCTGCACCAACAGGGAAGCCCTACTCACAGTTAATCCTTTTATATAGAAAAAGCCACATATTCACCCATTCCTTGAAGACAGTCATCATGAACCCCTAAGTCTTACCCTTTATCTTGTAAACATCTTGTAAACATCCCTAGCTGCTGCTGCTAAGTCGCTTCAGTCGTGTCCGACTCTGTGCAACCCCATAGACAGCAGCCCACCAGGCTCCTCCATCCCTGGGATTCTCTAGGCAAGAATACTGGAGTGGGTTGCCATTTCCTTCTCCAATGCATGAAAGTGAAAAGTCAAAGTGAAGTCACTCAGTCGTGTCCGACTCTTCGCGACCCCACAGACTGCAGCCTACCAGGCTCCTCCGTCCATGGGATTTTCCAGGCAAGAGTACTGGAGTGGGGTGCCATTGGAGAGTTTTTTTCAATTAGACTGTATGATTGGTTTCAAAGCCCTTAAACAGTCACGCTCTACTTGGACATGGCCAAGACAGTCAAGCCATGGTCAGTATGAAGTCTGAGTGGGTGGATAGAAGAACAAGAGCTTTCATTTAGGTTGTTCTCCTTTCCTGTTTTCTCAAAAGCCATGGAATGGGACTTTAGAACTGATCATGTCCTTGGCTTCCCAGGCGGTGCAGTGGTAAAGACTCTGCCTGCCAAAGCAGGGGATGCGGGAGATGCGGGTTTGATCCCTGGGTTGGGAAGATCCCCTGTAGTAGGAAATGACAACCAACTCCAATATTCTTCGTGCAAAGGTTCCATGGACAGAGGTGCCTGGTGGGTTACAGTCCATGCGCTGCAAAGATTCAGACATAACTGAGCATGCACGTATTGTACTTCTTCATCAGACATGAGGAAACAGCAATGGAGAGAGCAGAAGGGGCTTGTCCAAGTGGGCCCAGCTTGCTAGGTGACAGAACCAGACCTCAAGCCAAGAGGCAGTATCATGAAGTACAAAGGTCACTGGACCACAGAACAGAAGCTCTGATACTTGTGGTGAACCCATCTCTCCCAGTCATTTGGACTTGGCAAGATAGCTCAGTTTTCAGAAGCTTCAGTTCAGTTCAGTTCAGTTGCTCAGTTGTGTCCGACTCTTTGCAACCTCATGAATCGCAGCACGCCAGGCCTCCCTGTTCATCACCACCTCCCGGAGTTCACTCAGACTCACGTCCATCGAGTCCGTGATGCCATCCAGCCATCTCATCCGCGGTCGTCCCCTTCTCCTCCTGCCCCCAATCCCTCCCAGCATCAGAGTCTTTTCCAATGAGTCAACTCTTCGCAGGAGGTGGCCAAAGTACTGGAGTTTCAGCATCATTCCTTCCAAAGAAATCCCAGGACTGATCTCCTTTAGGATGGACTGGTTGGATCTCCTTGCAGTCCAAGGGACTCTCAAGAGTCTTCTCCAACACCATACTTCAAAAGCGTCAATTCTTCAGCACTCAGCCTTCTTCACAGTCCAACTCTCACATCCATACATGACCACAGGAAAAACCGTAGCCTTGACTAGACGGGACCTTAGTGGGCAAAGTAATGTCTCTGCTTTTGAATATGCTGTCTAGGTTGGTCATAACTTTTCTTCCAAGGAGTAAGCATCTTTTAATTTCATGGCTGCAGTCACCATCTGCAGTGATTTTGGAGCCCCAAAGAATAAAGTCTGACACTGTTTCCACTGTTTCCCTATCTATTTCCCATGAAGTGATAGGACCAGATGCCATGATCTTCGTTTTCTGAATGTTGAGCTTTAAGCCAACTTTTTCGCTCTCCTCTTTCACTTTCATCAAGAGGCTTTTTAGTTCCTCTTCACTTTCTGCCATAAGGGTGGTGTCATCTGCATATCTGAGGTTATTGAGATTTCTCCCGGCAATCTTGATTCCAGCTTGTGTTTCTTCCAGTCCAGCGTTTCTCATGATGTACTGTGCATAGAAGTTAAATAAGCAGGGTGACAATATACAGCCTTGACGTACTCCTTTTCCTATTTGGAACCAGTCTGTTGTTCCATGTCCAGTTCTAACTGTCGCTTCCTGACCTGTATACAGATTTCTCAAGAGGCAGGTTAGGTGGTCTGGTATTCCCATCTCTTTCAGAATTTTCCACAGTTTATTGTGATCCATACAGTCAAAGGCTTTGGCATCGTCAATAAAGCAGAAATAGATGTTTTTCTGGAACTCTCTTGCTTTTTCCATGATCCAGTGGATGTTGGCAATTTGATCTCTGGTTCCTCTGCCTTTTCTAAAACCAGCTTGAACATCAGGGAGTTCACAGTTCAGGTATTGCTGAAGCCTGGCTTGGAGAATTTTGAGCATTACTTTACTAGCATGTGAGATGAATACAATTGTGCGGTAGTTTGAGCATTCTTTTGCATTGCCTTTCTTTGGAATTGGAATGAAAACTGACCTTTTCCAGTCCTGTGGCCACTGCTGAGTTTTCCAAATTTTCTGGCATATTGAGTGAAGCACTTTCATAGCATCATCTTTCAGGATTTGAAAGAGCTCAACTGGAATTCCGAATTCAGAAGCTTACTTTGCCATTATTATGATTGCAATTTCTGCCTAGCCGAGGTCAGACTATGGCTTTGGTGAGAATGAAGTATTAAGATGACTGTTTATTGAGTTCCTCCTAAGCTAAGTGCTTTACCTGCATATCTTATTTAACTCTCATAATTCATTTAATTCTCATTAGTCTGAAAGACAGAGAGAAATTGTCTCCATTTTGCAGAAGAAAAAACTGAGGCTTGGAGAGATGAAGTAATGTGGCTAGGGTCACATAGCTATAAATAGGAAGCCAAGATCCAAACATGGGCTCTGATTCTAAAAAACACTGTTCCTTATATATTGTCTTCTAATGATACTGTTTAGGCACATACCTGCTGAAATGGGAGGAAACTTTGTTGTTGCTATTATGGTTATGACAACACAGTATCTGTAACTCCTCCAATAATTAATAATTAACATTATTAATAGTATATCTGAAATTTAAATGGTATATAAGGATTGGATTTTTCAGACCCATCTTCCAAATAATCTGGATAGGTCTTAAACATTAATACACCAAAGAAAAGAAGTAGCGTCCAGTAGAGCACAGTGGTCACCAGAGCAGTGGGATCTACTGTCTGTCTGACCTGGGTTTAAATTCTGCCTGTGCCACACACTACCCTGTGACATTGGGTGTACTGAAAAAGAGAGCTGTGCCTCAGACAGTAAAGAATCTGCCAGCAATGCGGGAGACCCCGGTTCAATCCTTGGGTCAGGAAGATCCCCTGGAGAAAGGAATGGTTACCTACTCCCGTATTCTTGCCTGGAGAATTTCATTGACAGAGGAGCCTGGCAAGTCCATGGGGTCACAAATAGTTGGATGCGCCTGAGTAACTAACATTTTGATAGTATAGTTCCTAGAGAAGGGAATGGCTACCCACTCCAGTATTCTTGCCTGGCGTGACATTGGGCATATTAATTATTATTAATTTCTCTATGCCTTGATGTCTTCATCTGGAAAATGGGAATATTGAGAGAACCTACTGCATATGATTGGGATGAGTGTTCAATGAGAAAATCTGATGATAAGTCTTAAAAACACCTGGCACACAGTAAGTATCCAATTAATGTTGGCTATTATCATTTCATTGGAAAAGACCCCGATGCTAGAAAGATTGAAGACAGGAGGAGAAGGGGATGACAGAGGAAGACTTGGTTGGATGGCATCACCGACTCAGTGGACCTGAGTGTGAGCAAGCTCCGGGAGTTGGTGATGGACAGGAAGCCTGGTGTGCTGCAGTCCATGGGGTCGGGAAGAGTCAGATATGACTGAGCAACTGAACTGAACTGATTATTATTTCATCCTGAAGTCTATCATACCTAGCTTTTGCAAGAATTTAATGGAAGCCATGCATTTAACTGGGTACCAGTTACTCTGACAGAGAGTAAAATCTACGAGACAATTAATAACTTACTCTAATTATAGAGAAAGGCCATACCAGTAACCTATTTCCTTTAGATCAAGACTATGCTAAATAACTAGTGATTAATTTATCAGTCTGCTTTACCCCTATAGAAAGTAAAAGTTGGAAGTGCCCACAGATCTTTTTCAACCGCCCTACATCAATGAGTTAGAATGTAGCAGATCCTGGGTTATCCCATTATAACTCTGGAAACAACACGAATCTTTGAACCACCTAGATTTTCAATTTTCTCTGTCAAATTTCTTCTTGATCAGAGAATTTTCTTAAATGATCCATCTGTAAGAAAACAGAGAGAACATACCCCAGAATAAATACTTCCATCAAATTACATAAATTATCAGTTCAGAGAACTAGACTGAGCACATTTTGTCAGAAAGCATGTCCCAGCTCCCACAACAATTCCTGATCTATATATTTCCTCTGTACAGGTGTGCACATGCACAGAGTGAGCGTAGTTCTTGGTGGCAGTCATTATTTGCTTTTCACAGAAGTATTACCTCAAGAATTACAAGACAAAAATCAGTGAATGCATACATTTTTAAGGTGGTTTTATTCGTCTCTTTAAAACACGTTTAGTGAGTGCCTTCTGTCTTTCAGCTTGGGAACAAAAGATTGGTAAAATCCAGTCCCTATCCATAGAAAGACATAAAAATGGCCAACATGAATGAAAAAAACACTCCAAGTCACTAATTATCAAAGCAAAACCACAGTATCACCTGATACCTATCAAAATGGCTCTTATTTTTAAAAAAAGACAGTACGTGTTGGAGCGGATCTGGAGAAAAAGGACACTTGCACACTACTGGTGGGAATGCAAAACGATGCAGCCACTGAGAAACAGCATGAAGTGCCTCTACCATATCACCCAGCGACCCTGCTTCTGGGTAATTATCAAAAAACTGAAATCTTTGTCTCAAAAAGATATTAGCACTCTGTGTTCACTGCAGCACTATTCACAATAGCCAACATGTATGAACAGCCTAAATGTCCATTAACATATAGTATTCCATTGTGTATACGTATATGTACACATTTTCTTTATCATATATATGTGTATATATATATGCACTGAATTACTATTTACTAAAAGAGAGGGAGTATTCTGCATTATGCAACAACATGGACGAAACTTGAGGACACTGCTAAAAGAAAAAAGACAAATAGTGTGATTCTACTTAATGAAGTATCTAAACAATCAAATTCATAGAATCAAAGAGTGAAATGGTAGTTGTCAGGTGCTAGGGGAGATGGCTTCTCTGGTGGCTCAGCTGGTAAAGAATCTGCCTGCAATGCAGGAGACCTGGGTTCAATCCCTGGGTTAGGAAGATCCCCTGGAGAAGGGAACAGCTACACATTCCAGTATTCTGGCCTGGAGAATTCCATGGACTATAGTCCATGGGGTCACAAAGAGTCAAACACGACTGAGTGACTTTCATTTTCACTTGCAGGAGAGGGGAAAATGGAGTGTTACTAATCAATGAGAATAACGTTTCAATTAAGTGAGATGAATAAGCTCTAGAGAGCTGCTGTACAACACTGTACCTCTAGGCAACAACAATGCTTTGTAAGTTTGTGCCCAGTTCTTTCAGGAAAAGCCATGTTTTCCTCTGCTGTCTTGGGATTCTGGAAACTGGGACCAGTATATTTTAAGTATGAAACAGTGATTCAAACATGGAAAAGGCTTTATAAGGAATTATCTGGTATATGAAGAAGCTTGATTCAAAAAGAGATCAAGCCCTGAGGCTTTGGAGTGGGAGCACTGATTCCAAGACCCTAGATTAACCCTAGGGAGTATCAAATAGTGAGAACTCACACAACGGAGACCATTTGAATACAAGACCCAGCATCACCCAACCACCAGTAGCACCCTGTGCAAGATGCTTCATCTAAACAACAAATGAAACAAAAATACAAACTCAAATATCAGCAGACAGAATTATCACCTCACTCAGCCTTGCCCATCAGAGGAAAAACAAACAAAAAAACAAACAAACAAAAATGCAGCACAAATCTCACCCTATCCAAAGCTTACACAAACAACTGGACCAACCGTAGGAGGGCAGAAACCAAAAGGAAGAAAGAATTCAAACTTGAATTGGAAGAGGAGACCTCAAACACAGTAAGTTTAAAAAAAAAATAATGAAAAGACAGAGAGATACTACACAAATAAAGGAACAAACCAGAAACACAGAAGTCCAAATACATCAGGAGGAAATGGGCAAACTATTTGAAAAAGA
The DNA here is from genome assembly GCF_014754425.2 of Oryx dammah. Taxonomy (NCBI): domain Eukaryota; kingdom Metazoa; phylum Chordata; class Mammalia; order Artiodactyla; family Bovidae; genus Oryx; species Oryx dammah. The sequence goes on from NW_024070185.1 coordinate 108,565,210, forward strand.
ACTCAGAATAATGATAGTAAAGATGATCAGAAACCCTGAAAACAAAATGGAGAAAACGCAAGAATCAGTTAACAAAGACCTAGAAGAATTAAAGAATAAACATACAGAGACAACACAGTTACTGAAATTAAAAATACTCTAGAAGGAATCAATAGCAGAATATCTGAAGTATAAGAACGAATCAGTGGCTGGAAGGTAAAGTGGAGGAAATAACTTCTGAAGAGGAGAAAAAAGTAAAAAGAATGAAAAGAACTGAGGATAGTCTCAGAGACCTCTGGGACAATATCAAATGCACCAACATTCAAATTATAGGAGTCCCAGAAGAAGAAGAGGAAAAGAAAGGGTATGAGAAAATTTTTGAAGAGATTATATAGTTCAAAATTTCCCTAATGTGGAAAAGGAAATAGTCAATCAAGTCTAAGAGGCACAAAGAGTCCCATAAAGGATAAACCCAAGGAGAAACATGCCAAGACACATACTAATCAAACTAACAAAGACTAAACACAAAGAAAGAATATTAAAAGCAACAAGGGAGAAGCAACAAGTAACATACAAGGGACACCCCATACGCTTAACAGCTGATCTTTCAGAAGAAACTCTGCAGGCCAGAAGGGAAGGGCAGGATATATGGAAAGTTCTGGAAGGGGAAAATCTACAGCCCAGATTACTGTCCCCAGCAAGGATCGCATTCAAAATTGATGGAGAAATAAAAAACCTTTTCAGAAAAGGAAAAGTTAAGAGAATTCAGTACCACCAAACCAGCTTTACAACAAATGTTAAAGGGACTTATATAGTCAAGAAATATAAGAGAAGGAAAAAGATCTACCAAATCAACCCCAAACAATTAAGAAAATATGGTGACCCAAGGACAAAAGACCAGATAAAACCAAGGAAGGTCTTGGAATGCAGGAATGGAAAAACCAGACCCTTATTGTCCTTCCCTCCCCCATGTTGTAACTATTAATGGGACAGTATAACCTGTTTCCCCTCCTACCCTATAGAAAGAAGGTACTTGCCGTACTCTTCCCCCACCCATTATACATGCCTCATCCAATCAGCAAATGACCCACAAGACTCCTATCCTACTCCTTGTACCCTTGGTATAAAAGTGGACTAAGGACAATTGTTCAACATCGTTCCTCCCTTGAGCTGGCCCGCTGTTCTAACGGTGTCTCCCACTCTAATAAACTTTATTTCCCTCTCATTCTGTCTCATGTCTGGAAATTCTTTTCCAACCCATGCCCAGACCACGACAGAAAATGGCAATAGGAACATATATATCAATAATTACTTTAAATGTAAATGGATTAAATGTACCAATCAAAAGACACAGACTGGCTGAATGGATACAAAAACAAGACCCATATTTATGCTGTCTACAAGAAACCCACTTCAGACTTAAAGACACATATAGACTGAAAGCGAGAGGATGGAAAAATACATTCCATGCAAATGGACAGCAAAAGAAAACTGGAGTAGCAATCCTCATATCAGACAAAATAGACTTTAAAATAAAGAAGATTGCAAGAGATAAGGAAGGACACTACATAATGATCAGGGGATCAATCCAAGAGGAAGACGTAACAATTGTAAATATCTATGCAACATAGATATCCAACATAGCAGCACCTCAATACATAAGACAAACACTAACAGACATAAAAGGAGAAATTGACAGTAACACAATAATAGTAGGAGACTTTAACACCCCACACACACCAATGGACAGATCATCAATACAGAAAATTAATAAGGAAACACAAGTCTTAAATGATCCATTAGATGAGATGGATCTCACTGATATCTTCAGGACATTCCATCCAAATGCAGAATATACCTTCTTCTCAAGTGCACATGGAACATTCTCCAGGATGGACCACATCTTGGGTCATAAATCACAATTCATGGAAACACAAAAGACCCTGAATGGCCAAAGCAGTCTTGAGAAAGAAGAATGGAGCTGGAGGAATCAACCTTTCTGACTTCAGATTATACTACAAAGTTATAGTTATCAAGAGAGTATGGTACTGGCACAAAAACAGAAATATAGACCAATGGAACAAAATAGAAAGCCCAGAAATAAACTCATGCCCCTATGGGTAACTTATTTTGACAAAGGAGGCATGAATATACAGTGGGGCAAAGACAGCCTCTTCCATAAATGGTGCTGGGAAAACTGGACAGCTACATGTAAAAGAATGAAATTAGAACACTTCCTAATATCATACACAAAGATAAACTCAAAATGGATTAAAGACATAAATGTAAGACAAGAAACTATAAAACTCATAGAGGAAAACATAGGCAGAACACTCAATGACATAAATCAAAGCAAGAGCCTCTATGACCCACCTCTAGAGTAATGGAAATAAAAGCAAACAAGTGGGATCTGATTAAATTTAAAAGCTTCTGCACACCAAAGGAAACTATAAACAAGGTGAAAAGACAACCCTCAGAATGGGAGAAAATAATAACAAATGAAACAACTGGCAAAGGATTGATTTCCAAAATGTACAAGCAGCTCATACAACTCAATGTCAGAAAAATAAACAACCCAATCAAAAAGTAGGAAAAAGACCTAAACAGACATTTCTCCAAAGAAGACATACAGATGGCTAACAAACACATGAAAAGATGCTCAACATCACTCATTATTAGAGAAATGCAAATCAAAACCACAGTGAGATATCAACTCACACTGGTCAGAATGGCCATCATCAAAAAGTCTGCAAACAATAAGTGCTGGAGAGGGTGTGGGGAAAAGGGAACACTGTTGCACTGTTGGTGGGAATGTAAACTGATACAGCCACTGTGGAAGACGGTACGGAGATTCCTTAAAAAACTAGGAATAAAACCACCATGTGACCCAGCAATCCCACTCCTAGGCATACACCCTGAGGAAACCCAAACTGAAAAAGTACATGTACCCCATTGCTCACTGCAGCACTGTTTACAACAGCTAGAACATGGAAGCAACCTTGGTGTCCATCGACAGATGAATGGGTAAAGAAGTTGTGGTACATATACACGATGGAATATTACTCAGCCATAAAAAGGAACACATTTGAGTCGGTTCTGATGAGGTGGATGAACCTAGAACCTATTATACAGAGTGAAGTGAGTCAAAAAGAGAGAGATAAATATCATATTCTAATACATATATACAGAATCTAGAAAAATGGTACTGAAGAATTATTCACAGGGCAGCAATGGAGAAACAGACATAGGGAATAGACTTATGGACATGGGGAGAGGGGAGGAGAGGGTGAGATGTATGGAAAGAGTAACTTGGAAACTTACATTACCTTATAAAAAATAGATAGCCAATGGGAAATTTCTATATGGCTCAGGAAACTCAAACAGGGGCTCTATATCAATCCAGAGGGGTGGGAAGGGGCGGGAGATGGAAGAGAGATTCAAAAAGGGAGGGGATATATGTATACCTATGGCTGATTCATGTTGAGGTTTGATAAAAAACAACAAAATTCTATAAAGCAATTATCCTTCAATAAAAAACTAAATTAAAAAGAAAAAATAATGCTTTGTACACTTTTGTTATTAGGGAAAAGTTCATGATAAATGTTCTTACCACAACAAAGTTTTAAAAGTTTAACTTAATTTTAAAAATCATGCTGTGGGAGCAGTGAGGATTTAGTGGGAGAATCAATGTGGGTCCAGAAAAGGTAGTGTATTTTTATAAAAAGCATATTCCTGTGAATTGGTTGAAAGCAATTACTTACCATCTTGTTGGGAGCCATCTGTATCTCATTGGTGAGGACAGTGAGTCCTGCTAAGTAGAACACTTCAGCGTTATTCCTGCCACCACCTGTTCCACAGCCATAGGCATCTTTATCTAAAGATTGAAGTATCTGTTCAGAAAGAAAATCACTCCCTCAAAAACAGTATTCAGTGGCTATTGCAGGAAACAATTGACTTACGGGTACTGTTCAAGTCACTCACTGACTGAATATTAAAATCTAATTCTCCAGCTTTCCCAGCCTTTCTTGATTTCCCTAGTTTTCACCTCATGTGTCTGCAGATACGTGCTGTTCAACAGCTCGGCCTTTAGGCAAAGAACATTGATATGGAAGTTCCTAGAAAACAATTTACACTCTTTTTTTGGAGCTTTATGCCATGCATTAACTAATAAGATATCCCTCGAGCAGTTGAATGAATGAACGAATAAGTAAATACTGACTACCCCTCATGGTCTTTGCCAGCTCTAGTTTCTAGGTTCTGAATCAGATGACACCCTCTGTTTTATTGTTCCACTCCGGATAGAGCAGAACACAGAGGGGATACGGATACTCAATGAATTATTTTTGATGAGGAGGATTGACTCATCAAAATTTGTGACCATGACCTGTGGCACCCAAAAGAAGTTATTATGGGTTGTTAGGGGATAGGAGGGGGAAGGGCAGGTGAGCAGAGAGAGGTTCATGGCTGCAGCTTTCACGGGTAACCATATAGTTTCCCAAACCATGCCCCTATTTTCTGCTCCCCTCTTTATTACTTTTCCAATAAATTAACACACTCAACTCACCAGAACACTAGTATTTTCAGTCATATAAGTTCCGTGGAGTGAGCAAGAAACTTTAATTTTATGCATTAGCTTAAAAGGTACCCTCTCTCAAAAGTCCGTAAGGTTATTGCTTATTCCAACGAATGGCTTAATAAACATGATGGTGTCATCAGTCACTGAAAGGAAGTTTGGCATTGGTTGCACTTGAAAGTTTGTTGCTGAATGCAGATTGAATTATGTTTTAATTTATTCCCAGAGAAAACCGCACTTTAGCATTTCATTGAGGCTATTCCCAAATATGTGTTCATCTAATACAAAATAATCAGCGAGTAATTTAACTGGACAGTTACTGTTTTTTATACCTAAAAGGGTAACTAAAGGGGTTAACTCTAACCAGCCAAATTTGTTTGATTCTACTCTGTGCAGAGATTCCATTCTGGCCCTAAGTAACCTAATGTCTCTTAGTTTTCCATTATCAGTAACATAAGAACTCCACTAGTAAGAGCTTAATGTATTTTACATATTTTTATTATTGATATGTCTCTCACAGGATTGTTGTGAATACTCAATATGATAATAGGTTTAAAGGTCTTATAATGATATTCAGCATATAGCAAATGTTCAGTAAATGTCAGCTGTTGGTGTTATTATGCTTAAATCTAGCTTAGGAGACAGACATTGAAGTAATCACATCTTATTATATTCTTCTCCCATGATTAACCCATAGAACTATGAGAGAACCATAATGGGCATTTGGCCCCAAGTCATGCCAAGCATCAGTTACCACAGCATTTACCCTACTTAACTCTTTCCATATGATTTTTCGCTTCTTTCCTGGAAGCCATAAACCACTTCTCACTGATGACGATGTTACCCATGATTCTGACAGAGTTTCCATAATAAGAGATATAGTTTCACCTGGAGAATATATATCTTTATTTGGAGACAGATAGATCTAAAATTTGGAGAAGGCAATGGCACTCCACTCCAGTACTGGAAAATCCCATGGATGGAGGAGCCTGGTGGGCTACAGTCCATGGGGTCACGAAGAGTTGGCACAAATGAGTGAATTCACTTTCATTTTTCACTTTCATGCATTGGAGAAGGAAATGGAAACCCACTCCAGTGTTCTTGCCTGGAGAATCCCAGGGACGGGGGAGCCTGGTGGGCTGCTGTTTATGGGGTTGCACAGAGTCAGACACGACTGAAGCGACTTAGCAGCAGCAGCAGCAGATCTAAAATTAACTGAAAAAGAAAGTATCTTAGTGTGAGATTAAACAGTCATTCAAGAGGAACTCCGGCTGGGGAAGGTATCTGTGGCTCACCTGGGGTTGGCTACCTCACTTTTCTTCAGCATGTAGGCAGCGTGGGTCAGACACTCCTGCTGCTGCTGCTTTCCTGTGGCGAGATAGTAGACCAATGCACAGGCTGCAGGAACCATGTGTTGAGTCACGGAAAGGCTTAGAAGTTGCTAAGATGAACTTGGGAGTTTCCTCTCTGTGCTGAAGTGTACAATTCTGCCCTCAGAGGAAATCTAAAAATACACAGCGACAAATGTGCATCAGAGTGGGTCTAATGCTGAGCTGAGAACTAGAAAGGTGATAAAACTGAAGAGAATTGATGCTCATCAAGCATCTTCTACACATTAGGTACACGTACTTGAACACATTCAATCCTCACAACTGTATATTGCGGCTTTATTAACCCCACTTAGTAGTTACAGAAATTGAAGCTCATAGAGGTAAACTGTCCCATTAGTTTAAAAGGTACCTCTCCCAGAATCAATAAGGTTATTGCTTATTCCAACAAATGGCTTAGTAAACAAGATGTTATCAGTTACTGAAAGAAAGATAGTTTGGAATTGTTTGTATTCAAAGGTTCGCTTCTAAACGCGGATTTATCGAAGCGGGAACCTTGATCTTGTTGACTCAAAGCTCACGCCTTTTCCAGTATATCATGTTGCCATCCTTGCTAGTGTATATTTTGAAAAGCTATGAAAAATGCTTGGAATCACTGTATCTGTCCTTGAGCATAGGACTTAAACTCTTCCCTTTGTAAACATGGTATGTTCTTGAGGAATGTTGGCAAGGCTTAGCAGTCTAATGCTCGGTAATGCTCTGCTTGGCCATAAAACATTGCCGAGGTCACTGACTAGTATGGGGACTGAACGCAGGCTCTGATCAAACCCTGGGCACTGTGCCCTGGAAGGAAGATCTGTCTAGGAGTCAGAAGGTCTTGAAGGAAATCCTAAACCTCCTTCCTGTGAATATGGCAGGTCACTCAGCCTCTCCAGGCTGTTTCACTGTCTGCTGAGTTCAAAAAAGTGTCATGAGACTCTGTGGAGAAGATGTTTGTGAACGTGTTCTATGGACTGTAAAGCGTGACGTCAGTTCACCCATTCATTCGCTAAACATCCCCTGGATACTGCCCCGTGCTGGGGCTCCTCTGGTCGCCCAGCAGTGAGGACTCCACCTGAAAATGCAGGAGACGGGCGTTCAATCCCCGGGCCGCGAAGATCCCCTGGAGCAGGAAACCGCTGTCCGCTCCAGTAGTCTTGCCTGGAAACCCCATGGAAAGAGGAGCCTGGAGGGCCACAGTCCATGGGGTCACAAAGAGTCAGACACACTAGCAACTAAACGACAACACCAAGTGCTGTGTGTCGGGTAAGGAATCATTTAAAGGGTTATTTCCATAAGTAAAGAAACTGTTGCAAGTCGGGGACTAGACGCGAGTAGGGTGTTGAACTGACCACATGGCTGTAGCGTGTACTCTCAGCAGCACGGAGACTTTTCGGGTAACCGTTATGCTCAGGTGTTCTCCCACAGGCACACTCTTGTAACTGTCTGTCCAGCTAAGCGAAGGGAAACTTTGGCTGCGTGATGAGTAGGCTACTGCTTGATAGTCATTGGTGGCCTGATATTCTTCTGGAAGGTCTGGGTCATCAGTTTTAACCTAAAGAAGATAGTGTCAAAAAAATGTGAAACCTGATACTTTACTTTGCAGTGCTAATAATGATGACGGTGGTAGTGTGGGGGTGGTGGTAATTATTAGCACTTCGCTAGCCTTCACTTAGTGCCAGGTGTGGTTCTGTGAAAACATTTTATGAAAAGGTAAATTAGCATGCCATTGCCTTAATCATGATAAGCTATGTTATCAAGTAACTATAGAAAGGCTACTGATTTTAAAAAATAATAAAATTATATGTGAATGTCTAGCCTAATTGTGGAAGAGTCCAGGGAAATAAAATAGAGGAAAGATCCCAGGGACCTCCCTGATGGCCGAGTGGTTAAGAAATCTGCCTTGCAATGCAGGGGATGCTGATTTGATCCCTGACTGGGGAACTAAGATCCTACACACAGTGAAGCAATCAAGCCCGTGCTGCAACTACTGAGCCCACATGCTCCAGAACCTGTGTGCCACAGCTAGAGAGCCTAGGTGCCCCAGCCACTGAAGCATACATGTTCTGGAGCCCACACACCGCCCACACACCACAAGCAGAAAGTCCATCTCCACAATGAAAGATTCGCGTGATGCAAGGAAGATTCTATGTGCTGCAACTAAGACCCAACACGGCCAAAATAAATAAATTAAACAAACAATTTAAAAAGAGAGAGAAAAGATCCTAGACCTAGGGTTGACCTTCTTTCTTAAATGACATGCCAACTTACTGACTCCTTTCCTTCTGCCACAGGCTAGTAGGAATTAGGAATTTGAGGAGTGGGAAAATGTAGGTAGGAATGTGGCAATTGTTCTTAAAAGTTAATAGAAACGTTGGTTGTGAATAGAAATAGTGGTGAATAATCTCACTACTTCTCAGGAAAGGGACAGGAAAAGAATCTAGGAGAGTTAAAATCTGTTCACGATGGCAAAGTACAGGGTAGTAGTGAGTGAACACAGAGAAGTCGCTCAGTCGTGTCCGACTCTTTGCGACCCCGTGGACTGTAGCCTACCAGGCTCCTCTGTCCATGGGATTTTCTAGGCAAGAGTACTGGAGTGGGGTGCCATTTCCTTCTCCAGGGGATCTTCCTGACCCAGGGACTGAACCCGGGTCTCCCACATTGTAGGCAGAGGCTTTTACCGTCTGAGCCACCAGGGAAGAGGCACTGCAGGGTAGTAGGGAACTCATACATACAAGAGTAATGCTGTGCCATCTCTTGAATAAGAGACTGGAACCATCTGTGTTTTTCTTGAAGCTGAGAATTTTGATATTATTTGCTAGTGAAGGTAATATGACAACTAATGAACAAAAGAACAAAGAAAACATACTTCATGCTATTAGAGCAAAGGGAGACTATGACACTTGGCTCTTGTGTAGGTTTGGAACGAGAAATATGCATTTAGCCAGTCAATATTTTGTGTTCGCTAATGTATGTCAGGAACTATGTTAGTTTCTGGGGACACAAAGATGAAGAAGACAGACACAGCTCTTGCCCTCAAGAAACTTGAAATCCATGAGACTTTCATGGAGTAAGAATACCTCCCTTGATCAGCAGAGGGTAGTTACAGAAGGCTCCTTGGAGGATTTGATTTAATAGCTGACCCCCAAATATGTAGGAGTTAGAGAATCAAAGAATTGGGAAGGAGAGTCTAAGGTGGGTTAAAAGGCCTTGCAGCAAGAGGCAGCAAAACATTAGGGAGCTGCAAATTGTCCAGTGTAGCTGGGGTTTGAAGGGTGACAGAGTGATGATTAATGAGTTTGGAGAGGGGAGCAAGGGGTCAGTTGAGATGAGATTTGTGTTAGAGAAATCACCCCATTCCCTTGCACAGTGAGGACAGTGGCTGGGAGGAGGGTGAGGAACCAGCTGGCTGTGGGGCCGTTCACTAAAAGGCAGGAGGAGGAGGCCCAGGCTTGAGGCTGGCAGGCAGTACTCAATTTTGGACAAAGCGACGTTTATGCTTCTTCAGAAGAGCAAAAAAAAGATATGAAGAGGCAGTTCTATAAGAATCTTGAGTGTTTAGGATGAGTCTTCAGTATAAGCTATGGGAACCACAGAGATAAATGTCCTGTAGGAAGAGCAGAGAGTCTGAATAGAACCCTGAGGATCACCCTCATTTAGAGGGCAGGTTAGGGATTATGGCTTCAAAATGGAGACAATGAAGAAGAGAACAACAACAACAAAAAAGCAAGGAAACGTGAAGTCACAGGAGCCACACCAGGTTATACATAGTGGCCCCTGAAAGAGAACGCAGGCTATTCTTTAGTAGCGTTAGCATGTGAATTGTGAATTGAAGGAGAAACGATAATACCTGGAAATAATGGGCGAGAGACTATTTGTGTGCTTGTATTCCACTGGCAATTCTTACCTTAAATTGTCCAGATTTGAATAGCACCATTTAGCATAAGAAGAAAAAAATTATTTCTAAAATATAAAATTGACAAACTCATACCCTTTATGTGATACTCAGTACATTAAGTTGTATCTCTTGTGCCCATAAGTCAAAAGTTTCAGAGAAATTCACTAGACTTACATATAAAATGTCCCTCATCTTTCGTGTATTCTAGCTACCACACAGACTGAAGGGCTATTAGAAAATGCAACAAATGAGAATTTGGCTCACGTGAAACTCCAGAGCTGTCACATCAGAGGGAATATTAACCATAAACGAAGCTACTCCATCAATATAATTTGTTGTACTTTTTCTTGGAACAAGATCTGTCTTCTGAGTTTTATCCACTGTTCCTGCTTTCAAGGTTACTGTCATCCCTCCTAGGAAATGGGCGAACACATCCCTCACCTGGACCTATTGGGCCAAATTCATTTCAGTAGTTAATGTTGAACCTTTTACAAAAGGAAAACCTTGACTAAGCCCCAAGCAAAACGTTGGCAGAATTTAGTTCAGTAGTCAAATGTGGGTCTCTTAAGTTGGTACTTTAACCACTCCAGGGATATATAATATGAATTACATTCAATTCAATGTATAGATATTGCTTTTAAAATAAGAACACGACACTGCTGTACACTTGTATGTAAGCTGCGTGTGTGTGTTTGTGTGCGTGCGTGCGTGCGCACGTGCCTGCGCGCCCAGCCATGCCACTGATTGGGTAAAAGGATTACCGTGTGTAGACTGCTGGTTTTCATCACAGACTTGGTGATTGGCTTGTACTCTTCCTCACCCCTGCAGTGAACACCCCCACGGTCTGTTCAACGTAATCGATTTTATAATCATCTAACCTTTATGGAAGTGCTCTTGCCTGGAAAATCCCATGGACGGAGGAGCCTGGTGGGCTGCCGTCCATGGGGTCGTGAAGAGTCGGACACGACCGAATGACTTCACTTTCACTTTTCACTTCTATGCACTGGAGAAGGAAATGGCAACCCACTCCAGTGTTCTTGCCTGGAGAATCCCAGGGACTGGGGAGCCTGGCGGGCTTCTGTCTAAGGGGTCGCACAGAGTCGGACATGACTGAAGTGACTGACCAGCAGCAGCAGCAGCAGCAGTAACCTTTATGGAATATGGAATCCCAGGTTTCAGGAAAAGTGAAGTAGCAACCAGATCCAGTGTGTAAGGAGAAAGGACATATTTGACATCAGTTAGTTTGGTTTCTTGAAAGAGTCTACCTAATGGAATAATAGGTTGATCAGTATGAGAATTTGACAAGCACAATGTAGTCCATTAATCTGCACAGGGGCCCACTCTCTCATTTTCTATTTCTTAATTTGGATAAGGACATGCCATTTGTGAAACCCTTGGTCATTTCACCTGCAACTGTGAATCTACATTTGGATTATTGCTATGGTTACCCTGAAAGAATCTGGCCATTCCGTGAACCAGTAAAGTGCAATTTGCATGAGGTTGGTGAGATGCTCATTCATCAGTTTCAACTACAGTATCCTGCTGCAGGGGCTTCCCTTGTGGCTCAGCTGGTAAAGAATCCACCTGCAATGCAGGAGACCCCAGTTCAGCTCCTACGTTGGGAAGATCCTCTGGAGAAGGGATAGGCTACCCACTACAGTATTATTGGGCTTCCCTTGTGGCTCAGCTGGTAAAGAATCTGCCTGCAGTTCAGGAGACCTGGGTTCGATCCCTGGGTTGGGAAGATCCCCTGGAGGAGGGCATGGCAACCCTCTCCGGTATTCTTGCCTGGAGAATCCCCATGGGCAGAGGAGCCTGGTGTGCTACAGTCCCTGATGTCGCAGAGTCGAACACGACTGAGTGACTAAACACAGCACATCCTGCTCCAGACTGTTTATCAGGTCGTTCATCCCTCCTCCCTCCCTTTTTTTTTCAAGTAACAGAGCAGAATGTCAATAATCCTGTGAGAAGAGACACTCACTTGTGAATAGTTGGTTATCATTTCCAAGGCAACATTAAAAAATTTACCAGGTAGTGTGGTAGAAAATATGTGTTAAATATTTAATAATATGTAAGCAAACACTCAAATGACTCAGGAATGCTTTCATATATGAATAATTGTAATATATCATTTGTTTGTTGCAAGCAAAATTGTCTGGTACCAGCATTACCTGCTCTTTTCAATGACTTAAAAGGCTATCCTTTACATGTGGGAGTAGGGGGTCATCACTGCAGAAAGATGTCTTTCATGAGCATTTCCCCTGCACAGAGCTGATGGATAGTAGTTTGGTAGAGCATATCTGGTAACTGTATTTGCCCAACATTGCATCAATAATAAGTTTCAGATTTCTATCTGAACTTTGGAAAAAGAAAGAAATGTGAGAAAAGAACTTATACATCAGTTTGGAACTCACCTGTACTTTCTTGGACTTCCACAAAAATACTAAGATACTTGTAATTTAAATCTTTTAGACTTTTATATGACAGTTTTTCAATTGCTTCTGATGTGTTAAAAATGATTTGTGCAACTCCATCAATCAACTGTTTTTGAGAGGACAAAAATGTAGAAGATACAGAATCAGAGAACAATTCACTGCTAGGGATTAACAAATTGGCTTTCATCAGCCTGCAGAGCCTTCATTTGACAATGACATCATAGTTACAGCTAGTGGTGACGCAGCGCGCAAGCTTGATTCTACGGCATGCACAGTGTTGTCTTTAACTGAAGGATAATTGCTTTACAACATTGCTTTGGTTTCTGCCAGACATCAACATCTATGGCGTATATTTTTAACTGATTAATATTTAGGTCATTTCTTTTAAGGTTGAAGCCTCCGGCCATGGAGAAATGACCCTCGGTGGGGATGAAAATCTGATTCAAAACCATGTCTCATCCTGTTCAGAAATGGAGACTATAATTTGCAATCTCTACCTGACGGAAGCTCATCTCAGGTCCAGGATACCATGTCTATAAAGGGAGAAAACTGCCTCCGGGAGTAGGTTTTTGCAAACTCAAGCCTCAAAATGGAAGACAAACATCACTGCAATTTTCTGCTTTCATTAATAGAACTTCCCAAAGTCCCAAGTATTAGTTGTTTTGTTATGTTCTGTTTGGTGCTGTGAACTCTCAAGGGTGAAAGCTCATTTTTAATCTCTACACTGTGATGAATTGACCCCCAATTCTCCATTTCTATGAAGGTAACTTGATTTCTTCCTTACCTTTGTTTTCTGTGTTGCTTCAAGCATCATTTCTTTTCTGCTGTCATTTAAATTTTCTCTTATCTCAAAAGAAGCAGAAACTTTAGCTTCAGTTACATTCTTATTGTAATACCTGTTTTAAAAGAATACAGTTACCCCCTTTTCTGGTAAAGCAATTATTGTAATGAGATATAGATATATTTTTATTCCTATGACAAGTGAGGAAATTGAATCCCAGAGCTATAAAAAGAGCTTACTCAAACTTCCCACAGTATTTAACTTCATGGCGAGTTAGTGGAGGAATGAACTAGAACCCAGGTCTTCCATTTGTGAGAGGCCACACTTCTTCCACACCACAGCAGGGTGTGTCTCCCGAGTGATACTTTTAGCAAAAGGGGCGACATCATCTTCCTAACATGTACTGGAGCTGTTATTTTTAATTTAGCCTCATATTTTTCCTTTGAGGCAAAGAAAAACATTAACTTTCCTTATTTAAATATTAAACAGGCAAGCCAGTGCTCTCATGAATTTGTCTGCCAAGTGTGATTTCTGGGCCTGTTCAATCAATTCCATAAGTACTTTTCTTAATTAAGTTGTATGATCAATTAATATTAACAAATAAGTGGATATTTTCACACCATATTTTTAATACTTAAACAGTTACAGTCACCTGAACAGCCACCATGATATTTCAATCTTTAGGATTCTTTGCTTGTAAGATTGTTAAACAGCGGTAATACTGGAATCAGCAAATGCCCTTCAGGCAAATTTCCTTGAACCCACTTCCCACAGCTATGGCAGATATTATTAACCACAGTATTTTTGACATTGAACCTCAGAGTCTTTCTCAACACAAGACCCCAGGCAAGCACTATAAATAAGTCATTTTTTAACTCTTGAATGGAAACTGCTTACCATTCAGAGGCTAAATTAAATCTGAAAATAATAATTTTCTTACCTAGCTTTTATAGTAATCTTGAAGTCCTCAAAGGTTTTATGGCTAATGAAGAAATTCTCTGGTTCTACTAAGATAAAGAAGTGTGGTTTCACTGAATGTAAACCTAAGCAAAACAATTATACAGTTTAAACTATATTTGAAACTGTATTTCAAATAAGAAACTTTAGTACAATGAACTAGAGCAACATCAGCAACAGATATTTCCCTCCTCATCATGAGGGCCATCAGTACCCCAGGAGGCCTCTTCATCCTTCCCTAAGGGGTCAAGCTCATCTCTGCTCCAGCAGTCATGTCCTTACTAAAGCATGTGTGTAACTATCAAATTATGAGCTCCAGAAGGATGTCTTGATCTTGTTTATCTTCGTAAAGCCTTTCACATATTAATAATGTCTGACAGATGTTTATTAAATTGCATCTTGTGTTTAGCAATTCTCTTCCATTCAGTGTCTAAAGTATGAGCCTAAATCGCATATCGGAGAGACATCTTCTGACATCATCTTCATTAACTGTAGAAAACGACTTTCTCACAAAAATGAATTAGAACAAAGGGGAGTTGTAGACTTTCTAACTCTTTGATACTATAATTCAGAAATAACACTTCTGACTGCTTACAAATCTGTGTGTTTTCCTTATACCTGTCTGGAAAGTGATTCTGTGTTTCACAATCCTGTTTATCACGCGCTGCTCTGGAGGGAAAAGGCTGCCCTTCAGAGAGAAAGGAGCCTTGGCTCGAGCGTGACCAGGGCAGGTGGTGAGGGTTCAAGGGTAGAGTGAGTGTCTCACTCTTCCGGCTGCCCTTTCTGTGTCAGAGAAAAGTGCCCTCCGGCATACTGGCGAAAAACAGAGCAAGGACTTGGTAACTATGAGCAGCATCCAAGAGTGCTATTAAACAACTCCAAAGTTGAGCTTAATTGGTTCAGAGCGTATTCTGTTGCTGTGGTTTTAGCATGTTAAATGTTTCAGATTTTTACATACGCTTGCCCTTTCTTCCGGAGAATGCAATGGCAACCCACTCCAGTACTCCTGCCTGGAAAACCCCACGGGTGGAGGAGCCTGGTAGGCTGCAGTCCATGGGGTCATGAAGAGTCGGACATGACTGAGTGACTTCACTTTCACTTTTCACTTTCATGCTTTGGAGAAGGAAATGGAAACCTACTCCAGTGTTCTTGCCTGGAGAATCCCAGGGACAGGGGAGCCTGGTGGGCTGCCATCTCTGGGGTTGCAGAGTCGGACACGACTGAAGCAACTTAGCAGCAGCAGCAGCAGCCCTTTCTTCATTATAAACACCTCTCTGCCTCCCTCAATCTGATGGGCAGAAATCATCATTTAAATAGCTTTAACAAATTTACATAAGAACATACACGTTAACATTCCAGTAAATGCCTCTGAGCAGTGAACAGAAGGAAATATAAGTTATCTGCTAGTAAAATTAATATAGATAGTTCCAAAATAAGTATATTTTGTAATTGTCTGAACACATCATCAATTTTCAGGACTGACAGGAGGGAGTACTGGCTTGGGATTCAGAGGGGGCATTCTGCATTCTCCTTGTCAACTGGACAAAGTGGCTGTGAGAACGTAGATCAGTCTCCCCGATTCTCTGGGGTCTGATTCTTCTTACCTGGACTCATCTTTAGATGAGGAGCTCAGACTAGGTCATCCTGAAGAGAGTCAAAGAACCATGGATCTTGCAAGAACATTATCTTATCCTACCTTCTTATAGGACTTGACCTTTGCAGAACGATGATAAGAAAATAGGGTCCAGAGAGTCCGTGACTGAACTGGGGTGAGCTGGGCCGTGAGTCCTGGGTCTGTGGCCTGACTCCCAGGCCACCTCTGCCCCTACCCCTCAGTGCCCTTTATTTCTTAATGAGTTCTTGGTCAACAAAGTTATTGAGAATGGTTTAATAAAAACATACATTGGAAATCTCAGTAATTTTTGAGAGATTACCATGATTTTTAATCTCAAAATATGCAGTTCCTGTTGTTGCAAAGTCCTCTTTGTATTTAGCTTTAATTGTCCATAAACCATACCTGTGAAAGTGACACATTTAAAATTTTAGATATCATCAAATAATATATCTGTAATTCACCCAGTGATTGTAGCTAATATTCATATAGGCACTGGTATGTGCTTTACATATGTTAACACATCGCATCCTCACCAAAATACTAGAGACTAGCTTATATTATCATCTCCACTTTATTAGCAGAAAAATGAGGCCCAGAGAGGTAAAGCAGCTTGCCCAGGAACACACAGCTAAAAGGTGGCAGAGCTGGGATTTAGACTTGGTCATTCTGGTTCCAAAGTTCTTGGCCACACTCCATGCTTAGATGACTCTGACAGCAGTTTCAGATTTATGCTCCATCTAATTAATATACCATATTTGAAAAATGTTTTAAAATCATAAACAAAAAAGTTCATTTTAAGAGAAGTTGTACACATACTGAAATTTACATTATTAGCTCATTTGCTAGGATACAATATATACATATTGAGCTAGATAATATTTTTCACTTAGTGGCATTGTTTACACAGTTAATGAAGCAGTCTTAAAGTTTAATCCTATTAATAGATATACTATATAGTATACTAGAAAATCAAGACATCCTTTCTAGGACCATTTAGTGTCAGGTTAAACTTGTCAAAATAATGTAAGTATATAGCTTTGGAACTTTTACAATTTAAGGCTAGTTTTTGAGCAGCAGCGTTATATTATAGAAGGAAAGAATAAGGAAGAATCTGGTCATTGGTGAAATCTGGGTTTCCATTTCTGCTCCACCATCAAAGGCTGTGTGGTTGAACAAGCTGATACATTTCTCTGAGCCTAAATTTCCTCATATTGGAAATAGGATATAAGACTTAGCAAAGTGCTCCGCACATAACAGGAGAACCATAAATGTCCCTTCCCTCATTGCTTTAAAGTGTTACATTTTCAAGGCATTACGCAATGTAAAAGCCTCAAATCACGCCTCAGAATGTCTTCCAAGTTCTAAGAATAAATGTCAGAGAAAATTCCAAAGCATCTATGTAATATTAAACACTGCTAGCAGACATCTTCCATTTGCAGTTTTTCCTCTTTTGGATTTCATGCTCAACATTTTAGGAGCAGGATCAGTCTGCCACAGTGTCTAGTACCTGGGCTTTGCTGCAGAAGGTGCTCACTAAATTGAATGAACAGACTAGCACGATTCTTACGGCTGGCAGTTGTTGTATCAGTGTGCCCCATCTCAATGCGGAAGAGCCCCAGCAGGTGCCGCCTTCCATTAGGCAGGAAGGGCATTCACTGTCATGTTAAGATTAACCAAGGAACATCTGCCTCTTTCAGTCACATGCTGATGGTTCCATCAGACTGTTCAATAACCCAGTTACCTTCATTGCTTTTAAGAGAAACAACTGTACCAACAAATCATTTAAAATACTTAGGATTAGAGGGAATCTTGAAGTCAGGAAAACTGATAATTCCGGTAAAATTATTTTCTTGTCTCAGCAACTTCTGACCCTTCTGGATCCTTTGAATGAAAAGAAAAAAAGTTTCATTTTTTAAAACTATCTTTAAGTACAGAGGTCACACATTGAGCATAATATGTAATTGGTAGTTCTTATAGAAATATTCACTAAGCTCTATGAAACATTGTTGAAACTAAGCCCATAGAGTGTTTATGTGGATTTGAGGCAATGGCTGTCAACTGGTCAGGCTTGTTAACAAAGACTAATGTCTAAGGCAGAAAGGCACATTTTCAACAGACAAAAGAAGTACAGTAGATATTTGGAATGTTAAATAAACTCCCAGTGAGGTTCTTCTCCACCATGCTTCTTCTTGAACAGGACCTCCAGGATAATTTTCAAACACTGTTTACACGATGCCATGCCATGCCCGAAAGACTTCCTGGGCTCCCTTTGTCTTCAAGATCACCTTGGGACAATGCCACAGCAATGGCCTCTGACCTGTTCAATGTCTTCTCACTGTGGGGAATTCTAACAAGGGCACAATGGGTTCCATGGGGCCATTTACCTCTATGACAAGTTCACCTGAACCTGCTGTCCCCTCCAAGAACTTCCACAATGTAAAATAATCCACCAAAGCTGCCACTGATTCTCCCGGGAGTTTCCAGTCCTGGCAGCCGCCAGTCCACTCACTGCCATGGTCATCTCTGTAACTTGCTTCTTCCTGGATCCAGACCTCTGCACCTTTAACATGGACCCAAAATGTGGTCCAACATCTCTCGATCAAACCCTCTCTGTGGTTTAAAGACCGCTTCCCTGGTGGCACAGAGGTTAAAGCGTCTGCCTGCAATGTGGGAGACCTGGGTTCGATCCCTGGGTCAGGAAGATCCCCTGGAGAAGGAAATGGCAACCCACTCCAGTATTCTTGCCTGGAGAATCCCATGGATGGAGGAACTTGGTGGGCTACAGTCCATGGGTCGCAAAGAGTCGGACACGACTGAGTGACTTTACTTACTTGCTTTACTTGGTCTTAAAGACCAAGCTCAGTACCTGCTCTCATCCTTTCATAATTCCCTCCAGAGTAATCTAATAATTATCTCCAGCACTTCCTTCCCTTCGGGCTGATCTGCTATTTATTGGTCCTACATCATCCCCTACTTGGCTTACTGTATTATGTGTGCTTATTTGCCCTTCTGAACTCAAATGCTTATGAAGGACACATCCCATAATCCCCCAAATAAATCAAGAAAGGCTGTGTGGAAGCTCTGGAGAAAGACAGACCTGGATTTGAAGCCTGATTCAGCTAATAATTATGAGTGTAACCTGAGTGGCTACTTAGTTTCTCTAAGCCTCAGTCTTTTCGTCTGTGAACAGGAGATGATCATGTTGATCCTATAAGGCTGTCATGATGATATGACGTACACTATGTAGTTCCCACTGGTGCCACAATTACACTGCTGCGGCCCTCGCCACATCTGCCCAGGCTTCACAAACAACACAAGGATAGGAACTAATACGACTCACGTAAGAGTATAAAGAACGCCGCCAAAGGGCGTTCTTTAATGGGTCCATCAAAACGTATTTCAACTAACATTAAATTTACACACACAAAAGTCAGTTAGGATAACAGAAGTGTAAAATTACCAATCATACCCACAATAGATGCTAAATATATACTTGCTTCTATTCAATAATGGATAATTTAATGTCATATTTTACTGGTATTATAATAATGATAGCTGTTCATATAATGAAAATGCCATAGTTAAATTTTTATTTAAATTAGTGGCATACTTACTATAAAAGTTAAGGTAACTTCTTTTTGCAATGGTTTTAAGTTTTCATCCAATGAATAAACTCTAACTTTTACTGTAAGAAAAAAATTGTCATTATTAGAAACTCTGTTCAACTCATAAGCTGACAACATTATTAATAAACCTACAATATGAGGGCCATGAAATTGAAAGTAAAGTTAAGAAAGTCAAAAACATTAAACCCAAGTTCTAAGGGAAAAATGAACCAGGATGTAGAGTGGAAAAAATATTCTTTTCACCAAAAATTTCCTGGATGGGGTTCCTTTAAATATTTCTCTTTTTTGCATTTAAAATATTATTAAATTTATTAAAAAGTAGTTTTATACAACCTTTTTTATTTTTAACCACTGATAGATAAGAAAGACTGCAGCTCACTGGTGTCTAAATTAATTATAGAGTAGAGGAGAAAGAACATAAGCAGTAAGTTGTGTTGACAGAACCTAGGAAGCATTCTCTAATACAAAATCTGCATGTTTAAGTACTGGAGTACATGGAGGCCTTCCCCAGTGGCTCAGTGGTAAAGAATCTTGCAATGCAGAAGACACGGGTTCAGTCCCTGGGTCAGGAAGATCCCCTAGAGAATGAAATGGTAACCCAGTCCAGTGTCCTTTCCTGGGAAATCCCATGGACAGAGGAGCCTGCTGGGCTATATGCATGTGGTCGCAAAAGAGCTGGACACAACTTACCGACTAAACAACAACAAAGTAGGCCTGTATGTTCAGGGAAGGTTACCGGAGGCATCAAATTTGAACAAGGCCAACCCCATCCCATGCTAAAATCTAAGAAGAGGGAGGAAAACAAATTCTGGGGGGCTTCCCAGGGGGCTTAAATGGTAAAGAATCTACCTGCCTAAGCAGGAGATGCAGGGGACTCGGATTTGATCTCTCGTTCGGGAAGGTTCCCCGGAGGAGGCAACGGCAGCCCACTCCAACACTCTTGCTTTAAAAATTCCATGGACAAGAGGAGCCTGGCGGGCTACAGTCCATGAGGTTGCAAAGAGTCAGACGTGACTGAGCGACTGAGCATGCACAAACGTGCACAGAAGGATGGAAGCTTCTCCTTAGATGCAGACACTTCTGATCATGTGTCTAAGAAATACATCTGACAGTCTAAAGCCAGGTTAATTGTATACTGGCAGGGACCTGATGCTAAAATTATGTTGGTGATCTCCATCTTGGGTCCGTCTAGTCAGAACTATAGGTTTTCCAGTAGTCATGTATAGATGTGAGATTTGGACTATAAAGAAAGCTGAGCACTGAAGAATTGATGCTTTTGAACTATGGTGTTGGAGAAGACTCCCTTGGACTGCAAGGAGATCAAACCAGTCAATCCTAAAGGAAATCAGTCCTGAATATTCATTGGAAGGACTGATGCTGAAGCTGAAGCTGCAATACTTTGGCCACCTGATGTGAAGAACTGACTCATTGGAAAAGACCTTAATGCTGGGAAAGATTGAGGGCAGGAGGAGAAGGGGATGACAGAGGATGAGATAATTAGATGGCATCACCGACTTGATGGACATGAGTTTGAGTAAACTCTGGGAGTTGGTGATGGACAGGGAAGACTGGCATGCCGTGGTCCATGGGGTAGCAGAGTCAGACACGACTGAGCGACTAAACTGAACCGATCTCCATCTTATCTTATTAGATGATGTTTATATAATTAACACCATCTTCAAAGGTCATTCATAAAGGGCAGCTGCATTCAGTACATCCCCATTAGATCAACCTTCCCTCCCACACTTGAGATAACTTGTAGACGAAATTTCCCCAAAGAAGACTGAAACCATTTTGAACTGGAAACAAGGAGGCAGACATAGCTAGGTGAACTTTGCAATATAGTTCACAATTTTCAATGTTAATATGAAATTGAAATATTTTTATAGAGGAAAATGATATTAAGAATTAAAAATTAGATTTTTTAAAGTCAAAATTCAGCCTCTGTATTAAGTTCTATAATACATCATTGTTTTTTTAAAAAACTATTTTGAAAGGAGTCTTGGCATCATTCTAACAAAGGTCTTTCTACCTCCAAATTATACTCATATTTTGCTGATTCTTTGTTTTATAATTTAACCTTTAGTTTGTCAGATCTTTACTTTTGTGTATGGTGTAATTTGGAAATTAACTCCATTTTTTCACCACAAAATAAACCACTTGCCCTAATACCATTAATCAGGCCATCTCACTTTCCCCCCAGAAATTATAATTATCTTTTATTATACCTGACTGATCTGAATCGTAAATAGATTTATCTGTCTCAGTGACGAGAAATCCATTGTCATAGCGTAGTGGAATTTTTGCTGCTTTTGAAAAATGAGCAGATAAAGCTTCTAGATATACATGTGAAATTGCATTTGGTCCTCCAGATAAGTCTTTTGGTTGTATCTGTTAAAAAATTAATGGATGAATATTATATAATTGAGATATTAAGATATAATTTATTATATTAATTATGAAACATGATTATATTAATCATATGTTATTAACTAACTTATATAAATATAAATATATTAAGACAATAAAAACATATGTCTTTTAGGTATATATGAAGATGACTTGAGTTGTCATCTACATGCAACATATAAAAATTTTATAAAATTAAACAGTAATGTATTTTTCTACAAACACCTCTATATTTTAGTTTCTTATCATATTTAGTTTGAAACAATAACTTTAAAAACGTTTATCCAGAGTGAATGTATATTAAAAATGACAATCACTAAAGAATTCAATTTTTAATAGACAAGATAACCAAAAGTCATTAAGAAACATTAAGAAGCTCAAAAGTTAATCAGCAATGGATGAGTGGAAGAATGGGAGGATTCAGATATCAGGTAGAGAATGGACTAAATCACTTATCACATGGTAGTATAAGTGAATAAAATACCTCATATTTACTTAGTTATACCTAGACTTTTATTGAAAATCAAAATCTTTCTTTTCATGATGATTTTCATTGGCCATTGGTCATTATATAATTAGTAAGTAGCCCTCTTCAAGTACACTGAATATGATCAGTATATTTTATAGAAATAGAATTTTGACATTTTTTTTGAGCATCATTAGCAAATTTGTTTGGAAGAAAATTTGCTTGATTCAAGTCTAAACAAAGTAGTAAAAGCCTATGATAGATACACATGTTAGGGAAAAAATTAATTTTTCTAGAATACCATGGGATTAGAATGTTAAATATAGTTTAGGAAAACAAATGTTCAAAGTGTTCTCTATTAACTTCTCTGAATTTTTAAAATCAAGTCAAACCTATTTTTATGCCTCTATATATTAACATTTGTTTTCCTACTAATAAGTAAGTATCTAAATATTTAAGTATCTAAATTACCTCTTTTTAGTATTTATTGTGTAATTTTAAAACAAGTACATGTGTTGGTTGATCTGGTTTTCAACTCATGTCACCAAATCTTTTCACCTAATAACCTTTATCTGCTTCATTCAAACTTTTACATTTTTCTACATTGCCCCCAAGTCAGAAGCAGAGTCTCTGTTTAACATTTCCCACTTACTTGCATGTAAAATCATTTGGCACTTGTCTCTCTCTAACTAGTGAACTCTACAGTGTGCTGTACCCACATCTTCATCCACATATGTAAAAAGGATCAGTACACCATCTACATGTGGGTTTCAAAAAAAACATTTTGCATATAAAAAGAAACTAGAAGAAGAATACATACCGTTAGGCTTGCAGAGCTTTGAAATTTATTTTCTGGAGATAAGTTAACTTGGTCAGAAGAATATGTAAAACTTCTGTCAGGATAACTTTTAACAGCAATGGTCACTAGAAATGATTTTGTGTATCCATGAACTTGAATTACTCCATTTTCAGAGGCTCCAACATAGAATACATTAGGTGCTGAGACAACATATCTGCTGAAACAGTTAAAATTATTTAGTACAACATAATTTTTAATGTTTTTTACTTAACTCAAATTAGCAAATTTTCTTACATTTAACAATATGTGTTTTACTTCTCAAAATTTTATTATCTAGGATAAAGTCAGAACAGTGTCCTGAAAAGCAGGATTTCATCCTAAGGATGATATTTCAAAGAGGCAGATGGAAATTATTTTAATCAGTTGCAGCCAGGGCAACACTTAATAGAGTCCTCTATAAGAAGTGAAAATAGGGATCATGCTTCTGTCTGGAATTTTTAACCAAACATTAGTCAGTAAATTACTCTTCCTCGGGGCACGAGCAATAGTCTGGGAAAATACAGAGTACTAGAATACAAGTTATACTAGCTCACAAAGTATTCATATTAAAAAGCAGGGAAATAACATTAGACAATAGAGAAAAGAAATTCACTTGGATTTTTCAGGACTAGAAAGTTAATTTCATGTGGCATTGATTGAATTCTGCTCTCTATAAAACTATAATCAAAACACATTCTAAATGAAAAGGGGATCCTTCACTTACATTTGCTCCTGTTCCCAACTTCTTCCCAAGCAGAAAAGAATAAACACTATGCTTAAAATGTCCATGGCTGGGTTAGGATTCAACTGTTGATACAACCTTTCTTGAAACTGCCCTTTTTGTGTGTGAACTCAGTTTGAAGAATTTGGTTAAATAAGTCCTCAGGTTAATTATTAATATCAGATAGTGGGATCACTGAGAAGGAAACCTAAGAATTTAAATGATAACCTTTTAATGTCCACAGATAAGTTTGGAATTCAAAGCAGAGAAACTTGTTTTGATGACTAAAACAGAAAAGATACCCAAATGGGAGTCTCTAGGAAAAATGTTTCACAGACAGACATATAATATTTGGAGGCTGCTGTGGTCTTGAACAGTTTCCCGATATAGCAGATGCAGTTGATGCCCTGGTCAGAACCCCCTTTCTGGCCCTGGTATATGCACGCTACAGATGCTGTGAATATTGGTTGCTTAACTTTTCTAATTGCTCAGTTCTCCAGGTATTACCAACTCACTTCAGCCACTGGAGACAGCTTGCCCAGAAATGCCTGAGAAGTTATATCCTCTTCCTGGGACTGGTCCACAGGTAAAACTGACCAGTTCTGGGGATACAACAGACTACTCCCTTGACTCAAGGTGGGACAGCCTTGTAGTGCCACTCATGCTACAGAGCCTCTCATGGGGTCAGGTTGAAGCAAGATCTTGGTTGAAACCACATCTTTGCTTATCTTCTCTCCTGCCCTGTCTTGCTTCCCTCACTACTGACAAACTTCTATTAAGAAAAGTCTCGCCATAAACCACTTGCAGAGTGTTTCCCAGTCTCAGGCTCTGCTTCTAGGAAACCATTCAAAATTTAATCAGCATGAAAGGGAACTATCTTCCTGGACTCTGTGTAGAAAGTCTTAGATATGGAAATGATTCTGAGGCTTCCCTATAGTGAGTCTGGTTTGAATTGTGCCCACGAGGCCTGTACTGATCCACTTTAGAGCAGATCTGAAATCCCAAGACAGTCTTCCCAAGTGCTGGGGTGTTCCCAAGCACTCTTTACTCTGGGATTAGAAATGACCCATCAGTGACCAGGATATGGACAAGGAAACTGTGAAGCTATCGTTGTCTTATTTTCCTCAAGGCTGCATTCAATTACCTATACAGATTCATCCTGAACTACAAGTTTTCAGATGTCATCAGGATGGCTGGTGGTTAGGATGATGTACTGTGTAGTTGCTTCTTCACTTGTCTGATTTCCCTTCTAGATTACAGTTCTATGATGACAGGTACTGAGTCTAACATATACAGTGGGGATACACACAGAAGATATGCAGATGATACCATCCTTATGGCAGAAAGTGAGGAGCTAAAAAGCCTCTTGATGAAAGTGCAAGAGGAGAGCGAAAAAGTTGGCCTAAAGCTCAACATTCAGAAAACGAAGATCATGGCATCCGGTCCCATCACTTCATGGGAAATAGATGGGGAAACAGTGGAAACAGTGGCTGACTTTATTTTGGGGGGCTCCAGAATCACTGCAGATGGTGACTGCAGCCATGAAATTAAAAGACGCTTACTCCTTGGAAGGAAAGTTATGACCAACCTAGATAGCATATTCAAAAGCAGAGACATTACTTTGCTGACTAAGGTCTGTCTAGTCAAGGCTATGGTTTTTCCTGTGGTCATGTATGGATGTGAAAGTTGGACTGTGAAGAAGGCTGAGTGCTGAAGAATTGATGCTTTTGAAGTGTGGTGTTGGAGAAGACTCTTGAGAGTCCCTTGGACTGCAAGAAGATCCAACCAGTCCATTCTGAAGGAGATCAACCCTGGGATTTCTTTGGAAGGAATGATGCTGAAGCTGAAACTCCAGTACTTTGGCCACCTCATGCGAAGAGTTGACTCACTGGAATAGACTCTGATGCTGGGAGGGATTGGGGGCAGGAGGAGAAGAGGACGACCCAGGGTGAGATGGCTGGATGGCATCACGGACTCGACGGACGTGAGTGTGAGTGAACTCCGAGAGATGGTGATGGATAGGGAGGCCTGGTGTGCTGCAATTCATGGGGTCGCAAAGAGTCAGACAGGACTGAACGACTGAACTGAACTGAACTGAACTGAAAAGGTACTTAGCCAATGAATGAACAAATAAATGCATCAACAGGTGCGTCCAAGGAAGATGATGTTGAAAGGGCAGGTAGGGCCGGATTGTATATGGTCATGAATGTCACAGTAAGGTGTGTAGAATGGAAATTAAGGACATTTTGAACTTGCTGCTCTGACACTGAGGATGTAGCCATCTTTTTTTGATGCACTAGTATTCTTTATAGGCTTCCTTGGTAGCTCAGACAGTAAAGCGTCTGCCTGCAATGCAGGAGATCCGAGTTCGATCCCTGGGTTGGGAAGGTCCCCTGGAGAAGGAAATGGCAACCCACTCTAGTACTCTTGCCTGGAAAACCCCATGGACAGAGGAGCCTGGTAGGCTACAGTCCATCGTGTCACAGAGAGTTGGACACGACTGAGCAACTTCACTTGCACTTTCAAGTATTCTTTATTTCATGAGAAGAATAGACAGGTAGTACATACTATACAAAGAATTAAGAAAATTGTTCTCTCAGGTAAAACACAAGCAGAAACTATTGAAAGTGTGAGATGTCAAACATTCATTTACAACAGCAACTTTAAAAAATTGTCTACCATAAAAGCATAAGATTTTGATAGTTCGTTAAGTAGGAACCTCACTGCTGTAAAGCGAGATTTCATTTTGCTGGTAATCGTCATAACAATGGAATCGCATGAGCAGTGAGTGAACATTCTCATGGAAGTGACGCCGCTGACATGTACGCTGCTGCAAGACCGTCTTCTAAACCGGGACCAGTAGGCTAATGTCTGAACCACTGAGTCTTGAACCATATCAAGCAGGAACAATGATAAGACAATTACTAAGCAAAAGTATACTAAAAAGATTTAGTGTAAAAGGATTTTTAGATTTCAACTGCTGCAACTGATAAGTCTGGCATCAATTCAGTCCAGAACATTTTCACACCGAGAGTCAGAAACACTCTCAACTCTGGTGAGAGTGACTGTAGCTGTATTTTAATTTTTGGCCAATTGGTTCTGTAACTGAAGCCATGCAAAGGGAAAAACATTTTATTTCAAGGTCATATTTAGTATATGCCAACTCTTCTCACACAAGCTTCAAAACTTTGGTCACAAGAAGACAATGTATGTTTCTTCTTTTGTATGCAGGCCTATGCATGGACTTAAACTATAAATAAGAAGAAACAAACACAGTGACACAGACACGGAGCCAAAAGAGCTTCTGGTCAAATTTCACACCATTTTCAGTACTATTCACACAGTACTGAAATAAGCCACAAACATTTGTCACTCCCTAATACTCAGGAACAACAGACTGGTTTCAAATAGGAAAAGGAGTACGTCAAGGCTATATATTGTCACCCTGCTTATTTAACTTCTATGCACAGTACATCATGAGAAGTGCTGGACTGGAAGAAACACAAGCTGGAATCAAGATTGCCAGGAGAAATATCAATAACCTCAGATATGCAGATGACACCACCCTTATGGCAGAAAATGAAGAGGAACTAAAAAGCCTCTTGATGAAAGTGAAAGAGGGGAGCAAAAAAGTTGGCTTAAAGCTCAACATTCAGAAAACGAAGATCATGGCATCTGGTCCCATCACTTCATGGGAAATAGATGGGGAAACAGTGGAAACAGTGTCAGACTTTATTTTTTTGGGCTCCCAAATCACTGCAGTTGGTGATTGCTACCATGAAATTAAAAGACACTTACTCCTTGGAAGGAAAGTTATGACCAACCTAGATAGCATATTCAAAAGCAGAGACATTACTTTGCCGACTAAGATCCGGCTAGTCAAGGCTATGGTTTTTCCAGTGGTCATGTGAGAGTTGGACTGTGAAGAAGGCTGAGCGCTGAAGAATTGATGCTTTTGAACTGTGGTGTTGGAGAAGACTCTTGAGAGTCCCTTGGACTGCAAGGAAATCCAACCAGTCCATTCTGAAGGAGATCAGCCCTGGGATTTCTTTGGAAGGAATGATGCTAAAGCTGAAACTCCAGTACTTTGGCCACCTCATGTGAAGAGTTGACTCATTGGAAAAGACTCTGATGCTGGGAGGGATTGGGGGCAGGAGGAGAAGGGGACGACAGAGGATGAGATGGCTGGATGGCATCACGGACTCAATGGACATGAGTCTGAGTGAACTCCAGGAGTTGGTGATGGACAGGGAGGCCTGGCGTGCTGCGATTCATGGGGTCGCAAAGAGTTGGATACGACTGAGTGACTGAACTGAACTGAATACTGAGGAGGGAGATTCTCCTCCTCCCCACTTGTGACAAATAAACAAAACTATGATAACAACGAACAAAAAAAATGATAACAACTGAGGTTATCTCACACTTCCTCAATCATAGCACTACTGACATCTGAAGCTGAATTACATATTGTAGTGTTTGCCCTGTGCACTGTAGGCTATTTAGCAGCATGCCTGATACCAGGTGTCAGTAGAACCTTCCCAGTCATGAAAACAAAATGTCCCAGACATTACCAATGTCCCCCCGGGCAAAATAAACCTTGGTTGAGAATCAGTGGGTTGCTGCTGTATGGTTTAGTTTTTAAAGGGAGAATGAGGAAAGTACTTACTTATGCTCCTATCAAAGATACAGAATTTAGCAGGCTCTTCACTTGAGCTGTTTGACTATTTTAAGTTAACACTGCAAACTGAAATTCCCTCGACTTCTCTCATAAAGATATTACCTCAAATACCATCTCTCTAATGATGACTTCCAAATTGATATCTCCAGTGAGAAACTCTCCTTCTAAATATTGGTTTGCTCCAGGGTTCTGGTCTTTTTAAAAATCTTTTTCTACATACATTTACTGGCAGGCAATCTCATTTAATGGCATGGATTTCAATCCCATCTCTGTACACCAATACATCTAAATTTCATTCCCTGGAGCTCTCTTCTACCTGCCTTACTCAAAACCTCCACTTGAATATCTACTGCCTCACTTAAAATCTCTACTTGGCAATCTATTTAGCATCTTAAATTTAATACATCCCAACTGAACTTCTAAAGATTCCTCCACCACAACAGAGGAAACAACGAAAAATTGTCAGATGTCTGAAAAAAGCCTCTAACATAAATTTGTTAACATAAACTTTCCCCTCAAAATTAAGGAGGGCAAAATCTTGGAGGAAATATACGTTATACAAAGTGAAGGAGACTCTTACCCTTTCCACAAAACAAACGAGACGCAACATTCTTGTAAAGATATATTGCATCCATGAAGCTAGAA
The DNA here is from genome assembly GCF_014754425.2 of Oryx dammah. Lineage (NCBI taxonomy): Eukaryota > Metazoa > Chordata > Mammalia > Artiodactyla > Bovidae > Oryx > Oryx dammah. The sequence continues at coordinate 108,594,198 of NW_024070185.1, forward strand.
CAGGATACTATTAAAAGGAACATTCAGAAACAAAATGAGCTCTTGGATATGAAAAAACATGACAGCATAAACAGAAAACTTTGGAAGATAAAGTAGAGTAAATCTTCAAAGAAAAAATTAAACCAAAAAGACAAAGGGATGGTAAATAAGAGAAACAAGGAAAAGATGATTAGAGGACTAGCATGAATAATGGGAGCTCCAGAAAGAGGGAACAGAAAAGAATGAAGGGAACTTTCACCAATGAAATAATAAGAAAAAAATTTAAGATCAGAAGGACACAGTTGTTAGATTAGAAAAACCTTCCAAGTGCCAAGCAGAAAGATGAATATATGTTGATACCAAGCCACATCATTTGAAACTTTTGAGACACTAAGAACAGAAAAATAGATCCTACTAGTTTGCAGAGAGAGAGAGAAGGAAAGAGGTGACATATAAAGGAGTAGGAGTTGAAAGGATTAGAATGGAGAAAGATTTGGGCTTTTCAGCATGGGAAGAAGAAGACGATGAAGTAATATCTTCAAAGTTCTAAAGGAAAATTATTTCTAATGTAGAACTCTATAGACAACCAAATTATCCATCAACTGTAAGAATAAAGACATTTTTTAAAATGCAAGATTTAGAAAAAGTTTTTCCCTTCTGTAACCCTATGCAAATGTGCCACTACCATAGAGTGGTAGAGAATGTGCTCTACCAAAATAAGAGGAAAAAACCAACAGAATAGAGATATGGGATACACGTAATAGAAGGTCCAATGCAAGAGGGAGGCAAAAAGATTTCTCAATAGAATAATGAGGGGAAAATCCTTGATGACAGCAGTACGCAAGATTTACAGGAAAACCCAAACACTTGGAGCAGCTGGGACTCAAAGGACCTAGATTTATGTCGCTCTTATATCACTTTTCTAATTTGAGGTAAGAATGCCCACGTGAGTCTGATCTAGGTTCCTATTTGTATTTGGCATAGGCCTGGTATGCTGCGATTCATGGGGTCACAGAGTCGGACACGACTGAGTGACTGAACTGAACTAAACTGAACTGAACTGAATCACATTCTCTGGAGAAGAATCACATTCTCCCACTCCAGTATTCTTGCCTGTAAAATCCCATGGACAGAGGAGCCTGGTGGGCTACAGTCCATAGGGGTCGCAAGAGTTGGATATGACTCAGCGACTAAACCACCACCACCACCAATCACATTCTGTTGAAATTCCTGCTTTTTGCTCCTGACCCACACTACTCCCTATCAGATGCCTAGTTGCCATGATTTCTGTTCTTACTCACTATGTGACCATGTACACTGACATCCTAAGAAACAGTTCCTATATACTCTCAAGAGATAAAACAAGGTTGTGATCTAGAAACTATTCACCTATCTACTTTAGGGATCCTAATAATGGCAATCTTGATCTTTCCTTAAGTAGGCTTTCTACTTTTGGTTTTCTACACAGTTATTCAAAGCTAAATATTATATTTGTTGTTGTTGTTGTTAAGTCAGTATGTCACGTCTGACTCTTTTGCAACCCCATGGACTGTAGCTTGCCAGCCAGGCTCTTCTGTCCATGGGGTTTCCCAGGCAAGAATACTGGAGTGGATTGCCATTTCCTTCTACAGGGGATCTTCCTGATCCAAGGACTGAACACATGTCTCCTGCATTGGCAGGCAGATTCTTTACCATTGAACCACCAGGGAAGTCCAAAATTATATTAATTAAGGACAAATATACACTTGGAAAAACTATAGAGAAAAGCAAGAAAATTATTAAAATAAAGGTAAGAATTATTAATATAAAAGCCATTTTCCTTTGGGAAAAAGGGTGGGACATGATATAGGGGATGGGTACATTAGGGTTACAAAGACAGCATTTGTTTCTTAATGTGGGTGGTAGATATGCAAGTATTCATTATGTTATTATTCTTTAAGCTGTATTTAAATTGTTATAACCTCTTCTATATATGTGATAAATAATAAATGCCATGTAAAAGATTAAATAACACATTTTAAGAGTGATGAGTCCTTTTTACAGAAAAATCTAAGTGGAAGGTAATCACAATATATTCTACAAATATTTATGGGCTCTCCTTTCTTTTGTCAGATACTTTAATAAACTTAAATTATATAACGTAATAATAACAAAGTACTGGGTGTGTTAGTAACATATATGCAGGTTGTAAGTACTATAATAATAGCACAAAAATGGGGAAAGAGGAAATAAAGGTATTTCTGTGGAGTAGCATTTTTATGTTTAACCGGCATTAGATTAGTACAAATATGAAGGAGATTTCTATAAGTTAAGGTGTATATGGTAAGCCATAGAGTAATCATTAAAAAAAAGAAGTTTTTTTTTTTAAGTTAATTAAAATGCTAAAAAAAACAAAACTGCAGATGGTGACTGCAGCCATGAAATTAAAAGACGCTTACTCCTTGGAAGAAAAGTTATGACCAACCTAGATAGCATATTCAAAAGCAGAGACATTACTTTGCCAACAAAGGTCCCATCTAGTCAAGGCTATGGTTTTTCCAGTGGTCATGTATGGATGTGAGAATTGGATTGTGAAGAAGGCTGAGTGCCAAAGAATTGATGCTTTTGAACTGTGGTGTTGGAGAAGACTCTTGAGAGTCCCTTGGACTGCAAGGAGATCCAACCAGTCCATTCTAGAAAAGATCAGCCCTGGGTGTTCTTTGGAAGGAATGATGCTAAAGCTGAAACTCCAGTACTTTGGCTACCTCATGCAAAGAGTTGACTCATTGGAAAAGACTCTGATGCTGGGAGGAATTGGGGGCAGGAGGAGAAGGGGACGACTGAGGATGAGATGGCTGGATGGCATCACTGAATCAATGGACATGAGTTTGAGTGAACTCTGAGGGATGGTGATGGACAGGAGGCCTGGCATGCTGTGATTCATGGGGTTGCAAAGAGTCAGACACGACTGAGCGACTGAACTGAACTGAATTGAATGGAAAACACTAAAACTAGAAAATTCTTAAATAGTCAAAATATTCATTTAAAGTAAAAGAAAGCTGAAGGAGGAATAAATAAAGAAAAAAAGAAATGAAACATAAAAAACAAAAAATAAAATGGCAGCTATAAATCAAGGTATATCAATTATAACAATAAAAGAATACATTAAATTGTACAATTAAAAGCTAGAAACTTTCAGGCAAATAAAAAACAAGAATCAACTACATGCTATCTACAGAATATACAGTTTTGGTTCAAAGATAAAAATAGGTTGAAAGTAAAAGGACAGGAAAAGATATATCATGCAAACAGCAACTATTAATATAAGAAAATGGGAGTGGCTATACTATGTTAGACAAAACAGAGTTTGAAATTTTAAAAATTGCAATAGATAAAGAGGGATTTTTATAAGAACAGAAGAGTCAACTCATCAGGAGGATATAACAATTATAAACATATATACCTGCCACCAGAGCTCCAAAATATGTGAAGCAAAAATGGGCAGTTGAAGGGAGAAACAGAACATTCAAGAATAATAGTCTCAGCTATGGAGAGAACAGCTATGTAAAAGATCAACAAGGAAAAAGACTAGAACAACACCATAAATCAACTAGACCCGGCAGACAAACGTTTTATTCCAAAAGAACAGGAAATACATTTTTCTGAAGTGCACATGAAACATTATCCAGGATAGATGATATGGTAGAGGCTATAGAACAAGCCTCAGTTAGTATACAAGGACTGAAAAAACACATTTTTCTGATCACAATTGAGCAAAATTAAATATTAATGACAAAAGAAATTTGAGGAAATTCCAAATCTGTGAAAATTAAACAAAGCATTCCTAAAAAAAAAAAAAAAATGAGCCTAAGAAGAAATTACAAGGGAAATTAGCAAATAGTTTTAGAATGACAATGAAACACACAACATACCAAAACATATGGGATACAGTTAGAGCAGCACTTAGTGGAAAGTCTTTTGCTATAAATGTCTACATTATAAAGGAAAAAAGATCTCAAATAAAAAACCTAATCTCCACTTTCAGACAGTGAAAAGAGTAAACCAATACAAAGCAAGCAGAAGGAAATAAATGATAAGGATTCGAGTGGAAATTAATGAAATAAAGAGTAGAGCGACTCCCCTGGAGTCAGTGGTTAACACTCCATGCTTCCACTGCAGCGTGTGGATTGGATCCCTGGTTGGGGAACTAAGATCCTGCATGCCAATTGGCAAAAAGAAAAAAAAAAAAAAGAAGAAAGAAAAGAAAATTTCTTGAACTGAATAAAAATGAACATGCAGCATATCAACTTGAATTATAACAAAAAAGTGGAAAAACAATAGAGAAAATCAACCTAACCAAAGCTGGTTCTTTGAAAAGAGCAACAAAATTAACAAAGTTTTACTTAAGCTCTTTACAAAAAAAGAGAAGACTCAAATTGCTAAAATCACAAATGAAACAGGAGACATTACTTCCAATATTCAAAAAGTGGAAGAGAATACTAAGGGATTATCTCCTAAGATTCAGTTTGGTCTCTCACTTTATCCTTTAAACCTACCAGCCAGAACCTAAGTGTCAGTCTAAGAGAGGGCCATCAAAGGTCTAATTACTAAGGAGGTCTTCAGAAATCATTATGAGAGAGAATTAGGAGGAATTCAAGCTCCTGCATTGAGTCACACAGAGCCAGGAAGACAATTCTGATAATAGCTCACTGTCTGGCATTCTGACTTTCCTTGGACTCAGTGTCAACAGACTCATGCTTGAGTCCCATGAAACCCTAATAACAGCCTGGCTAAAAATGCTCAAATCTTCAAGGGGCGTTAAGAGACAAGACCTCAGTAGTATAGTTTTTAATTGGTTACAGTGGTGATCAGCATTAACAATGACAAGACAGTTGATCATATGTCCTAAAACTGGAAAAGGAAAAAAGGAAAAATGATAAGGGCCAGGACCTCCTGGTTCAGGAGACTCCTCCCTCAGTACAACAAAAGCACCCCAGCCATCAGATACATATTTACACCCTCAACACATACCTTGTGCATTCAGCAACAGAGCAGTGTCTTCGGTGGTCAAAACACAGTGGCAGCCATGGTGATGGGCTGCTCAGATGCTGGGGTCCAGCCCCGGTGGACCCAGGGTAATTCAAAGGAGAGACAGAGTAGGCGAGGAAAAACTTACTTATTTAGAAATATAAAAGAGAGATTAGGAAAGAATAGCGTAGTGGGAAAATTAGTGGAGAAAAGAGGCTGAAAAACTTGGTTTACGTGGAAAACCAATAAAGTTCCAAGACAAGGAACTTGCATCATCTATGTTAGGCCACTGGCACCCACTTGAATAGTGAAGGGTGCCCATCTTAGGCTCCCTCTCTCATGGGTCTTAGAAACCAGGGCAAGTAAGTAGACTTGGAGAGCCTCCATGCCCCAGATGGGAATTCAGCCTGAAAATAGAGTAAGAAAAGAAGACATGGGGAAAACCAGTCTTTCCAGGGACTGGCCCCTCCTCTATTGTCCGGAAGGGCCTTTTATACTTTTTTTTTGTACATAGAGATCAACGGATAATACAAAATTATGCAGTGTCAGCAGCCCTGACTCTTATCAACACCAGGCTTTCTCTCTGCATACCTAGTTGTATACACAAGTCTTAGGTGATTTACATCATCTACTGGCCAGAAGGCCAATTAGCATTTTACAGCCCTTTTCTGACAAGGGTTTGTCAATCAGAAGACTTATTTGTGCTGTTCTTCCCAAATTCTGGTGCCACTCTCAGAAAGCACTAAATAAAGTGCTTTCTTACATAGCAAGGACAAAACAAGGAAAAAGGAGTACAGTGATTTATAACAAAGAGAAAAGTAATTAACTCAAAAGTCTAGTATTGCTAACATCAAAACTACTATATTCCTATTTCTGCATCCCGTTTACATTGATTAATATCCTCCCAGGTGCCTAAAAGATAAAGGATATGGAGGCCTGGCAGCAGTCATTGACTCAACAGTGAAAACCCTCTACCAATATAATTCTTAGCTTTTTTAAAAAAAGGCTCTGTATCTTTAAGATGCTTTAAGCTTCATGCCTCTCGTGGTTGGGGGCCGTAAACAATCACAAGTTGTAAAAGTCCAGGCAGACTGGTCAGGTAAGTTACAAAGCCATCAAAGGGTTTTAAGCCAAGACATTCTTTTTATATGCAGGAGACTGTTAACTGGAGCTCTGAATTAACTGTTTCGGGGATAGCCCCCTGTTATGTCAGAAGAGTATAGTATAGCAGACAGTAAACAGACAGATTTTGGTTTCGGGGTAGATGCTCAGACAGAGGGCTCCTTGAGACCTGACTCGCCTTGCCCATCAGGTCTCTGCATGACCTTGTCATGGGTGGGACCTCCCATGCTGGCTCCCAGCACTCAGATTTCCCATGAGTAATGAAACTGCCATCAGTTGCAAGGGATATATTCGCTGACAGCCTCCAACTATTAACGCCTTCAAGCCCTACCTTAGCTTTTAAGCTGAGGCCACATTCTTTTCAGAAACCCTCAGTTCAGTTCAGTCGCTTAGTCATATCTGACTCTTTGTGACCCCTTGGACTGCAGGACACCAGGCTTCCCTGTCTGTCACAAACACCCAAGGCTTGCTCAAACTCATGTCCATTCAGTTGGTGATGCTATCCAACCATCTCATCCTCTGTTGTCCCCTTCTCCTCCTGCCTTCAATCTTTCCCAGAATCAGGGTCGTTTACAATGAGTCAGTTCTTCGAATCAGGAGGCCAAAGTATTGCAGGTTCAGCTTCAGCCTCAGTCCTTCCAATGAATATTCAGGACTGATTTCCTTTAGGATTGACTGGTTTGATCTCCTTGCAGTCCAAGGGACTCTTAAGAGCCTTCTCCAACACCACAGTTCAAAAGCATCAATTCTTCAGCACTCAGTTTTCTTTATGGTCCAACTCTCACATCCATACATGACTACTGGAAAAACTATAGCTTTGACTAGATAGACCTTTGTCAGCAAAGTAATGTCTCTGCTTTTTAATGTGCTGTCTAGGTTGGTCATAGTTTTTCCAAGGAGTAAGTGTCTTTTAATTTCATGACTGCAGTCACCATCTGCAGTGATTTTGGAGCCTAAGTAAATAAAGTCTCTCACTGTTTCCATTGTTTCCCCATATATTTGCCATGATGAGACCAGATGCCACGATCTTAGTTTTTTGTATGTTAAGTTTGAAGCCAGCTTGTTCACTTTCCTCTTTCACTTTCATCAAGAGGCTCTTTACTTCTTCTTCACTTTCTCCCATAAGCCATCCTTATGGGAGGGTGTCATCTGCATATCTGAGGTTATTGTTATTTCTCTTGGCAATCTTGATTCCAGCTTGTGCTTCATCCAGCCTGGCATTTTGCATGATGCACTCTGCATATAAGTTAAACAAGCAAGGTGACAATATAAAGTCTTGATGTACTCCTTTCCCAATTTGGAACCAGTCCATGTCTGGTTCTAACTGTTGCTTCTTGACCTGCATACAGATTTCTCAGGAGGCAGGAAAGATGGTCTGGTATTCCCATCTCTTGAAGAATTTCCCACAGTTTGTCATGATCCACACAGTCAAGGGCTTTAGCATAGCCAGTGAAGCAGAAGTAGATGTTTTTCTGGACCTCTCTTGCTTTTTCAATGATCCAATGGATGTTGGCAATTTGTTCTCTGGTTCCTCTAACGTTTCTAAATCCAGCTTGAACATCTACAAGTTCTTGGTTCACATACTGTTGAAGCCTGGCTTGGAGAATTTTGAGCATTACTTTGCCAGCATGTGAGATGAGTGCAATCGTGCAGTAGTTTGAACATTCTTTGGCATTGCCTTTCTTTGGGATTGGAATGAAAACTGACCTTTTCCAGTCCTGTGGCCCCTGCTGAGTTTTCCAAATTTGCTGGCATATTGAGTGCAGCACTTTCACAGCATCATCTTTTAGGATTTGAAATAGCTCCACTGGAATTCCATCACCTCCACTAGCTTTGTTTTTAGTGATGCTTCCTAAGGCCCACTTGACTTCACATTCCAGGATGTCTGGCTCTAGGTGAATGATCATACCATTGTGGTTATCTGGGTCATGAAGATCTTTTTTGTATAGTTCTTCTGTGTATTCTTGCCACCTCTTCTTAATAGCTTCTGCTTCTCTTAGTCCATACCATTTCTGTCCTTTATTGTGACCATCTTTGCATGAAATGTTCCTGTGGTATCTCTAATTTTCTTGAAGAGATTTTTAATCTTTCCCATTGTATTGTTTTCCTCTATTTCTTTGCATTGATCACTGAGGAAGGCTTTCTTATCTCTCCTTGCAATTCTTTGGAACTCTGCATTCAGATGGGTATATCTTTCCTTTTCTCCTTTGTCTTTTGCTTCTCTTCTTTTTTCATCTATTTGTAAGGCTTCCTCAGACAACCACTTTGCCTTTTTGCATTTCTTTTTTTGGTGGATGGGCTTGATCACTGCCTCCGGTACAACGTCATGAATCTCCACCCATAGTTCTTCAGGCACTCTGTTTATCAGATCTAATCCCTTGAATCTATTTGTCACTTTGGGATTTGATTTAGGTCATGCCTGAATGGTCTAGTGACGGTGATTGCAGCCATGAAATTAAAAGATGCTTGCTCCTTGGAAGGAAAGTTATGACCAACCTAGACAGCATATTCAAAAGCAGAGACATTACTTTGCCAACAAAGGTCCATCTAGTCAAGGCTATTGTTTTTCCAGTATTCATGTATAGATGCGAGAGTTGGACTATAAAGAAAGCTGAGTGCAGAAGAACTGATGCTTTTGAACTGCGGTGTTGGACAAGACTCTTGAGAGTCCCTTGGACTGCAAGGAGATCCAACCAGTCCATCCTAAAGGAGATCAGTCCTGGGTGTTCATTGGAAGGACTGATGTGGAAGCTGAAACTCCAATATTTCCTGATGCGAAGAACTGACTCATTTGAAAAGACCCTGATGCTGGGAAAGATTGAAGGCAGGAGGAGAAGGGGACGGCAGAGAATGAGATGGCTGGATGGCATCACTGACTCAATCGACATGAGTTTGAGTAAACTCCAGGAGTTTGTGATGGACAGGGAGGCATGGTGTGCTGCAGTCCAAGGGGTCACAAAGAGTCAGACATGACTGAGCAACTGAACTGACTGACTATTCTCTGGACTTTATGTATATTTTCAACAGCTACTTATTAGATTGATAATGAACTACACCAGCATACCATGATTTGATAATGGATCCTACCTGAATATCATTACAGACTTTAACAGGTATAGCAGTGAGGTGACACAATAAATCTAATTCTCTGTCGGAAAAGAGAAGAAAAAAAAACAACAACCAGTGTCAGAACAAAACAACAAAAAATAATAGAGCTAAAAGTCAGCAATGTACACATTCCAAACTAATAAATATCATCCGAGCTTAGAATTTTTTTTAAAAAAAGGATAGATCTTCCTTTCAATTTAAAATGTGGGGTTCTTCATGAATTTTGACTTTTCTAGAGCTCAAAGGGTCTCCTGTGTTGCTTAAATACTAGTTGGGGAAAGAGAAGTATCATTCACTTAAATGTGAATGTAAATGGCGCCCCCTGTTGAAAACTACCTGAACTTCTGATTCCTGAATCCATCTCTGCCTTTCAGAAAAATTACAAGTGCTTAAGATGGTTCATAATAAGGCCCCTCTTCTTGCTTTAGCTTCTGCACTCCAGATTTTTGGCTGCCATCCTGATTTATTTAACATCAGCTCATTGCCAAGCTCCTTCTCCCCATTCCTCCTGGGGTTTGCACAAGTTGCTCCCTTTGCCAAGCAAATTTTTCCCCACTCCCATACTCCTTAAGTTCTTTGGTTCTTCCAAGACTCAAGGATGAGGCATCATTTCCTCTGGAAAACCTTTGCCTAATACTAAAGTAAGTAAAACATACTGAAAACTTACTGCAGGACATAAGAAAGAACTTAGAACTCTTTCCACATGCGCTAATTTTTATAACTATCAGGAAGTGGGTAGGATTATCCTGTTTCATAGAGGAGGAAACTGAGGCACAGAAAGAGGAAATTCTTAACAGTGTTACACAGACAGACCACGAATTCTGAAGAAAGGAAGGAACTGACTATGGAAAACTGGTAAGAACAAGGGATTCGAAGTCACAAGGAAGGGAATTGTGCTAGGAGGGGTTCTTCCAAGCGAGCTGTTAAGATTGGAGAATTGTGGTAAAGGAGACTTAGTACCTGCTTTGGCGGTTTTTGGAGATGGTGCAACCTCTTATGGTGATACTGTCCAGGGTACCAGCTGGGAAATGGGAAGCTGGAATAGAGGAACAGTGTCCTTAGAGACCAGGTTTTTATAAAGAATTCACCGTATTTCCCTAGCATTCAGCACAGTAAGTGCTAAATTCTCTTAAAGTATGTGTTAAAAGTATGTGGTGAAATGCCGCCCTTTCAGGCAGGCCACAGCCAAAGTTTCTTCAACTGCTTCTTGTTTTGGCTTTCCTGTCACAACCTGAGGACTATTCTCAGCCAGGGCTCCCAGGCTGCTCTCATTCCCGTAACCTCGGGTGCATCTGAAACCTAAGCTGCGTTCCCTCAGAGGTTCATCTACGTCTGGCCTGTCTGGCCCCTGAAGAGAATTCGTCTCAGAAACGGGCCGTGCGAAGGAGGAGCGTGCGGCGAGGCACACTAGTTCAAAGCCAGACGGCTGGCAAAGGAAATGCGGGGGCTTGGTGACAGCGCTACATCGGTCTCTCAGGTAGTCCTCAGGCCCAGCTCCCGCGGAGCGTGTCAAGGCCTGAGCATGAGGAGTCAGCCGCTTCGGCTCAGAGAAAAGAGCGGAAGCTCTCGCCGCCGGCAGCGGGAAATCTCGTCTCGCGCGGGCTCCCGCGGGTTCCCACGCGCCTTTGCGCGCCCGCGGCCCCGGCCGACTAAGGGGCGGGAAGCCTGGTCCCGCCCCCAAGCTCCGGGGAGGGGCGTGGCCGCTGCAGGCTCCGCCCACGCGGCGCGCACGGCCCCACGGCAACCGGCACAACACAACAAAATGGCTGCCGCGCCGCTGGGCGCCTGAAGGGAACTACCGGCACCTCTCCGCCCGGCCTCGTCCGGCGGGCTTGCTCGGCCTCGCTCCTTCGTGGTGAGTGCCAGGCCTGGTCTAGGCCGTTCTCCGGCCTCCAGGCGGAGCGGGTGGGGACCAGCGGCGAAGGCGGGAAGGCCTGGACCCAGCGAGGGATGGATTCGGGGCGGGGGCGTGTGCCTGGGAGTTGGGATTGGACGGGAAGGAGGGGAGGGCCCGGAACCGGCGTGGGGAGGAGGATGGAGGGAGGTGTGGATACGAAGTGAGGAGGTCACGGGGTGGGGGCTTTGGGAGGAAGGACCGGAGTGTGGGGAGGTGTGGGCGCGGGGGTTGGGCGAGTGGAAGGTAGGGTCCCGCTGCCGAGCGGAGGAGGGTGGAGGTGTGCCAGGGGTCTGCGGGGAAGGGCTGGGGTACAGGACGGTTTGGTACCCTGACGGGCGTCCTGAACCAACCGGAATACAGTACATGGAGAAAAAAGAGAGCTGGGATATGGGGAAGAAAAGTTTAAAGAGAGGGAAGAGCCAATACTTTGTCCCATAACGGTTAAGGGACAGGTGCATTTTCAAGTCAGAGCTTGGCTTCACGTCTTGATTCTGCCACCTGCGCTGCTGTCTGTGCGACTGGGGCTTGGTAATGGTTCCTCGTTTGTGAAAATCCTCACTCAGCACTCTTGAGTGTACCTTGTGTGCCAGATTCAGTTCCGCGTCCTTTAGTCCTTCCCGTTAACTGATTTAGAGTTTAAAATAACTGGAACGGGGTCATCATTCCCATCGTAAAAGATGAAACTGTAGGTCAGAGAGGTTCAATAATTTGCCAATGACACACAGAAAGTGGAAAATTAACATTTGAACTCAGACTTAGCTGTAGAAACCAAGCTCTTAATTCTTAACGATACATTGTCATTTATAAATGAGGCTAATAATTATCATAATATACATTATCTGCAAGAATTTGTTTGGTAATGTCTTTAGAGTGGGGCACAGTCCTTTCTTCACTCATTCAACGAATATTTATTGTGCAGCAAACAATACTGCTCTACCGTCTTGCGGCCTAAACTCTAGAAGGAGGAACAAGCAACAATCGAGTTGTTTCACAAATAATCATTTAATTCTAATTGTAAGGTGTTGTGAAGGATGCTATTTGAGGCAGAGACCTGATCCTGTTGTGTGTTTTGAGTGTGGAAGCCCTGCCTTCCCAGCCCTATATTCTTAGAATCTAGCACAGTTCTTGGTGCCTTAAAGTTGTGGAATAAAATTGAATGACTGAAAAAAAATAAACTAATGGAAAGGTTTGGAAGCTTTTTTCCCCCCAATACCTGAGTAGCATGGAGAGAGATGTGAGATAAGAGCTCGGGATGTTAATAGAATACAAAGGGACACAGATGTCAGGGTGTTAGAAGGGAGAGGCAAGTAGATAGCCAGTTGGGTTGAGATGAAGTGGAATGGATGGAGAATTGAGTATTTTGTTTGAAGAGGGGATAATTAGAAGCCAGAGTATTCAAATGAGTTAGGGTGTCAGAATATTTGCTGTGATGAGCAGTTTGGGAAATCAGGATGAATACAGAAATGTGGGGGCAAGGCACTGGAGAGAACTGTAGGGAAGTGGAGAAGACTAGTCCAGTGTTGGGGAAGAGACTTTGTGAGAGAACTTGGCAGTCGGAATGGGATGAAGGGTGGGAGGCAAAGGTTGACGAGCACAGGATGGGAGAATTGCTCTTGGTGAGGAATAGGAGTCAGGATATTTGAAAGGACTAGAGAATAAGAGTGTTTAAATGGGTCAGAGGGTATGGGATGAAGTCAAATTATAGGGAAAGTACTGAGATGTGATTAAAGGGCTAAGGGGTGCCATGGAGAGGCATATGGAGGTCAAGAAATGGGGATGGATATTTGCTTATTGGAGTAGCTGGGAAGAGAGATGGAACTTTTGTGAATTATAGAGCTCTGCCTCATTTGGACAGAAAAGGCAATGGCACCCCACTCCAGTACTCTTGCCTGGAAAATCCCATGGACGGAGGAGCCTGGTAGGCTGCAGTCCATGGGGTCATGAAGAGTCAGACATGACTGAGCGACTTCATTTTCACTTTTCACTTTCATGCATTGGAGAAGGAAATGGCAACCCACTCCAGTGTTCTTGCCTGGAGAATCCCAGGGACGGCGGGGCCTGGTGGGCTGCCATCTGTGGGGTCGCACAGAGTCAGACACGACTGAAGCGACTTAGCAGCAGCAGCCTCATTTGGAAAAGATCAGAGATGATGGAATCTTAGGAAAGGCTGGATAGAGGTGAAGGTGTAGACTCTACTAAGCTGTGGTGGAGGGGATTGTTAGATCAAGGCAAGTTTCTGAATCTGAGAAGGACAGGATGCTCAATCATATCATTTTGATTATCACATCATTCCAGTGGCTTTCTTTTATTCTGCAGACTTACCTTCTGGGTTTTCAAACTATCTTGTTTTGATTTTGGTTTATCCTGCCCCTTCACACACACTAGCCCTGCCTCTCATCCCTGTCTTCTCTTTTCTATTGCTCAGTCTTTCTGTTGTTTATGTAATTGCGGACCGCAGCTTTGGTCAAGCAACATCGCTCGCTCTCTCTTAAACTCGTGCTTCAAGGTTTTACTGCTGCCAGGTGTCCTTCCTCAAGTACAGTAAATCCTATTTTACTGAGTTAGCTCTTCTGTGAGATCGTATGTCCAGGCTTTACAGGGGCTATGGTGACCCAGGGAGGAGGTCTGGGAATACACTGTGACTTCAAAGCCATCATTTAATCTTTCAGGTTACAATTCATTAAAGGAAGGAGTTGATTTTGATTTCTGGAATCCATTCGAATATATTTATTTAACTCTATTATTAAGGCAGAGTTTTTCTAATCAAGAGACATCTCACAATATTCTAGTGAGGCCCAAAGAGTCTTGGTCATTAGGATGTTGTGAGAGGAATTCAGGATGGTTCATTATTTTAAGAAGTTAGAGATAAGACTAAGGTGCAGGGTACAAAATAATTGTGTTGCATACAAATGTAGGATGTATGTGCATTTTGAAACCAAGAAACTAAAAATGTGTATAAAGCATATCTCTGTAGCATGTAGCATGCTGTCATTCTAATTTCATCATTTTCTATCAGGCTGTGAGATAGAGAAAGACATACAGAAGTGGAAACTGTACTGTCCTCTCTTATTTTTTAAGTCCCTTGCCCTTATGAAAACTGTATTTAATTCAGGAATGAATAAAATTGTGTTATTAAAGCACATGCCTCTTAGCTCTTTTCAAGCTTGAGTATATTATTATATAGAAAGAGAGCACCAGTGCAATCTTAACACAGAATGAGGCGTATTACTAAGAGACTTTTTGCCTTGGCAGAATGTTAAGATAGAAATTGTTTGCCACACTTGTGAAATTAAGTCCTAAAGCTTTGTGGTTAAGACATCAATAGCAGTTGTGTGAATTGAAGGAAGCTTTTCTGACCTTTGTGGATGATTTGACATGAAAAAACAAAAGAGAAAGTAAAGACATAGATTTGCACTTTACAGTGATTTAGATTGTTGGAACAAGGCAGTTGTCCTTGTTGTACTGTATACCTCTGAAACAATAATCACTTAAAAAAATTTAGCAGATTTTTGTTACCTTCAAACTAGTCGCCTTAAGATGCTAGATCATGGGTTCAGTGATGCTTTTGTTGTATTAAATTTTCTGTTTTTCCTTCAAAAAAATTAAAATGTTTTAAAAAGCTACCATTTATTTTTATTTGTTTTCCTTCCTTCCTGTTTTTATTTTATTATTTTTTTGCCATGCCTCACACAGCCTGTGGGACCTTAGTTCCCTGACCAGGGATCGAACCCACAGCCCCTGAATTGGAAGCATGGACAGCTGGGACAGTCCCTGGAGTTAGGATTTGAGCTGTCCAAAAGCTTTGGGTTGCAGATTACTTTTCTAAAAACTAGTTTGTGTTCTGTCTTCACAGTTCAGGGCTTCCCTGGTGGCTTGGTTGGTAAAGAATCTGCCTGCAGTGCAAGAGACCCGGGTTCAACCCCTGAGTTGGGAAGATCCTCTGGAGGAGGGAATGGCTACCCTCTCCAGTATTCTTGCCTGGAGAATCCCATGGACAGAGGAGTCTGGTGGGCTGCAGTCCATGGGGTTGCAAAGAGTTGGACCCAGCTGGGTGACTAACACATACACATACACACACTTTACATTTTCAGTAGTGAGGGTACAGGAGATTATGGATATTGAGCAAAGTAGAATCACTGTTAATGCAGCTTGTTCAAGACCTGTACATCTTATAACATTTTTTGGTCTAAAAGTTTGGCAGATATATAATTTTTGTAATGTATTTATAAGAGCAATTGTATACCATGAAGATCTTTTTTGCATAAACCTAACTTGTAAGTTAGGACTCTTGGTATTGAGGACTGATACTGCTTATGAAGATAGCCTTTTATTGAAGTATTGAATAGCATTTTATTGTTTCTAGGTTCTTTATGAATAATGCATTCAATAAATAGTAATTATCTGCCATCTTCTAGGCTCTGTTCTTAGCCTGGAATACATCAGTGAATAATATCACTACTTTCATGGAACTTAAATTCTACTAGATTAATTGTGTGGCTTGACTTACAAGTTAATTTGAGAGAAGAACTGATTCTCATCATTAGTCTAGCTAGCATTCTATCTGAATTTGGACTTTTACCTAATACCACTGGATTTGGCAGTGATTTCTTGAATATGACATCAAAAGCACAGGCGGCAAAAGGAAAAATAGACCAGTTGGATTTCTTTAAAAATTTGGAATGAGTATCAAATTACGGTATCACAGGGCCCTCCTTGGTGGCCCAGAGGTGAAGAATCGCCTGCCGGTGCAGGAGACACGGGTTTGATCCCTAGGCCAGGAAGATCCCACATGCCACAGAGCAGCTAAGCCCATGTGCCACGACTACTGAGCCTGTGCTTCAGAGCAGAGGAGCCCCAGTGACTGAAGCCGGAGCAGCCTAGAGCCCATGCTTCGCCTCAGGAGAAGCCGTCACAATGAGAAGCCCTCGCATGGCAACTAGAGAAAAGCCCAGGCAGCAGCGGAAGACCTGGCACACTAAAAATAAATCGTTTTATTTTTTAAGACAATAGCAATTAGTAGAAAGGAAACCGCAGGGTGGGAGAAAACCTTTGCAAATTATTTATTTGACTAAAGTTAATATGCAGACTATATAGTGAGAACTCCTGAAAAGGTTGAAAAAAAGAAAGACCAAAGGCAAGCATTTGCAACACCAGAAATTAGATACAGAGGTCTGTGTGGCTCCAGCCCACAGAGTCTAGGAAGCTAGTGACAGATGTGAGGCTAGAGAGACAGGGCCATATCATGGAGGATCTCATGGGTCAGGATAAATATTTCATTTGTTACAGACCCATAGATTAACCTTTTAAATAGATCACTCTGGCCGCAGTGTAGTGATGGAAGAGGAAGGGAAGAGAGCTTGTAGACAAGTCAGTTAGAAGCTGTTACAGTAGTTTGATGAGTGTGTGGATTAGACGAGAGGGGAGGTGGAAAGAAGCGGGCTAATTTGAGAGATACTTAGGAAGTAGAATTGACAAAACTTGGTGATTGATGGGTTATGGGAAGAAGGAAGTGACTCCCAGTTTCTGGCTTATTCCCAAGAGCATTGTCCACTAGTAAGGGAATGCTGGTGGAGGAACAGGATGGGAAGAAAATGAGGGCGGAATGAGGGAAATGATAAGCTCAGTCTGGACATGTTGATTCAGGATGCCAATGAGATGGCAGGTAGGCAGTTGAGAATAGGTGTCTGGACTCAGAGAAGAGTTGGACTGAAAATATAAATATCAGTAAAAAGGTGGCGTTGGGAACCATGGGTGTACATTAGATTGTCTCAATTAAGTTTAGAGAGAGATCAGAGGAGACCTGAGGAGCTCTGACATGTAAAGAGTGAATAGACGAGCCTTGGCCAGGAAAGGAGGCTGAGGAGTGGCCAGGAAGACGGGAGGAGAGTGTGGTGTCCCAGAAGCCAGAGGAAGAAACTGTTGCAGGAAGGAGAGAGTGCTGATCAGCATGAAATGCTACTGGTTGTCAAGTATTTCCGGCTTTAGGCACTCTAGAACTCTTTGTAACTAGAAGAGGCACTGTGACTAGTTTGGTCCAATAAACTGAGAACCAAAGTGACAGATGAGGCTTCTGGCTGGAGTACATGTCAGTACAAGACCCTCTGGAGGTCTCTCTTCCCTCTGGTAAGGTAATCAGCAATGTCTGAAATGGTGTCTGCTTCCATCAGCTTGGAGTAGTGTGGGTTCTAGCATCTATAACTTCTGAATTTAAAACTTTGTAGTCTTGAAAATTCTGGAAATAGACTAATAGTTTTGATAGCTCTAAAAATTAACCTTGTTAAATATACTGGAAACTCTTACAGGTTTTGATGGATACCTGGCTTTGTTCTTGCAATGAAGAAAGGTCCTCAGCAAAAAATTTCCAAAACAAAGATGCCACCATCATCTCACTCTCCTAGTCCATCATCTCTTACGTCCAATATGAGATCTAGGTCACTTTCACCTTTAAACGGATCTGAGACTCTGCCTTTTCATTCTGGAAGACAGTGGTATGAGCAAGTCGAGATTATAGGTGAAAACACTATGCTTTTGGACTACCACGACCAGAAAGGTAATGCTTTTTAATCTGCAAATTTCACCAAATACTCTTCTAAGTACAGATGGAAAATATTGAACTTGCATTTTTGGTCCAAATATAACATGCATCCATCCTACTAGTAACTTGACCTGTTGTTTTTGACAGAAATTGTCTAAGGACAGTAGAGGATGGAGGCTTCTGGTTGAGGGTGAAGATGTCTGAAAGGGTTGGGAGAAGGGTTTCCAGAAAAAGGAAGCTTTATTTCCTGTGGTAGGAGAGGGCTTTAAAGTTCATATGCCAGTTTACCATCATCCTTGGTTGAGGGGAAGGCATATCTGATCACTTCAGTGCTTTAATTCCATATAAACATGTTGCCCACCACTGGGCTGTTCCAGTCTGCTTATAGGCAAGCTGCCAATCTGTGAATGGACTGACTCTCACATCAGGGACATACATATGAATGTTCACAAAGGTTTTTCTGTTTTTCTTAAAAGCATTCCGTCAGTCTAGGAATCTGTTTTCAAAAATGGGTTCTTTTTTTAAGAAATTTACTTACTGTGATTAAATACAAAGAAAACTTTTTTGTGATTTCTTTCCTATGTCATGAAATCATGGTCTTCAAATTCTATTGATGAATACTGCTGCTGCTGCTAAGTCACTTCAGTCGTCTCTGACTCTGTGTGACCCCATAGACGGCAGCCCACCAGGCTCCCCCGTCCCTGGGATTCTCCAGGCAAGAATACCGGAGTGGGTTGCCATTTCCTTCTCCAATGCGTGAAAGTGAAAAGTGAAAGTGAAGCCGCTCGGTCATGTCCGACTCTTCACAACCCCATGGAGTGTAGCCTACCAGGCTCCTCCATCCATGGGATTTTCCAGGCAAGAGCACTGGAGTGGGTGCTATTTCCTGCTCTGATGAACACTGGTCAGTGTTTATTCATAAATATCATTAGCATTGAGTTTGGACTGTACCCTTGCTGCCCACTGGCACATTGTTATTTCTAATTTGATTAACACTTTAGAATATTTTCTTCTCTAGATTGGGCCAAATTTTTAAAATTATTTTATTTTGAACCAAAATAAATGTAATATATACTTATTATAAGTAATCATGGGGAAACTTTGGCCTATAGCCTGGATCTGGGCTCTGAAATCACTGGAGATGGTGATTGCAGCCATGAAATTAAAAGACGCTTCTTCCTTGGAAGGAAAGTTATGACCAACCTAGACAGCATATTCAAAAGCAGAGACATCACTTTGTCAACAAAGTCCATTTAGTCAAGGCTATGGTTTTTCCAGTGGTCATGTATGGATGTGAGAGTTGGACTATAAAGAAAGCTGAGCAACAAAGAATTGATGCTTTTGAACTGTGGTGTTGCAGAAGACTCTTGAGAGTCCCTTGGACTGCAAGGAGATCCAACCAGTCCATCCTAAAGGAGATCAGTCCTGGGTGTTCATTGGAAGGACTGATGTTGAAGCTGAAACTCCAATATTTTGGTCACCTGATGTGATGAGCTGACTCATTTGAAAAGACCCTGATGCTGGGAAAGATTGGGGGCAGGAGAAGGGGATGACAGAAGATGAGATAGTTGGATGACATCACCGACTCAATGGACATGGGTTTGGGTGGACTCCAGAAGTTGCTGATGAACAGGGAGGCCTGGCATGCTGCGGTTCATGGGGTCGCAAAGAGTCGGACACGACTGAGCTACTGAACTGAACTGAACTGGATCTGAACCCAGGATTAATTGTCTTTGATTCGTAAAGAACCAAGAGACAATTTTCTTTTTATGGATGCTTTTGTAGAATTTAACATGGCTTTTTTAAAATGTTTTTTTGAAACTGGAGTATAGTTGGTTTACAGGGTTGCGTTAGTTTCACACGTGCAACACAGTGAATCCGTTATTCACATACACGTGCACACTCTCTTTCAGGTTCCTTTCCATGTAGGCCGTTACAGAATATGGAGTAGAAGTTCCCTGTACTGTGCTAACATGGCTTTAATAAGCTTTGATTGTAATATCCAGGAAGGTCTTGAGATAGGGTATTGTATCCATTAAATTAGTACTTTATCTCTATAAAATATATTGTGATCCCTTACCATGAGTTTCCTACCATAACAAAAAATAGGAAAAGGACATTTTTAAGAATTCCGTTATTTTTTTACTTGATTAGATTTGTTTAAAACAAAAAACTAAATAATCCAATATATTTTTTTAAAAACTAACATTAAAATTCTGCTAAAAACTTAAATGCTGCCCATACTTAAAAGTATAAATTTTAGATTCATCTGCCTAGGTTCAGGTCCTAGATTTGCACATTTTTAGCTGTAAGAGCTTGAATAAATTGTTTTTCTAATTTTTTTTTTATAAAGGAGAATAGTAATTTCTATCCCAAAGGTTTGTTGTACAAATTGCATTTTTTTTAATGTAAAGCATTTAATACAAAGCTTGCACACAGTTAATATTTATGAAGTATAACTTATTGTCATCATTATGAAATGCTACATAAAGTAAAATATTACTTAAACATTCCAATTAGAACTAGCCAGCTGTTTTTACAATTGCATGGTTTAAATTTTTGTTGTTGTATAACATCAATACAGTTGGTTTCTCAAAGTATTCCTGTCTTCCTCTTCTGATAATGATCTGTTTGTGTAACTTCAGAAGCTGATTCACATGCAGGAGTTCGGTATATTACAGAAGCCCTTGTTAAGAAACTTACTAAACAGGAAAATTTGGCCTTGGTAAAATCTCTGAACCTTTCACTTTCCAAAGATGGTGGCAAGAAATTTAAGGTAAGTTACCAACATTTCTGAATACAGACATTGATTTTAATTTTTGCGCTTTAAAATGAAAAAAAAAATATGGAATTTACAGTACTATTTCATCCTAATGTCGCTGGATTTGTTGCAGATCTTTTAGTGTTTCTAGTGAAAGTTCTCCATCAGAAGTGTGAAGTGTGACATCTTTAAATTCATAACCTCCTGTTATTCTACATGTTATTGATTCTCTCTAGAAAGGGTCAGCAAACTACAGTCTAAACGCCAGATGAGGCCTACTGCTTGTTTTTGTTAATAAAGCTTTATTGGAGCACAGCTACACTCATTCCATATTGCCTGTGGCTGTTTTTGTGTTACAATATCAGAAGTAAATGATTGTCAAAGAAACTATATATGCCTCACAAAGCCAAAAAATATTTACTACCTGGCCTTTTGCAGAAAAAGATTACTGATCTCTGCTCTAGACTGTTTACTACTTTATTCTATTCATAAACTCTACACCATGAGTACATTGGAATTTAATTTTTGTTTATTATTTTTGTTTATTATTATTTTTATTATTTACAACTTAATATTTTTGGTGGGAAAAAATATAAACTTAGATGCCTCCTACTCCAGTCACAGCAATTAATTCTAGGACATTAACAATCTTAATGAAAACAAAACAAAAATCAATGAACAAAAGTGCTATGAAAGTATTAGGAAAGAATATAGTTTTAAATCTTAGAATTGGGAAGGCCCTTCTAATCAAACACCAACCCAAATACCACAAAGAAAAATATTGACAGATTTAGCTTACATAAAGATTAAAAAGTGGTGTTTAACGAATTATTATCTTTTAAAAATTTAAAGAAAAACAACAGGCTGATGGGTGGTGTTTCCAGCATGTAACAGTATCCGCATAATATAAAGAGCAGCTGTGATGCAATAGAAAGAGACAACCAAACGGTAAATGTGCAGAGGATAAGTCTGTTCACGAGAGTGTTATAAATGGCTGTTAACATGAAAATATATTCAGTTCCATTAATGTCAAAGAGATGAGAAATAGAACAATGGTTTGATGCCATTTTCCATCTTGTATGTCTAATGGACAAGAATTAAAAAGATTGTTTCAGCATTCAGAAAGATGTGAGAAATGGATCTTCTCATTTGGTCTTAGTGGATATATAGATGGGTACAGCATGTTAGGAAAACAGTTTAATAGTATTTATCAAAATTTCAAATGTACTTATTTGATCCAGCAATTAAGTTTGTACTCACTGAGTTTCTACTCACCAACACAGCAGTTCTACTCCTTGATGTCTGTTAATATTCACACATGTATCCAAAAGTATGTGAAGAGTAATGTTTATTAGGCATTATTTAAAATAGGAAAATTGAAAATAACCAATTGTCTGTCAGTAGGGAATTAAAAATTGCGGTGCAGTGTGCCATGAAACGGGCTTCCCTGGCGGCCCAGTGGTCAAGCGTCCAGCTGCCGTGCACGAGTCGCAGGAGACATGGGTCCACAACCGGGTCGGGAAGGTCCCCCGAGGAGGGCAGGGCAGCCCCCTCCAGCACTCCTGCCTGGGGAATCCCACAGACAGAGGAGCCTGGCGGGCTGCAGTCCACAGGGTCACACAGAGCTGGACACAAGTGAAGCGACTTAGCATGCACGCACGCTATGAAATACTACCAAGTGTCTTGAAAAACAAGGACAGAAGCAAAAACTCCCAGAACTCTATGTATCAGTGTGGGAAAATGGTCCAGTATGTCTAATGGAAAAAACAAATTCTAAAATATTTTTAGTAAGGACTCAGAATACTTTTTTAATGAATAGAAAGGTCTGGGTGTATATACACTGGTCTGTTAACAAGGGTTACCTTTGAGCACTGAGATTTTTTGGTGGGAAAACTGAGCTGAAGACCTGATGAAGAGAGCTTTTTATGTTTTGTTTGAAATTTTTATTAGAGTATATTTATGTCTTATGTAATTAAACAGGAAAAAAGGAGACATCCTGGAGTTCAAAGATTGTAAAAATGAAATACCAAGTTAGTAAGTCCTTACGGTGTAGTTTCTGTATATGCCAGGCATTGCATTAGGCTGCAGGAATAAATATAGCAGTGGATAAGCTTAGTTTCTGATTTGGGGGACTTAGAACTGAGTGTGAAGAATGCCTAGAATTAAGAGGAGAAATATTGAGGGGGAATCAAAGGAAGTGAGTGGGTCTGGGAGAGACAGACCCAGTGAAAAAGTCTGAAGGGGCTGTTGGCATAGAAGATCCAAGAGTGTGGTGAATGGAGACCAGAGGAGGAGGAGCTTCAGGAGGAGGAGACACGCTGTACAATGTCAGAGCGTCAGCTGACCGCATGGAAACTGCGAAGAAGCTGTTTGATTTGGGTGTAAGAAGCCCTCTCCGTTCTGGAAGCCCACCAGCTTCATTCTTTTAGGGTCTGTGCTGCTTGCTTTTTTCTGCCTGTTATTCTTTGTCTGTAGATGGTCACACAGCTAGCTTACTATTAGCGTCTCGCCACTAGCGTGTGCCTCCTCTCTGTGAGGTCTGCTCTTACCACCAGCTGCAGGTAGCCTCCGCCTCCATCACTCCCTCTTATTCTTCCCTGCAGCAGAGACCGATGTGGTGCCCACTGCGCGCCAGGCCCCAGTACTGAGTAGTGAACACAGCGACAGAACCTGTCCCCGTGACGCTTCTATTCTGTCACGTCACGTTATCTCCTTGTTAGTATGCTTAGGTGCCTGAAAGCTTTGTTTTCTCTATTTGTTTATTGGCTTTCCCTGTAAATGAAATCAAGAGCCTTGTTTTCCTTATCCATCACCGTTTTTTCCATATTTGCAGTACCCAGAACAGTTCCTGGCACATAATCCTTGTTTGATTAGTATTTGTTGGAATGGGTGAATGAATGGGTATCTTGCAGAGAACTCTTTGAATACATAGTAGGGATGGAAGACGTGTTGCCTTACCAATAGACTAATACTGAATGGGAGGCCGCAGAGTAAGCAGATGTACACAGGTTTTATGAGAACATTTACGCTTACTCCTTGGAAGGAAAGTTATGACCAACCTAGATAGCATATTGAAAAGCAGAGACATTACTTTGCCAACAAAGGTCCGTCTGGTCAAGGCTATGGTTTTTCCAGTAGTCACGTATGGATGTGAGAGTTGGACTGTGAAGAAGGCTGAGCGCCGAAGAATTGATGCTTTTGAACTGCGGTGTTGGAGAAGACTCTTGAGAGTTCCTTGGACTGCAAGGAGATCCAACCAGTCCATCCTAAAGGGGATCAACCCTGAATATTCATTGGAAGGACTGATGCTGAAGCTGAAACTCCAGTACTTTGGCCACCTGATGCGAAGAACTGATTCATTTGAAAAGACCCTGATTCTGGGAAAGATTAAAGGCAGGAGAAGGGGACAACAGAGGATGAGATGGTTGGATGGCATCACCGACTCGATGGACATGAGTTTGAGCAAGTTCCGGGAGTTGGTGATGGACAGGGAGGCCTGGCGTGCTGCAGTCCATGGGGTTGTGAACAGTTGGACACAACTGAGCAACTGAACTGAACTGAGCGTGTTGAACGTAGATTCCAGGGACAGGGAAATAGTCTGGTGCACTGGTATGTTGCCATTGCCTGGTGCCACATCTGGGATGTAGCAAGTGTGTAGTGAATATCTGTTGAATCCTGACTGTTTTTATTTTTTGGCCATACCACACGTGGCATGTGGGATCTTAGTTCCCCAAGCAGGGATCAAACCCATGCCCCTTGCATTGGCAGCTCGGAGTCCTAACCACTGGACCATCAGGAAGTTCCAAATAGTGACTTTTTCTAAACTCGAGGGGAAGAACCAGGAGAGAGAAAGGTTGAGGATCCAAGAACAAAGGGAGAGGAGATGGGGGGACATTATGCCGGAGCATGAGCACCTTAGCTGGGCCTTGAAGGAAGGAAGGGAGAGGCAGAGAACAGTGGAGAAGGAGGGAAGGACGGATGGAGGAAGTTCTCGCTGAATAGTCTCCAGTTTCTCAGGATGTAGGAAGTGTCATCTCCTGCAGGGCAAGAAAAGTTTGGCAGCTTGAGGAGAGTGGCCCCTCCTGAGCAAAGAGCCACACCAGGGTTCTGTGCAGGGAGCAGGAACGGCTTAGTCCCCGGCGACTGATCAGCACAGCCCCTGATGCATGCGCTCATATGTCGAGCTTATGTCGAGGCATCTGTTGTATAAAGCATTTATTCATTTGTTTCTAATTAGTATATCGAAAATTTGGAAAAATGTACTAAGCTTGAAATACTGAATCTCAGCCATAATCTAATCGGGAAGATCGAGAAGGTGGACAAGCTGTTGAAGCTGCGTGAACTCAACCTATCATACAACAGAATCTGGTGAGTAAATGCTTCTTTGGGTGGCACTGCAGGGCCGTCATCTCTCTTAACGAGGTAGAGTCACACTAGCTGTGCTACTGAAAGAATCCTCTGAAAGAGCACACACTTTGGTTATTCACTTGTAGTCTAGCCCTTCACATAGGATAATTGTCATATTTTGGCATTTCTAAAGAACAGAATAATAGCTAGTATTACCAAAGAAGGAGATACACTTTTTGATGACCAAGTCTTATCTTAGTTCCATTTTGACAGGACGTTTTCCCAGCTGCAGTCTGTGATGAACTGCCTTATTCATTAAGAAAGTTGGCATGAAGCAGAATGTTTTAACCCTGTCGTTTTGATCCTAAAGATATTTCGACCTGTTTTGAGCCTATGTATTTTATCCTGATGTTCTTTGCTCATTTCTGTAATAAATATGCCCTCAGTCTTGTTTCTACTTCATAATATATATTACTTACTCTGAGAAATAAACATAATAAAACTGACAGAGGCTAAAAATACACACAGAAAACTTGTTTTAGGCAAAATGATACAATTATCAAGCGTTGAAAATCTTTACGTCTGTGTATTTTCCCTCCACGTAAGACTTGGTGTATATAATATCCAAAGAACAAAACAACCTAACTGTAGCAGAAGCTCTAATATGGAGAAAATGAAATGGGAAAATATGGTTAATGAATTAAATCCCTAATGTAAAGTTTGTATAGAAAAAATTGATCCTGATGAAAATATTTTCAGCAGAATAAAACTGAAAGTACGTTTGCCCAGTATAGAGAATTGACAAAGGAATTAAATTGGAATCAACTCAGAAAAATATTTCATCAATGAAAATTCACCAATGCAGGTGATAAATGTTTTATTAAATATTGATTAAAACATCTTTATTCATAAATACAGTGTCATTCTGGGGCTCCACCCACTCAAAATGGCAGCATGTCTCATAGCTGGCGTAGCTGATCTTTCGGTAGTGACTTGCGGTAGTAGTTGAGGGCCTCTTCTCGTGCGGGGCTAGAAGCCTGGAGACGGCTGCATAGCACCGGGTGTGCTGTGGGACTTTGCAGCGCCCCCTTGCTGCCCACTGGTAGTCTTCACAATGCTTAGTGAGATTTCTCCCAGGCAGCCTCTTCTCTTCTGTGTTGTGGGATCCTAAAGGCTGATAGTAAGATAGTTGGGATTCCTGGACATGGACAGTAATGGAGAGTTTACTGGAGCTGTTCTGGTAAATTTGTTTTTAGCCACTATTTTTAAATTCTCATTTGTAAACTATAGTTGTGAAAAGCAACTCCACGTAAAACCACGCCTGTTTATTTTTAAAATACAGTGAAGGGACACAATCATTGTACTTAATAAGTTTGATTTTACCCTTTGGTTTCTAGCAAAATTGAAGGCATAGAAAATATGCACAGTCTACAGAAGCTGAGCCTTGCAGGGAATGAGATTGAGCATATCCCAGCGTGGCTAGGGAAGAAGCTGAAGAGTTTGCGCGTCCTCAACCTGAAAGCCAACAAGATATCATCGGTAAGTTATTCAAAGTGGCAAGAATACTTAAATTGTTTGGACTTGTTGAGGTAAAAAGATTAAAATCTAAGTGTTGTTTTTTTTAATGGGACTTCTTCTGATGTCCTTGACCAAACATCAAATTCAGACATAACTTAGTATTCTCTATGGTAATTAAATATACACAGACCTGGTTTTGTATGATTACATGGTAACTGAGGGTTGATCTCATAGCATTTTCCCATCTTTCATTTCATTTGAGCCTCTGAGTACTCTTCTTATGGAGACAGTGCAGGGGTTATTTTTATAATTCTGTGAATTAGGTACCATTTTATTATTCCCATTTTTAAGTGAAGTCTCAGAGAGGTTAACTCTTACCCAAAGTCATTCAGCTTGTGCCAGAATCCATGTCACTGCATGCCTGGAGCAGAGTTCTTTTTTTTTTTTTAATTTATGAATTAATCTGAATTAACCTTGATTATAGTATTAAGTGTTACAGGAAGTGTTAATCACTAGCTTTTTGTAGTAAAGCAATTTTATCATGGTTCACATAAGCTGATGGTGACATGTATTTTTTTCTGTCATAAAATATAAGTTTATTTTATAATTTTCTTATAACATTTATACAGTTAGATATTCAATAAGCATTGCAAAGTGAAAACATTAATTTATTTAAATCTGTATTAAAATGGAAACAATCCTCCTATAATTTAAAGAACTTAAGCCTTAGAATAGAAGATAAAAGAGGTGACTTCCAGTATGGGTCTAGATTTGCCTTCTGTGATCTTTGGATAAATTTTCATCTGTCTAAAACTCACTGTTTAAATTGGAAAAAGTTTATCCCCTGCCTTCTTTAGGGAAGTGGTATAGGGCTCAGATGAAATGATAAAATGTGAAAATAAAACCTTTAAGGAATACAGCCTTAGAGTCATTTAGTGTTTTGAACTTTTACCAGTATAAGGTAGTAATAATACGTACCTTTTGTTTAATGCTGTGTCTCTACTTTCCTGCTTCATCTTTATGAAGGTCTGATAAGGTGACTCTGCCATTGCACCGTGGCAGCCCAAAAGACTCAGAGCCGAGCCCCACACCACGTTACACAGCGTCACCTTGGAGATCTTGGAGTTTAGCGGGTGATGGGAGGAGGTAGCCATAAATTCATCTAATATTGCCGCACATGTTCCTAAAGTAGTTGATCCCTAGTTAGTACTGTTAACTATCAGGAAGCTCATTCAGTAAACGCTTATCTATTATTATTTCTAGTTTTGTACACTCACTCGTCTCAGTTCGTATTTGAATTGGGTTCAACAAGAGCATCCATTCGGGGAGATTTGTTTGCACTGGCTATTAGTAGTAGTATTTCTCAACCTTTTAAAATCCCTCTCTGGATAAATGTAAAAATCTCACTTTAGGACTGTGAATGTTTCTATATATCCTGTGAATGTTTCTATATATATATATTCATTTAATTATCAACTATAAGAGTTATCTGAAGATTTACAAAATTTCTCTTTCATGCCGTTTATATTTTTGATTTGTTCATTCAGTGTAATGGAAAGATAATAGGATTAGAGTGACCCAGTCTTGAATTCAAATCCTATTTCATTCACATGTACTCTCTGAGCTTTGAGCAAGTCACCTAAACTCTTTGAACCTCAGTTTCATGATCTATAAAATTCAGACGATATGTCATAGGTTTCTGTGAGGAGTCACAGATGACATGGCATGGGGAAAATGCCAAATATAGCTCTTGATACATTCTAGATCCTCAAATATTCCTCTCTGTCCCTCCCTTCAAACTACAATTGGATAATGGGTTTTATGAATAGGTTCCTTGTCATGATAATTGCAATTTCCTTGACTTATTACTTCCCTTAGGTATGTTTAGGATGTTTAAATTCAATTATGCCAATAATAATATTACATATCATTTTAGCTCCAAGATGTAAGCAAATTGAAACCACTTCAAGATTTGACTTCTCTGATCCTAGCTGAAAATCCAGTTGTGACCCTTCCCCATTACCTTCAGTTCACCATTTTTCACCTCCGATCACTGGAAAGTTTGGAAGGTCGGCCAGTAACCACTCAGGACAGGCAAGAAGCTTTTGAGAGATTCAGTTTAGGTAAGGTGACATATTTTTTAAAAAACTAAATTTGGATGAGAGAGGAATTTATTTTCATAAATGATTCAGAAAAGATATATTTGTTATTAACTTTATAATGCTATTAAAATTGGCATAGAAAATGGCACCACAGATCAGTGAATTCAGCAAATACTCATCAGGCGTGTGCTGTGAGCCAGGCTCTGTACGTGGCACTGAAGATAGGGCTAGCAAGATGTAAGGCACTGGCCTTCATGCAGCTTCTGTTTCAGTGGAAAAGACAGACAAAAAACAGCTAAAGCCAGACAAAGTAACAGAGCTGAACCCCTTTTCTGGAAAGTGGTGTAAAGGAATGGCTCTCTGAGGAAATGACATATAAGCTGAAGGCAAAGGCAGGAGAGGATAAGAGAGAGGGAAAAGCTTGTACTTTGCCATTGGGAAGATGCTGGTGAGTTGAGACAGAAAGAAGACTAGTCTGACAGGAGGATAGCTCAAGTTAAAGTTTGGAGAGGTAGGGGCAAGATGACACAGGGCGTGGGCTTTGGGTGTATTCCAGGCGCAGCAGAAAGCACTGACAGCATTTAAGTAGGTGTTACATGTTAAGAAGATTATTTCTGATGCAGGATGGAGAATGACTTAAAGCAGGGCAAAATGGTGATAAAGGGGCATGTTAGAAGGCTACTGGCTTAGGAATGTTGGTGGCCTGTATTTAGATGATAGATGTGGAACGGACAGATGCACTTTGGAAGTGGAATCAGCAGCACTTTTCTAATGGATTAGATAATCCTCAAGCTTCTGGCTTAAGTAAGTGGTTTGCTGGTAAAATTGTTTTGAAAATGGGAAAATTTAGAACTCTGAGTGTGAATGTCTGTGAGGCAGCCAAGAAGAGAATCAGAAATGTGTGTCTGGGTTTCAAAGAGATTTGTCCTAGAGATGTAAATTTGGGAGTTGTCAGCATAAAAATGATACTTAATTCCACCTGAATCAACTAGCTCTCTCAGGCAGCCTTCGGGGAGAGCAAAAAGGGGAGCCAGTTAGGAAAACAGAGAGGCCATCAAGGGAGGAGAAAACCAGGAAGTAGTGGGTTGCAAAAGTCTGAAGTTTTCAGAAGAGGAAGTAG
Source organism: Oryx dammah (assembly GCF_014754425.2). Taxonomy (NCBI): domain Eukaryota; kingdom Metazoa; phylum Chordata; class Mammalia; order Artiodactyla; family Bovidae; genus Oryx; species Oryx dammah. Next base: position 108,623,694 of record NW_024070185.1, read on the forward strand.
TCAGCTATGTTGAGTGTCACTGAAACGTGAAGAAAGATGAGCACAGAGAAGTGCTTTAGACTGGCAACATAATGATGAGCTTGACAAGAGCAGTTAAGGAGTGGTTGGAACAAATGCTAGATTATAGATCGAAGAATGAATGGGAGGAAGACATTTGGATAAAGATTTGAAATTTCCTCCCACAGTTTCTCTCCCCTCGTACCTAATAAGTGAGTTTTTAAAAGTTTAAAAAAATTTGCCAATCACTTCCACACCAGGAAGTTGTCAGAAGCATCAAAGCTGGTAATCAAAGAAGCAGAATATTCAAGAGTTAAGTGGAGAAACAAATCATGGCTTAGTTTCTTTGGTCCTTGGGAAGACAAGGAGATGAGACCAGAGAAGAAGAATAAAGAGTGTCTCTTGATAAGTGGGGTGGGACACTTTCTCTGTCAGAAGGAAGAGAAGATGTGTGGAGGTGGTAGCTTTGTTGCTTTGGTGGTGAGAAGATGAGGAGTTTCTACTGGTGGGGTCTGTCTTGTTAATAAAGTATGAGCTCATCAACTGAAAAAAGAAAATAGAAGGAGTATGGGAGTTTTTTGAAGGGAAGAGGAAGGTATGAAGTAGCCTAACACAATAGTTATGTAATAGTTACAGGCTATGAACCTGTATGTTCAACCATTTGAAATTGATGTTAGTCCTTGTTTATTGATAAAAACAGCAGTTTCATGTGGTTTGATCCAGCACTTGAGAAATGATGTGGTAAACGTTTATTAGTTCGGGATCCCCTAACTCAACATTTGTTTCCCAGAATGTGATGTTTTGGAATCATTCAAAAACATAAATGATGCAAAGAGAAGTCATGTTGGGGGAAGTGTTTAAAGTACTTATGATTCATTCGCAACTTTGAATGTTAATTAGGAGCTTTTAGTGATGCTGAGCTCTTGGGATCCGGTGGTAACACAGATAGATGCAGTTTCTGCTTTCATAAAACTTCAGTGGGGAAGGCAGACACCAAGTCCCCCTGTGACGAGGGCCACGGCAGAGGTGCAGGGTGGCATCATAGCATTCCTGAGAAGCATCTTATCTGGGGAGGGTAGAGTCAGGGCTGGCTTCTCATAGTGTTTTATATTAAAAACCAAACCTGGAAGATGCAAAATAGGCCAGTAGGAGATAGAGGAAGACAGTTCCAGGCAGAAGGTGTGAATAAAAGCCTGCAGAGGAGAACAGGCATCAGAAAACTAAAGAAGTGGAATCATTTCAGAAATGTGTGCTTGAAAACGGGACTGGAGAGGGGATTTGGGACCAAATCATGAAAAGCCTTGTCAGTTCTTGATGAAAACCTTTTGGATCCTATCCTAAGCATCATAGGAAGCCTTAGAAGGATTCTTGAGATGTCTTCCCTGGTAGCTCAGCTGGTAAAGAATCCACCTGCCGTGCAGGATAACATGGTATTTTATTTTGTAAGCATGCTTGCAACATCCTTTAAAGTGTAATCACTAATATCACATAAAATTTTGCATGTTTTTTCTAAGAGACTTGGAAAAAGCCACCTCATTTATCAACACACAAATGCTTGGAATTAAAATATTATCTTTAAAAATTGTTATCCAGATGATTATGCCTTCCTTCCTTTTAGTATAAATCACTTTCTAGCTCAAAATAGTCTTTTTTCCCCTAAACTATAGTGAATAATTTAAAAAGTAGAATTGTATTTTTACTATTCTAAGACTTCTTTTGCTGTTATTTAAGAAATAGTCCTGCCTTTCTTCAAATAGAAAATATAATGATTCATAAACTATTCAATTTTTACTGGTAGAAGAGGTAGAAAGACTGGAAAGAGACCTGGAGAAGAAGATGATGGAAACTGAAGAGCTTAAAAGCAAACAAGCACAGTTCCTTGAAGAAATTAAAAATCAAGATAAATTGAACAGATCATTAAAAGAGGAGGCTATGCTACAAAAACAGAGCTGTGAGGAGCTCGAGAGTAACCTTAACACGAAAAATGAACTGGTAAGTCCGTATTTTACATTGCTGTGACTGTATTCTCTTGAAATAGAAAATTCTCTGTTCTTAGGTCTGAAAACACAACTTCCTGGCTGTAGGATGGCGAGGATGTGGTTTAACGGAAATAGCGTGCTGCAGTTTTGACATGCTGCAGTTGACTGCTCACTGCATGGTATGGCTGCCCAAAAGATGCGTGCTGTCTGGGACTGTGCCGGAAGCCTGCAGATAGTCAAAGGGCTGTTTCATGGAAGAGGGGCTGGAGTTACTGATGAAGCTCCCAAGAGATAAAATTAAGTGGCAACTAGTATTATAGGGAAGCAGTTTTTCATTTAGTAATGAAGAGGAAATCTAATAGCTGTCTTGAGATAAAATGTGATGACTCTGATTGTGTTTGCTCTCACTGAAACAGGCATGTACTCAGGGTTTAGGAAAAAGATTAAAAAAAAAATTAGTCAGGGAGACGACTAAATCACCTTAAAAGACTTTTTCAACCTAGAGAATCTGATCCTATAAAATTATTAGGCTACTTTCCTTGAAGGGAAAAATAGCTGTTGGTACTCTTTTTCTTTTTCATTTGACAATTCTTTCTCTGATCTAAGCATAACTTCAAAGAACTGTATTTCTCATATAATTAATAGAATCCTTTATACAGTTAATTTTTTTTATGTGTGTGTCCCTCTTTCAAAATTGGCATTCTGGCTTAATTACTTGATTTGTTGACAAGAATTCTGCCTAAACACTTGCATTTTTAAACAAGGGGGGAAAAACGTTCCCTTCTCTGTGTGGAGAGAGAAATTGTTGCTTATTTTTAATAAAACAATGTATCATTGGACAGCTCTCCAAGTTAAAAACTGCATACTCATATACATGTGTGCACACACATATGCACACACAGAAGTTCTTCTTTTCAGAGTCTGTATTGTGTTCCGTCATGTGGGTATTCTGTAATTTATTCAATCTACTGATTATTTAGGTTGCTGCCACTTTCTTGTTATTAGGAACAGAACTGTAGATAAAATCTTACTTTAAAAAAATCTTTATGCCTTATGCATTCATACTCGTAATTCCTTAGCATAATCACTGTAAGTTTAAAATTTTAAAATTTTGATTAATGTTAATGCACCCCTCAAAAAGCTTATAATGGCTTCACACTTCTATAGGAATGGGTGAAGGAACCCAATCCTTCAGTTGATATTATTTTGAACTTGTAAATAGAGTAGAAAAAAATAGAATCTCACTGGTTTAATTTCACAGTGTTTTTAGTTATTGAAGTACTGAATATATGTTTATTAGCTATTTTGTATTTCTTCTTTAAATTCATCTTGTTTTACTTGTTATTTTATGATTCCAAAGAACTGTTCTATGTTTAGAAAAAATATTTCTGTGTCTTATATTAAGAACCTACATTTGAAAAACATTTTCCATTATCTTATGCAGAATGTCTGGTGGTAATATCATCTATAGTTGTAAAATATTCTAGTTTCATGAAGTAATTCCTCATGTAGTATGCAAATTAACTTCTAAATGAAACATCATAGCATTGAAGGAAAACTTTTGGTGGTCATTTAACCTGTAATGGTCCTTCTCTCCTGCCACCAACAAATAATTAACTTTAATATTAATATTTCTCATTGTCTTTTTCAAATTATTTAAGTTATTTAACTCTTGTTCTTGTTTCCTCAGTTTTAAAGTGAGGACTATTTACCTGCCCTGTGACTAAGTGAGGTTATGAATCTGAAAATGCTTTAAAATGAACTAAATTAAGTAATATGGTAGTAAATTTGAAACTCATAGGTAGGATGATGATAAAATGCATCCATATAAAAATAATGCAGGTGTTAATAAGCATATCTTCCTAAGGTAAGTTGTCAGTAAAGAGCAACTTACGTTGTCATAGCCTCATTCTCTAGAATTCTCCAGGTGATGCTGTCCGTCTGCTTCTTTCTCCTTTTAGCCCTTGTCTTGGCTTGCAGACCCTTGTCTGCCGATTCTTCATCCCTCCTTAAAGGTAGTCTGTCCAGGGCTGAATCGTACAGTGGTTTTCATGGTTTGCATGGTAACTTGTGTTAATAGACTTACGTCCATTTTAAGTTTTGAAACTGGCTTGCCTTTCGAGAAATGTGCTCGTGTGTGTACATATTTTTTTTTAATGAATGTGTACATAGGAGAGTGAATATGAATGTGGGTAAAAGAATTTGTATTATTTTTCCTACTGGTAAATATGTTCAGTTCAGTCAACTCTTGATTATCCACAACTAATACTGTGACTACCCTACTTTCCAGGGCCTTAGACTCCCAGTTTGTTCTCATTTCTTCATTTCTTCAATGGACATTTATTGAGTGCTTACTGTATGCTAAGCCTACTGCTGTAAAAGATGCAAAGCACAGAGTATTTATTGGTAAAGTTGACCCTTGAACAACATGGGGGTTAACCCATGTAAAACTTTTAGTTGACCCTCAGTATCCTTAGTTTCTTGGTATCCGTGGATTCAACCAACCACTAACCGTCTAGTACTACAAGTAAATACTATTGGAAAATACGTATAAGTGGACCTGCTCAGTCAAACCCACATTGTTCAAAGGTCAGACTGTATTTGCCTGCAGAGGCCAGTTCATGTATCCACCATGGTCCAGTCACATTTGTTTTTCCCCACTGCCATCAAAGAAGGCAGTGGCCACCCGCTGCAGTACTCTTGCCTGGAAAACCCCATGGACAGAGGAGCCTAGCAGACTACAGTTTATGGGGCTGCAAAGAGTCGGACATGACTGGGCAACCGAGCACGCACTGCTGCTGACCTTTGAGGAGCAGAGCCCAAGAGTCGTTGACACTGTGGGTTGTGGGTTGCTTTCTTGAGACTCAGGGACTCGTGAGCATTGGTGAAAGCATCTGTGTGGGTAATGTGCTTGGCACCCCGCAGCAGGACATGGAAGGCGGTGTAGTATAACAGAGTGTTAGATTTGAAATCAGGAGACTTGGAATTGAGCTCTGCCTCTTCCATTACCAACTGGGCAACTTCCTTAACCTGTCTGTGCAGCTCTCATCTCATTGGGTGGTTGTGAAGATTTAGTGAGATAGCACATGCCAGATGCTTAGCACAGAGTCTCGCGTCCCTCGAGTCCTCAGTCAGGATTGCCTCTTATCCGCGTTAGCCTTGCTTCCCCTCGGGTCGATAGTCAGGAGGTGACTGAAAGCTGAGTCGTGCACGACTTTGGTTCCGTGGGCCTCATAAAATGCTTTGTGTGTGCTCATCCTCTTCAGCGTGCGTTTTCGTGTTAAAGAAGCCTGTCTGCATGCATATTGTTTAGTATCTACTGTTGGATGCTGGGGGCAATGAAAAAGCAGAAATCACTTAGTGGACCTTTGAAATGAGTCAAGAATTGGTTTAGTAGAAAGGGAGCTGGAACTGCTAGTTAATAAAATATTTAATTTTTACCACTAATTGTTTAACATCTGGCAAGTCAGTTAACCAATCTGGGGTTCAGTTTCTTTTTTAAATTTATTTATTTTAAATGAAACAAAGATGAATATTTTTAATGATAAAAGGTACAGTTCACAAAGAAGATATCATAAACCATTGGACACCTTAACAGCAAACAAACAACGATATAAAGCAAAAGTCAGAAGAAATATAAGGTAAAAGAAAAAATACATAATCATATTGATACATTTCTCTGAGGATGTTTTATCAAGTGCAGAAAAAATAAGAACAGGAGCATCTTAAGTGATGTCATTAATAATTTAAATATAATAGATTTATATTTAATCTATATTAATCATATTGTACACAAATATATTAAAAAATTTTTATCTCATGCATTGTTATTAGATATCCATAGGACATGTAGAAAAACTGGCAAAAGATAAGCATTACTAAATTTCAAAAAGTGGAATTCTTTTTTGTGTGTGATTCAGTTATACATATGTATGTGTGTTGTTTTAAAATTTATTTTCCATTATAGGTTATTACAAGGTATTGACCATAGTTCCCTGTGCTATATAGTAAACCTTTGCTGCTTGTTGCATATTGTTTTAAATTAGAAATCTAGCATTCTAGTCATACTGTCAAACATGTGGAATCAAAATATCATAAATTTTTTAGTTAGGCAAGAATTCATAAGTTTTCTAAAATATATATATTATTCATATATTTATATATATGTGTGTACAAAAGCTTCGCTACTATGCTTAATAAAGTCTTAAGAACATCAAAAGAGAAAAAAGAGATGGAGAAATTGAAAAACATAAACTAAATGAAACGGGAGCCCTGAATATGAAATAGAAAAAGTGAAACAAACTAGCTAAAAGTAAAAGGTCCTCATATAGTCCAGTTGTTTTTAAACATGGCTGCTCATTAGAAACAAATCTGGAGCTCTGGCAAAAAAAAAAAAAGCAATACTTGGGCATTTGTAGTTTATTTATAAATTCAGAAGATTAGATGATTTGTTTTCTTTTAGCTCCTAAATTTCCAAGAATAAACTAAAAAGTTGTAGTAGGATTACTTTATTAAAAATTTAATAATATCACATATTTGGATCTGATTGAGCTTATTTACACCTCTATCCTCCACTACAAAAATAATGTTCTGAACACTTAAAACCAAGATGTTGTTAGCCAAAATAAGACAGCAAGGGCAGTACACCAGTTAAAACCAATTTCCTATTTTCATCCTTCTCCTTCTAATTTCTTTGTAATTAATGTCTACTATCATGCCTATCCATGAAGCTATTGTAAATAAATTAAGTAAATTAGTACCAATTATTGGAAAAATCAGGAAGCAGATACTTGGTAGACTAGTTACTTAAAAATAATTGATAAGAATTATTTTCACATTTGGATAAAACAAGTTTGAATGATTTTTAAAAAAACTTTTCATTATATCCTAAAATAACATAATAAACTTCAAAGGTCTCTTATGTGATCTCTTATGAAATGATAATTTTGTATTTCATTTTTTATAATACTTTAGAATTAAGATAAAATGCTCTTAATGTTCTATCTGCTGTGGGATTTTTTGAAATCTAATAATCAGTGCCACACCAGTCTACCTCTATACTAACTTATTGAATCTGTGTGTTGTTTCTTATCAAATTGGGCCAACAGCTAAGGCAGAAGACCATGGAACTAACGCGAGCATGTCAAAAACAGTATGAACTGGAACAGGAGTTGGCTTTTTATAAAATCGATGCTAAATTTGAGCCACTGAATTATTATCCCTCAGAGGTGAGTTATTTTAATTTTGTAGTAATCCAAATTAAAGACAGGATAGAAGGGGGCAGGGGAGGGCAGGGTAGTGGTGATGTTTAACAATATTTTATTGTTAATCACGTTCTTGTTATGAGGATATCAGCAGAGTAAATGTATTTTGGTTCAATCTGTGAATGATCTAGCTCATTGAGATAGAGCAGTGTCCATGAGTTTAAAAGCCCCAAAAGGATATTTGCCAACATCCATATTTGTAACCCGGAGCAACCTTCTAATCCTTAGTTATCTCACTCAAAAGTGTAGTTTGATCAGCTTCCTTAAATCCAAACTTCCAGGAAAACTACAACTGCACACTGCCTGCTTCAGTGTCCATGGCATAGTCATATTATTGTTTGTTCAGGAATCACTGGGTTCAGTATTCATCAGTCATTATTTATACAAATACCATAAATGTCACTGTAATGGAAAGCCATTTAACTTCCAAGATCCAGTGATTCCAATCAATATCATATATCATTTAGTAAAAATTAAGTAATTAAAATTTATTAGACTGAGATTTTACTTATGCCAGCCAAGAAACCAAAATACAATGCCTAGACTTCTGATTTGAGAGATTCAGCAGTACTTAAAAAAGCACATATCTGTAGGTACTTCCATAGTCAATCAATCCAGCTCACTCTTCAGGGATAGGAAGAGGAATCTTTTTGAGACCATTTTTTTTTTTTGTTCTAGTTCCTTTTTAGTATTAAGAGTAAAATAGAAGAGTTCTCTATATAATTATATATATATATTTTTTTAACTTCTATATATGTAAGATTAGTATTTAGGGAATCCTGTGCTATATTCTTCACTAATAAAACGAAAAACGTCACTTGACTGCATAGCAGTTATTTACTAAAGCATAAGCTCTGTTTATTTTGTTTCCAGTATGTTGACGTTGATAAAGCCCCAGATGAAAGCCCTTACATTGGCAAGTCCAGATACAAGAGAAATATGTTCGCCACAGAGAGTTACATTGCAGATAATGCCCAGCCAGTTGAGATCAAGAGGATGGAGCCAGAGGAAGGGGAGCAACTTAGAAACGAGCATGTGAACTCAAAAGCCCATATGCCACTGGGCGCGGAGCTGGAAGACAAAGAGAACGGAATAAATACAGGTTAAAACAAGCTACTTTCAATTCTTCAAATATGTAAAAAGACAATATATATGCCGACTTTTTAAATTCTTCTAGTTAAACATGCTGAAGGTATTTATTATGATGGTGTTTACATGAGAAGTTCAAAACAAAAGTAGTGGTTCATTGAGCAGGTTAGTTTTTAATCATTCCTGTTAACAAAGGAGAATTAAAATCTGACCATAATTTGGCAACATGTCCAGGGGCTCCAAGAATGCTTAAATCTGGTTGTCGTGACAACAGATTCTTCTCACCATTGGACCTGCACATTCAAAGGCACGTTTAGTAAAAACTGAAGCAAGTACAGTTATTGATGCTTATGCTGCTGAGTCACTTCAGTCGTGTCTGACTCTGTGCGACCCCGTAGATGGCAGCCCACCAGGCTCCCCTGTCCCTGGGATTCTCCAGGCAAGAACACTGGAGTGGGCTGCCATTTCCTTCTCCAATGCATGAAAGTGAAAAGTGAAAGTGAAGTCGCTCAGTCGTGTCTGACTCGGCGTCCCCATGGACTGCAGCCCACCAGGCTTCTCCGTCCATGGGATTTTCCAGGCAAGAGTACTGGATTGGGGTGCCATTGCCTTCTCCAGTTCATGCCTATACATGTTGCTAAAACCTGAAGCAGTGCTTTGGGTAAGCGGGATTAGTGTATTCTTCTTAGGCTTGGGTCCAGGGCTGACTTCTGACTCTTCTGACCTGTCCCACACTCCACCTCCTCAGTTTCCTCCCAAATCATGTAATTCAAGGAATCTTACCACTTCCTGGCAAGTCATAAAGAGAAAGAAATCAACCCAAGGGGACACTTAGAGACCGTCCAAATGGCAGAGTTTAAATGCACTTACTCACTTAGCTGTATGCATATGAAGGAATTAGAAAGCAGTCTTGAGTTCATGCATCTATCTCACTGGTACCCACGGCCCATTGTGGGGATCTCAGTCACTGAGGTTAGTGGTCCATCTTCCCTTGGTTGGCAGCTAAAGGGAAGAACTCAGAAGGCCAGTAGAGGTTGACCTGGAGACCGGAAGAATGAGGCCGGCTGCCGTGTCTGCACACACTGTCCTCAAGGCTCTGGAAGGGAAAGGCAAACTGCCTCAGACGCCTGTGCTGGCTTCACGGGGCTCACGGTCCCATAGGAGATGGGGAAACAGGGAGGGAGAGAGCAATTAGAAACTCGAGGCAGAAAATCATTTGTAAGTGCATATTTTCAAGTAAAATCCTTCGTCTCTCAAAAGTTCCTTAATTTGGGGACTATCAAGTAGAGCCCCTTTTATGTTAAGAATTTTACAAGTAAATGGATCAATTATAGCTCTATGTCATATCATGAAACTATTCTGTAGATTAATAGAGGAAAACCATCATAAGCAATTACTTTTTTTATTCATGTGATGTATAATTACAGAATTTAATTGAGGAAGTTATTGCTAAGAAAAGGGTAGAAATTTGAGAATTAAGTATTTTTCTTGTGTGTGTCTGTGTGCATGGTTTTTAAATTTGTAGCACAAGCTCGACTATCAGAACTGCATGATGAAATAGAAAAGGCAGAACAACAAATTTTAAGAGCCACTGAAGAATTTAAACAACTGGAAGAAGCTGCACAGCTTAAAAAAGTAGGTAAAAGTAAAGCTGTATTGCTGAGAGGAAACGCCGAGAGTGAAGTAAGCTTCCCTCTTCATAGCTGTGTAAAGACCGTCTTCAAACAGCCTTTAACAGTGCTGCCTATTTAATTGTGGAATAACAAACTTCAGAGTCAGACATGGTTCTAGCATTTTCCAATTTCATTTCCTACCATTCAGGATGACATCCTATTAGCATTTTATAGATTGTACAGGTATACATTACTTTCATGTAAAAAAGATACATTCCATCTACTCTATTATGAAAGTGTCTAATTTATCAAGGGAAGCGGCTTCCTAATATCTTTCTTAATTTAATTAAACAGTCCCCACCATTAAGATCTTACCTGGAACCTAGATTAAGAGCCAGAAGACATCTCTGTAATAACATTATTAAACACAGGCAGCAAAAATATAAATGATATAAAATGCAGTATATAAAAAGATGATGTCATGAAGAAGTAAACAGCTCAAAACCTGTGATGTAGCTGAATAGGAAGAAAGTTCAAAAAAGGAACTATTCTGACATTTTAGTTTTTAAGTATGTAAAAGGTTTTAATTATTTGCAACTTCTAAAACTCAATATTTCAAAATTATGATGGTAACTGTATTCACACCATAGTAAGTAGAAAAGAAAATGAAGTCCAAGTTATGTGTTCTTTTAAAAAGATACCTTGTGTGTTACTTTCAGACTGTTTAGTAACCAGAAACTGATTCGGGTTTGTGTGGCAGTTGCTGATCGGGCTGCGCCCTGAATAATGAACAGCTGTGTTCCTCCCACAGGGACAGGAAGTAGGCAATAGATAGTAAAAATAAGTTTAGCAGAAACGTGTAGATAAACAGCATAGGTTGTAGGGAGGGAAAAAATGAAAGTTAGGAGAAACAGTAAAAAGGATGTCGAGTGTGGCAGCCCACAGAGGCCTCGCTGAGGAGGCGACACTCAGGCTGAGAGAGCATGACAGGCCAGTGAGGTCTTGAGGCAGAGCTGACAGAGTGTGCGAAAGGCTTGAGACTGAAGAGTCCTCTGCAGAGTGAGCGAGAGTGTAGTGGGAGATGAGGTTAAAGCTCATGCCAGGCATCATAGACCCTTTTATCCTGAATGGAATAGGAAACCTTTGCAGGACTTTAGGTGGTAGAGTGGCTGATCTTATTTGTATTTTTGTAAGGTCGCTCTCCTACTTGATGAGATGAAGTGGGTTGAGAGAGATGGAAAGAATGGAGATGAGTACATTGGTTTGGAGGCTGTTGTCTAGTACAGGCAAGGTATGATAATGGCTTGGACCGCAAAGGTGATGGTAGTCATGGAGAGAAAGGAGAGTAGGTAAAAATCCGGCAGGAGAAATGGCGGGAGTTAAAGAAGGATTGAAGTGGGAGAAGAGGCGGACAGAACTGTCAAGAGTAGTTTATAAGAATTCATAATTTATAAGAGTAATTAGATAAGAATGTTTTAAAACAGCACTGGCCAAAGCTTTATATAGATAAATTGATAGAAGTAAATAATGTACAAAATATTTAAGTAAATAGATCCTTATAAAATGTACTTAGGAAAAAGCTATTTTAAGTGAGTTATTTAAATATTTTTAAAATATTTACATTTTTAAATATAATAAAGCCTTATAATAAAGCCTTTAATTACACTGTCAGTTTTATATTCTAATACAAGGGTAAGTGCTAAAGTCAACTACCATTAAGGCTATGGTTATTATTATTACTAATTTATGTTGTTTATACTAGAATGAAAAGTTTCATTACTACCTGCATTTATTTTCTCATAAGCTCTTGTAAAATAAACATTTTTACGTGTAATAAAGATAAAAGTGTAAGCTGTGAATGGGTTGCCGAGATAACTCTTAGATTTTACTTTTACTAAGAAAATCTGATAGAGCATGCAGTTATACTGTTTTAAAATTGTGCTAGTTGTTTTCTGTAAATTTGAAAGTCAGTGTTTCTGTCCTTTGCTAATTGTGTATTGGGGTGTGGGGGGGAATTAGATTTCAGAAGCAGAGAAAGACTTTCTTCTCAAGCAGCTGAGTGGCAGGATACAACTTCTAAATAAATTACGCCAGGAAGTTCTTGATCTAGAAATGCAGATGGAAAAGCAGAGAGGAGAGATTGCTGAAAAGCAGGAGGAGATCAAGGACCTCCAAAGAGTTATTGATAGTCTGGATTCCAAAGACCCAAAACATGTAAGTAAATGAAGAGAGCTTTGGCTTGTTCTGTGGGGGTGAGAATATCATTTTTTCTGTTAATAGATATTATGTCTCATCATTTTTAGCCTCAGAGTCCTTTCTGAAAATCCCTTACTTTGATGCACAAATGTGAGCAACGTGTTTATGTGTGTGTGTATATATAACATGTCTGTATATACATATTGTTTGTTGTTTTTATTTAGTCACTAAGTCATATCTGACTGTTGTGTGACCCAGCTGTAACCTGCCAGGCTCCCCTGGGATTTCCCAGGCAAGAATACTGGAATGGGTTGCCATTTTCTTCTCCAGGGAATCTTCCCAATGCAGAGATCGAACCTGATCTCCTGCACTGCAGGCGGATATTTTACCACTGAGCCACTGGGAAGCCCACATGAAAAATTAGAGATTTTAAATAATATATAATATGGCCAGCAAATTTGGAAAACTCAGCAGTGGCCACAGGACTGGAAAAGGTCAGTTTTCATTCCAGTTCCAAAGAAAGGCAATGCAAAAGAATGCTCAAACTACCGCACAATTGCACTCATCTCACATGCTAGTAAGGTAATGCTCAAAATTCTCCAAGCCAGGCTTCAGCAATACGTGAACCATGAACTCCCTCATGTTCAAGCTGGTTTTAGAAAAGGCAGAGGAATCAGAGATCAAATTGCCAACATCTGCTGGATCATGGAAAAAGCAGGAGAGTTCCAGAAAAACATCTATTTCTGCTTTATTGACTATGCCAAAGCCTTTGACTGTGTGGATCACAATAAACTGTGGAAAATTCTGAAAGAGATGGGCATACCAGACCACCTGACCTGCCTCTTGACAAATCTGTATGCAGGTTAGGAAGCAACAGTTAGAACTGGACATGGACCAACAGACTGGTTCCAAATAGGAAAAGGAGTACGTCAAGGCTATATATTGTCACCCTGCTTATTTAACTTCTATGCAGAGTACATCATGAGAAACGCTGAGCTGGAAGAAACACAAGCTGGAATCAAGATTGCCGGGAGAAATCTCAATAACCTCAGATATGCAGACGACACCACCCTTATGGCAGAAAGTGAAGAGGAGCTAAAAAGCCTCTTGATGAAAGTGCAAGAGGAGAGCGAAACAGTTGGCCTAAAGCTCAACATTCAGAAAACGAAGATCATGGCATCCAGTCCCATCACTTCATGGGAAATAGATGGGGAAACAGTGGAAACAGTGGCTGACTTTATTTTTTGGGCTCCAAAATCACTGCAGATGGTGACTGCAGCCATGAAATTAAAAGATGCTTACTCCTTGGGAGAAAAGTTATGACCAACCTAGATAGTGACAAGCAGAGACATTACTTTGCCAACTAAGGTCTGTCTAGTCAAGGCTATGGTTTCAAGGCTATGGTTTTTCCTGTGGTCATGTATGGATGTGAGAGTTGGACTGTGAAGAAGGCTGAGTGCTGAAGAATTGATGCTTTTGAACTGTGGTATTGGAGAAGACTCTTGAGAGTCCCTTGGACTGCAAGGAGATCCAACCAGTCCATTCTGAAGGAGATCAGCCCTGGGATTTCTTTGGAAGGAATGATGCTAAAGCTGAAACTCCAGTACTTTGGCCACCTCATGCGAAGAGTTGACTCATTGGAAAAGACTCTGATGCTGGGAGGGATTGGGGGCAGGAGGAGAAGGGGACGACCGCGGATGAGATGGCTGGATGGCATCACTGACTCGATGGACGTGAGTCTGAGTGAACTCCAGGAGATGGTGATGGACAGGGAGGCTTGGCGTGCTGTGATTCATGGGGTCGCAAAGAGTCGGACACGACTGAGTGACTGAACTGAACTGAACTGAACTGATGGCCTATAATATCTTCCCTTATCACATTTATTTGCTCAAAAGTCGACCACCCTGTGTAAGGCCCCTAAGGACAGGAACTGTATCCCCAGGGGTCAATACTACGTTTAGAATGATTGCATTAAGGAAAATAGTCGAGAGCAGGCCTATAGCTACTATCCAAACAAAGCTCCTTTCCTCCCTATTTGAGTTCTGTGATCTATGGGTGTAATTACACCCTAGATTGTCTATTTGCTTCCAACAAATAACTGTGATAGTCTTGGCATACAGGGAGTCTGATACACACTGGATATCTGTAAAGTATTACATATAGAAAGAGGTTAAATGAAAAGTAGGAAAGGCATGAAAGTTTTGAAGGGAGTCAAAATCAGTGTATTAGTGGAGATGAAGCATGCAGGCCAGATTTTAAGACTCCTGAAGTTTAGTTCTAGGGTTGTAGCTTTAGTCTGAGTACCAGAGGATGTCTCTTTTTAGTTCATTTACCCAGAAGGAGCATCTTTTTTCTAGTTTGCACAAAGTTACCTTATTGGCTAGTGTCTGGAACCCCATTTTATTGCTGCAAAATGTGAACATTTTAGCAAGAGGGAAATAAGCATGGTATTGTGCATATTTTTCTGCAGATATAGACTAACCTTTATTATCAGATGAAGTATTTTTCTGAATTGCAAATAGAATTTAAAAGTAAAAGCTTGAGAGATCAGAAAGCAGTAAATGAGATACGATGAGAAACATGTATTAAGTGACAGTGATGTGTCTTGCATTGCGCTTGGTTTTAGGATAAACTGTGAGGAACTTTATTACAGCATCCAAATGAGATTGGTGACTTTTTAACTTGCATAAGATTTTAAAAAAATAAATAAAGAAGAGGGGGGCTTCCCTAGTTGCTCAGTGATTAAAAAAAAAATCTGCCTGCTAATGCAGGTGATGTGGGTTCCATCCCTGGGTCGGAAAGATCCCCTAGAGAAGGAAATGGCAACCCACTCCAGTATTCTTGCCTGGAAAATTCCATGGACAGAGGAGTCTGGCAGGCTACATACAGTCCATTGGGTCACAAAAGAATCAGACTCAGCTTAGTGACTGAACAACAGCAAATAAGATAAAAGTGAGATCAGCCCTGGGATTTCTTTGGAAGGACTGATGCTGAAGCTGAAGCTCCAGTACTTTGGACGCCTCATGCGAAGAGTTGACTCATTGGAAAAGACTCTGATGCTGGGAGGGATTGGGGGCAGGAGGAGAAGGGGACGACAGAGGATGAGATGGCTGGATGGCATCACGGACTCGATGGACGTGAGTCTGGGTGAACTCCGGGAGTTGGTGATGGACAGGGAGGCAGAGCCGGACAGGACTGAGCGACTGAACTGAACTGAACAGAAATGATTTCTGAAGTCTCCCTTTTAGGAAGAGGCAGAGCCCACGCTTAGGGTACTAGATGACTTTCTCCTCACAAAGGAGTTACAAATCTAAAGAAATTAATTACTTTTAAAATTAGCTCAGTGCCAAGCCTAATCAAGTTTTCAACAAATGCAAGCATTTAACTAGTTTTCAAAAGTAAAAGATACTATGTAAAAATCATAAATCCCTTTAGTTAGAGAAAACGGTTCACAGCTAGAAGCAGAAATATCAGAGGAACAAGGAACAAATGTAATAAGGGGGGATTTGTATCCCTGTTCACTATCTAGCTATGCCCTATGGAAGCAAAAGGTAACTAC
Source organism: Oryx dammah (assembly GCF_014754425.2). Classification (NCBI taxonomy): domain Eukaryota; kingdom Metazoa; phylum Chordata; class Mammalia; order Artiodactyla; family Bovidae; genus Oryx; species Oryx dammah. Next base: position 108,639,391 of record NW_024070185.1, read on the forward strand.
CCCTAGAGGGAATCAGCCTGTAGTAATCTGTTTTCGCGATTGGCCTCGGGGAGCTTCCTGTGTTGTGATTTAAAGCGTGGAGGGTGGGGCCTCCTTGCAGAGGCTGCTTGCGATTGGACGGGCTGGGTTGCCGCTCAGCCTCCGCCAGGAAAGTGGTTTGAAGTGCTGGGAGGTTAGAGGTTCGGAGGCGCTTACAGAAATGTGGCTGTCAGAGAGGGAAGTGCACATGAGTTTCAAGGCAACATTAGAAAGCGTTCCGCCCACAGCTCCTCTGTTCTCAACGGCTCAGTTTTAACAGGACACATTCTAAGTTAAGGTATGATCATTTTCTGTCTCTCTCTCGCTGTACAAGGACTTAGAAAGGAGGAGGAGTCAGATGTAAGTTCCTGTTTTTACAATACCTCTATTGTGAGCTCCACGGTAAGGAAAATCGCCGAGTATGCTTTTGCTCCCATGTGTTTAATGCAGATCATTGACGTATTGAACTAATTTTTTGTTCTGCATGTAGAGATTTCAGTAGAAGTTTTAATGGTGAATTTTTAAGATTTATTGATACAAGTATGAGGGCAGAAGATTTTAAAAATTCACTGAGCCACAAAAATCCTAAATTTACTTAGAATTTAAGCTTTTATCTTTAGTTACCTTTTGAGAAAGATTTCAGATGGGTATTTTGGGAGAGTAGGAGGAGTTTTGAAAATCCCATTGAGTCAAGCTGGTGTCTCATCTGTTCTTCAGAAATGAAGAGACTTTCTTGTCTTTGGAGGCAACAGCATGTAAAACTGAGGACTGTTCTTTTATAGTGAAATTATAGTCTTAGACTTGAGAAGAATGGAGTTTGTTACCGGATGGATATAGTTCTTTCTCCTGATTCTTTCTCTTGATTTATTTTTGTTCTGTTCCTCTGACCCTGTGAGGGCAAGCTAGAGCTATGAGAGTGTGCATAGGAGGACACAGGTTCTCTGGGGAATCATTTTGTCTCCATATGAACAGTTGCCTAAGGAGACCTGGGCAGTCATCTGGTGGACCTGAGATTCCATCCTCACGCGTGAAAGAAAGAGTTAGACTAGAGCATTGGTTCTCAGGTTTTTATGCCAGCACGCCTGAGAGATGCAGCCCAGTCCTCTCAGTTAGCAGCAGCTCCCTAAAGCAATGACTGTCAAGGTATATGTGGGTGTGGGAAAGCTTTTTTTCTACCAGGAATATATGTAGTGGTTGGAGGAGAAGGGCGTGCCTCCATAGGGCCCTCCGTCTTGAGGATCACTGGCCTAAATGGTCTTTGAGGTCTCTCTCAACTCCCAGTTTATAGAACTTAAAAGCAAAATGTTTCTTTGTATAAAGAATTGAAAATAAAATTGAATTCTAAGGAAGTGTTTATTTCATGTCTCTATCTCCCCCAAAATATTATAAAAACATTACTTTGCTGACAAAGGTCCATCTAGTCAAAGCTATGTATGGGTGTGAGAGTTGGACCATAAAGAATGCTGAGAGCCAAAGAATTGATGCTTTTGAACTATGGTGTTGGAGAAGACTCTTGAGAGTCCCTTCAACTTCAAGGAGATCAAACCAGTCAATCCTAAAGGAAATCAGTCCTGAATATTCACTGGAAGGACTGATGCTGAAGCTGAAGCTCCAATACTTTGGCCACCTGATGCGAAGAGCTGATTCATTGGAAAAGACCTTGATGCTGGGAAAGATTAAAGACAGGAGGAGAAGGGGATGACCGAGGATGAGATGGTTGGATGGCATCACTGCCTTGATGGACATGAGTCTGAGCAAGACCCAGGGGTTGGTGATGGACAGGGAGGCCTGGCGTGCTGCCATCCACGGGGTCGCAGAGAAAGCAGCTCACGTGAAAACAACACAGTGTCTGTCACAGAACAGATGCAGATTGTTACATTGTCTTTTCCATTCTTCCTTAGAAATGTTATTAAGGATGATTACTTTTATAGACATTAAAAGAATTTGGATTTTTTTTTTCAATTTAGTGCCATATGAAGGCTCAAAAAAGGGGTAAAGAACAACAATTTGACATTATGAACAAGCAGTACAAACAACTTGAAAGCCGTTTGGATGAGATACTTTCTAGAATTGCTAAAGAAACTGAAGAGATTAAGGACCTTGAACAACAGCTTACTGAAGGTGAGAATTCTAAGCAGGATTTGAGGTATATCAGTTTCAGTGTTAGTAAAAGACAAATGACAGGCGTTAGTCCAAATATTAGCTGAATATGCTTCAGCTGTTAGTGCTAGTATTTGATAGGGAAATATTTACAGAGTTCTCAAAAATGTTAAATAAAGTTAAAAATTTTTATTTTGGTTTTCTTGGGTTGATGTCCTAATGCATCAGGTCACTGTGGCAGGAAGTGCATACGTGATCATGATAGACATTGGTACGTGATTGTCGTCTTCTAAGGCGTAAAATCCTTGTCACTTATCCCTGCTATCAAGCACTCAGTGTCTGGTTATAAGGAGAGTGCAGAAAGAATTTTAGAATCTATTTTTGCAATGCAAATTTAAATTGTGACATTGCCAAAATAGTGGAAGGGGAAGATACTAGACTGTAGTGATGAGAGCCTTGGCTTGGTGTAAAAAGACCCCAGTCCTCGTTTTGCCGTTATCAGCTGTGTGACCTGGGACAAGTTATTTTTGTCGTGATCATTTAGTTTTAGAGAGGTTTAAGTGAGATAGTGTTCATAAAGTGCCTGGACATAGTAGGCAATCACCCAGTATGTGATTGGTGGTTGTTTTTTTAAGTTTTCAGGTTATAGGTTAGTGCTGCTAATCTTTGATTTGACTTGGTTTTGTTTCGTGTGTCCAGTAATAAGATCTCAGTTTTGTTGCACATTCTTCATTATTTTATTTGGAAATTACTACTTGAAACTTTTTACAGCATGAATTAAAGCATTTCATAAGCAATGCCAATGACTATACTATTTTTATTGTATACATGCTTGATACTCCCGTACCATGGATAATAGGGGGGAAGCTATTATTGTATCTTAAATATGAAAAATAAGATAGTAGGAAATCATTGGAAGCTTAGAATTTCATTCTTAGCTAGTAACCAATAGGTAAGGAGTCTAAATGCAGTAATAACGTGTCCTGAAAGCGTTTTCTTGTGTAGATCATCACTTTCCCTTTCTCTGTCTTGCTTAGGCCAGATAGCAGCAAATGAAGCCCTGAAGAAGGACTTAGAAGGCGTCATCAGTGGGCTGCAAGAATACCTGGGGACTGTGAAGGGCCAGGCCGCTCAGGCCCAGAACGAGTGCAGAAGGCTGCAGGATGAGAAAGAGCTGTTGCTGCAAAGGTTGACCGAGGTCGAGCAGGAAAGGGACCAGCTGGAAATAGTTGCCTTAGATGCAGAAAACATGAGGAAGGTATGATTTGTTTCTTCTTGTCTGCTCTCCTTAGCCTCAGAAGTAGACGGTGCCCAAATGAAGTTAAGGACGTTAGCGACGCTGCGGTTGTAAGTGGCAGAAGCGGCAGTGGCTGTCCTGTGTTTTGGGCTTTTTTCCCCTTTTTGTTGTGCTTGGAATGATTTTTTTTTACTTTAATAAGAAAAGGAAGATTATTTTAGCAGAATTTCTATCCCTGAAAAGTACTGTGCTCAAATAACTTGAAAGAATAAGAAAGTTTAGCTATTATAATAGGAGAAGGCAATGGCAACCCACTCCAGTACTCTTGCCTGGAAAATCCCATGGACGGAGGAGCCTGGTAGGCTGCAGTCCACAGGGTCGCACAGAGTCGGACACGACTGACGACTGAAGCGACTTAGCAGCAGCTATTATGATTACTATATTAGATGTTCATATTTTATTATTTGTGCAGCAAAATTAAGTACAACATAATTTTTCTTACTCTTGTTGTTATTACTTCATGATGTTAGTGTTATTTTACAGATAACAAGACGGACACAGCATCGTAAATTAAACCCTTCCATGCTTGAACTGTTGACATTCATTCAGAGATTTCACTTGCTTTGTTTTAGTTGTTTGGCAAACTTGATACTGCAAGAGAATCCAGATTCCCAAACCTCATCCCCAGTAGGGCTGTCTTTGGAAATTTGAATTAATGTGTTTCAATGTTATGAAATTTATCAGGCATATAAGAATATCAAAAATATTTAGCACCATGTACCAACAACTCAGCTTAAAAAATAAAACAGACATACTTGAAGCCCTCTGTGTACTGCCTCCTAGAAGTAGCAAAACCCTGGGTATGGCTGTTATTTCCCTGTATATCTTCTTTTATTTTGTGTGTGTCCGTCTATAAAAATATGTAGTATTGTTTTGCATAATTTTAGGATTTATATAAAAAGCACATAGTGTATTCTTTGGCCACTTCCTTTCTTCTTCATGTTTATATTTTTGAGAATTGTGCACATTGATACATTTAGCTATACTTTATTTATTTTGATGTATGGAGCATCCCATTGTCTGTATACCGCAGAATTTTTTGCTTATCCATCCTCTTCTTGGGGGATATTGAGATGGTTTCTAGTCTTTCTCTATTATGATACTGAGAGTGACATTCTTATATATATCCAGAGCATGGGGACTATACTTACAGGGGACTGTGGATCAAAGTATGTGTGCCTCCTCCAGTTCACTAGACATTATCAAATTACTGTCCATATTCATTCTGTGAATTTCTGTTCCCACCAGCAGTGTGAAGGCTGCCATTACACCACATCTTTCCCATCTAACTTTCATTTTGTAAGCCTTGATTTTGAAATAATTTCAAGCACACAGGAGAGTTGCAAGAATAACTCACTGTAATTTCCATTCAGAGTCACTGATTAATACTTTACCACGTTTGCTTTATCTCATATTTAATTTTACATGATTTTATGTATATTTTTATATTAATTTTTTTCCTAATCATGTTAGAATTAGTTATAGGCAATCATGCTCTTTAGCTTTGAAATACTTCAGCATGTCTTTCCTAAGAACAAGGACATTTTCTAACGAAAGCACAGAATAAGGATCAAATTCAGGAAATATAATATTTTGCCAGACTTAGTGTTTCCCAATCTGCTAGGTTTGAAATGATCTTTGTGTTTTTTTACATTTACAGGAAAGTTGAAAGAAGAGTTCATTGAGCTTCTGTGTGCTCTTCTAAATTAAACAAATAGTTTACTATATATATATATATTTTTTTTTTTTTTTTGGCTGGGTCATTTGAAAGTTGCAGGTGTTAAGACATCACCCCTTTAGTGCACATCTCTTTAAAACGAGGCTGTTTTCTCCCATCACTATGATACCTTATTGCACCTGGAAAGTCATCAGCAGCTCCTCCACACTGCTTACTCCCTGAGCCATCTTCCCGTTTATGTCAGGGGAGAGTGGGACAGCTTGTGTGTGTCTGTGTAGAAGCCAGCCAGTAGTTCTGTATGGTGTCCCACCTTCTAGGTGTGTCTGATTGTCTCCTCATGGTTGGTTTAACTTGTTCCTCGATGCTCTGTGCAAAGTAATGTCTTGTTTTAACTACACTTCCCCCTAATTACTGGAGAAGTTAAGTACTTTTCATCTGTTTATTTGCCGTTCAGTTTTTCTCTCCAGTGAATTCCCTCTTCATGTTCTTTGCCCACTTTTTTCTGTTGGACTGCCTGTCTTTTTCTTAATGATTTGTAGAAGCTCTTTATATATTGTGGATAGTAACTCTCTGCTGGTTCTATGGAGAATCTGCGTCCTGGACCAGCAGCCCAGCTGATTCAGATGCCAGCTGGTCTGCTGTCACCCGCTGAGAAACTCTTCTATAGAAGTCCTCATCACAAGATGCTCCTTTGTAATCCAGAGCAGTTTGGTCTAATTCCTCAAGATCCCAAATAAATAGATGAGAATTATAATGTTTAATCATTAAAAAAATGGACTAAAATAGATCAGAACTGTGGCTTACTAATCAAGATGTACTATACTTGTCAACAGTCATTTAAGTTTCTCTGTCATCCTTAATATTAGAGAGTGCTAGTCCCATTTTGTGCTTCTGGTAAGTGAACATACTGTGGTTTAATAGAAAGTCTCGGCTTTGGAGTCAGAAATCTCAGTTCACGTTCTGACTCATCGTTTTTTAGCTGCACAGCCCGGTGCTGTTTGCCGCGATGTTCATTCTCCGTTTCCTCGTCTGTAAATCTGGGATAATACCTGCCTTACTAGTTACTGTGAGGGCATAGTGAAATAACAAATGTGAAAATATTTATTCCAGTGTCTGAAGGAAAATAGGCCTTAAATTTTATCCTCTTTTTCTTTTTCTTCTCATGAATACATAAGACTTGTTTAAAGGATCACATCTGGCTACTCTGAAACACATTGTAGCTTCCTGATTTTCCTGATAACAGTCAGGGTTTTGTTTGCCAACCTAGATTCACACAGCCTGCAGCCTCATCATATCGCCAGTGAATGCTGTCTGTGCCTGGGCAGCAGTGGCTGGCCAGCATTTGGTTTAAGTGCTCGGGTTACTTATAATGACTTGCAGATGCTTAAGCAGCACAATGAGGGTTCTGTACTTAAACATACACCGAATCCTTGCAGGAGCTTGCGGAGCTAGAAAGCGCCCTGCAAGAGCAGCATGAGGTGAACGCGTCCCTGCAGCAGACCCACGGAGACCTCAGTGCCTACGAGGCTGAGTTAGAGGCGCAGCTGAGGATGAGGGAGGCCGAAGCCAGCCAGCTCAAAGAAGAGCTGGGAAAACTAGCAAGGCTCAGCCAGGTGAGTAAGAGCATGAAGCCGTGTAGAAACCAAGTAGCCTGGGCCTTAACATAACAGCTTTCCTTTCATTTGCGCTAATATTAAACCCTTTTTAAGCCCATGTGGACTGATGGGCCTCCCTGGTGGCTCAGTGGCGAAGTATCCACCCACAATGCAGGAGACGCAGGTTCGATCAAGCCCTGGGTTGAGAAGATCCCCTGGAGATGGAAGTGGCAACCCACCCCAGTGTTCTCGCCTGAGAAATCCTATAGACAGAGGACCCTGGCAGGCTACAGTCCATGGGGTCGCAGAAGAGGCAAACACAGCTTAGCAGCTAAACAACAGTGTGACCTGATGAGAAGAGCACATGTGTGGAGTCAGGTGGCCTGAGAGCAAGCATGACCCCTGTGTGAACGTGGGCAAGTCGCTTCATGGCTCTGAGCTTCTGACAGATACTTGCTTCTTCTGTCATGAGAGCCATGGTGAGGATAAGTGAGACAGTGGACAGGAAGCACTAACAGTTGGTAATCACTAAATTCTAGTTTTTCTTTCTCAAACCAGCTTCAAGAGACCTCTTTCAAGTTGATAGTAAATTTTACTGTGCTACTTTCTGTTTTGTTTGGGTGAAATATCCACTAGTTTAAATTATACCTTGAAAATTAGATAAATATTTATTCACCCAATAAATACTTTTTGATTGGCCATTAAAGACCAGATGCCCTGGATGCTACAGAGAGAAGCACAGCCATGGTTACTGTCCTTGTGAAGCTGACAGTCTGGTGGGTGAAACAGGTGTCAGAGGGAGAAAGGGGTAGGGCCCTGTGCTCGGGGAGCCGTGGTCAGGGAAAACTGCCCATGGTAATGATGTTTCAGCCGAGACTTAGAAGATGACTAGGGTTTGGCTGTGCAGGGGGAGCAGGGCGAGATGAGCAGAGGTAAGGGACGTGTTCTAGGCAGAGCGGCAAGGAGAGAGAGCATAATGCATTTGAAACGCTGAAAGTATGCCTCCAGTATGCCAGGGATGAGGAGAGGAGTAGGGAATGAGAGTGAGAAATAAGGGCAGAGAGGCAGACAGTGACCAGTTATAGTATATTCTTCATCTCATTAAAATACAATTTTGTTTAGCTGTTAGACAAATGGGTTGCATTTTCTACCAGGAAGCCCACTCAGACCTTCCACTGTATCTGCTGAAACTCTGGGTTCAGGACTCTGATTTTCCTTTAACTTGTGCTCAAAGCATTTTATCCTGCGTGTGAAATCAGAATCTGTTTAGATTGTCCATCTCTCCTGCTAGACTCAGAGCACAGTGAATGCGCAGATTGCAGGTGCCTGTTCCAGTACCTGCACCTGAGGAGGGTTAATAGCTTCTCACTGGGTGAAAGTTAAGTAAGGTAAGATAGTTTGAAACAGGCACAGGAAAAGATGCTCAACATTGCTAATTATTAGAAAATAAAATCAAGACTACAGTGAGGTGCCAGCTCACACTAGTCAGAACGCCCATCATCTGCGAACAGTGAATGCTGGGGAGGGTGTGGGGGAGAGGCCCTCCTACACTGCTGGGGGGGTGCGAGCTGGCGCAGCCACCATGGAGAACAGTGCAGAGGCCTCTTAAAACCTGAGACGGTTACTGCATGACCCAGCGACCCCACTCCTGGGTCTGTATCTGGAAAAGAGGAAGACTTTTTGAGAAGATACCTGCATGCCAGTGTTCACAGCAGCACTACTTATTGATGCAGAACCAAGACTTTGGGAGCAACTTAAATGTCTATAAATAGATGGATGGACAAAGAAGATGCAGTGTGTGTGTGTGATGTTACTTAGCCATAAAAGGGGATGAAATACCATTTGCAGTAAAGTGGAGAGGCCGAGAGATGATCATACCAAGTGAAGTAAATCAGAGAAAGACAATCAGCACATATCACTTACATGTGGAATCAAAAAAAATGATACAGGTGAACTTTTTTACAAAACAGAAATGGACTCATAGTCGTAGACAGATTTATGGTTACCAAAGGGGAAAGGGAAGAGGACAGATAAATTCGGAATTTGGTATTGATATATACATGCTACTGTATTTAAAATAGGCAAACAAGGACCCCCCTGTAGCCCAGGGAATTGTATGTAGTATCTTATAATAAACCTATAATAGAAAAGAATCTGAAAAGGAATAGGTGTATATTTGTACCCTGAAACATTATAAATCAGTTATATGTCAATTAAAAATAAGGTAGTTAATTAAAAATTGAAGTAGGTTGAATCCCAGGAATTCATGTAAAATTGCTTTCATATGATTAGAAAAGGAAATAAAAATAGGTTGGCTTATTATAGTAATTGTGTTACTTTCCATTCATTTACTTATTAGATACTAAATGACCATTTACTGGTTGACAGCATTATATTTCTTTAGAGTACCAAGTTTTATAAAACTGTAGTTGACCTGATCAGAGTGTGGAAAAGAGGAGACTGGGAAGAAAAACAATTAAAATAGCAGTAAATATTAATATATTTTGTAACTAATAGTAAATACAATTTCTAGATGGTATCTCCTTTGAAATAAAATTTAAATGTTTAAGCCAGCCCTTACTAGCTTAAAAATCTTTTGTACTTCCCTTGTCCTTTTTTAATTTTTCTTATAAGTCTTGACAAAAATAGGCCTTTTCCCAAATTCATGTGGCATTTAAAAGGGCATTCCCTTCCTTGGCATCACGACTACCAGCACTGGTCTTCCAGCCGCACACGGAGAGCACGGGCGTGACAGGCCTTCTCTCTCGGCTGTGCAGGCCTCTGATCGGCACCGTTTGGTTATTGAAGTCGCTGGTGAGGCATGTCCTAGAAACTCTGGCCCATCAAGTCTGAGATGATTCTGGGCCATGTCCTAGAAACTCTGGCCCATCAGGTCTGAGATGGAGACCAGGCCTCTACGTGTTTAACAAGCACGCCAAGTGATTTCGGTGCAGGTGGTTGAGGACCACAGTGTAAGAAATGTGGGTCTAAGGGAAGGGAGAGCAGTAATTGCTGACTCCCTCACAGGGCTTTTAAAGGTTGGTATCTGGGCTCCCTCCTGGAGATTCTGACGCTTATCCTTCCTTACGTGTTAATAGTTGAAGGAGGCCTGTGAAAACCCTACCTTGAGCCTTTTAATTTGGAGGTGCAAACATGAAACTGAACTATAAAACCGAAGCTCCCAAGGGATTGCATGTGTATGTCAGCTTATGTGTGTGTGCTAAATCCCTTCAGTTTATTTATGCCTTATTAGATCATAAATTAGTGCTATTTTCCTTTTTTGTATCATTGCTTCCTATGGCAATAGCTAGAACAGTCAACTCTACAAACCGAACTTGAGAAAGAAAAACAAGCCCTCAAGAATGCCCTGGGAAAAGCCCAGCTCTCGGAAGAAAAAGAACAAGAAAACAGTGAGCTCCGCACCCAGCTTAAACAGCTGCAGGTAGGGACTTGCTGGCTCCAGACGCATTCTTACTTGGGACTCCCAAAGATGCTGCCATCTGTTAGTCAGACACTCTACAACCTGCTCTGACATGCAGTAAGCTATTTGCAAAAAGGAATTTGAGCTAGGATAGCACCATAGCTTCTGTTCCTCGTGAGCCCAGTGTTTTGAGATTATTACTATGCATGTCCTTTGTGTTGTTATGATGGTGCTGAGAGATGCAGGCTGTGTTGATCCTAAGCCGAGGACACTGTAAGCTGATGGATGGCAGCAGTGCCTTGCATTCCCCCTAATAACACCGTTGTCACCAGCCTGGGCTAAAGTACACAGCTGGACACATTCTTCCTCCACTGAAATATTCTTGTAATTATCCAGGAATCTAACTAGGATGGGTTGTAGTAGAACTTCTTAATTGTAAAGCTTTCACAGTCTCCTTCTCAGAAGTGACGTCATTTTACATTTGTGAGAGTTTTCTTGGGCAAATTAATTTTACAGCTATTTTCACAATAACCTGCTCCATAAACTGCAGGAGAAGCAGGTGGACAGGATTTTCCAGGTAATTAAACGTTCTCAAAGAGGACAGGTGCCTGAAAAAATGAGTACCTGGACCAACACACAGGCTTCCAGGTCTGTGAGGTCGGGGGCCTCACAGCTGAGGTGCCAGCTGTTCCCCTTCACCAGAAACCAAGGAGCAGAGTTGTGCTTATTTATGAGGAGGGCTCCAATAATTCATGTAGGGGGTTATGACAAATAAGACTATATAAGCTCTCCTGAATTCTCTCTCTTTTCTCCCGATGCATAGAATATTTTTTTCTCAAAGTTTAAGTAAATCTAGTTACCTGGAATCTTGTTTTTACTGCTATCATTTCAGCTTCTGAAGTGAATATCATAAAAAATATACATGCTTTCTGTTCTTGTGTGAGTTCTGTGTTTGTTAGGTATTCATTGTGTTATTTTTTATTTTTACTATGGAAATTTGCAAATCATTACAAAATCAGAGAAAAAATAACCTTATGCCCTTTTGTTTACTCAGCTCAAACAGTTGTCAACATTCTGCCATTCTTGTTTCAGTTAGTCCACTTTTTTTTTTTGGCTGGGATACTTTAAAGAAAATATCATACCTCTTTATTTCAAGACTAAGTACTTCAGTATATATCTCTTAAAGAAAAGGACTTCAGGAGCCTTCTCTCCAAAGGAGAAACTGAGATCAGCTTTCCAGAATGTTGGTCCATGCTATGAGATTCTCTTAGTTGGAACTGGGTCGTTTGGTTGCTTGGCCTTGTAAACTCCTGATACGGAGTTCAAGTTAAACTCACTCTGCATGTATCTTTGTCAGAAATTGTTTAGTTGCCGTGAGCCAAAACCTACTAACGCTAGCTCAAGGAAGGAGACAGGCAGCTTGCTAGGGACCAGAGCTGCTTTGTCAGCCTCCCATCCAGGCGGCTCTTATTCCTCCTGCTCTGTCTCCCTGGATCCAGCATCGACTCCAGGCCTGCGCCACTGTAACTTTACAGGACTCGCTCTCCTGCAGACTTGCTGGACTGGATTTTGGTTCTAATGCTGGAGGGAGTGAGAACTCTCCTCTGTCTAGTCAGTGGGTTGGCTGCCTGGGTCAAATCACCTGTGACCAGGATTAGATAGTAGTGCAAATATGGGTGCCTCGGGGCAAAGGGCAGGGACAGTTTACAGATAAGAGACTCCAGGTGGACAGAACTGTTCAATGTAATGCTGAATTCACCATATGAGTTCAGTTCAGTTCAGTCGCTCAGTTGTGTCCGACTCTTTGCAACCCCATGAATCGCAGCACGCCAGGCCTCCCTGTCCATCACCAACTCCCGGAGGTCACTCAGACTCACGTCCATCAAGTCAGTGATGCCATCCAGCCATCTCATCCGCGGTCGTCCCCTTCTCCTCCTGCCCCCAATCCCTCCCAGCATCAGAGTCTTTTCCAGTGAGTCAACTCTTCACATGAGGTGGCCAAAGTACTGGAGTTTCAGCTTTAGCATCATTCCTTCCAAAGAAATCCCAGGGCTGATCTCCTTCAGAATGGACTTGTTGGATCTCCTTGCAGTCCAAGGGACTCTCAAGAGTCTTCTCCAACACCACAATTCAAAAGCATCAATTCTTCGGCGCTCAGCCTTCTTCACAGTCCAACGCTCACATCCATACATGACCACAGGAAAAACCATAGCTTAGTCGGCAAAGTAATGTCTCTGCTTTTGAATATGCTATCTAGGTTGCTCATAACTTTTCTTCCAAGGAGTAAGCGTCTTTTAATTTCATGGCTGCAGTCACCATCTGCAGTGATTCTGGAGCCCCCCAAAATAAAGGCAGCCACTGTTTCCACTGTTTCCCCATCTATTTCCCATGAAGTGATGGGACCAGATGCCATGATCTTCGTTTTCTGAATGTTGAGCTTTAGGCCAACTTTTTCGCTCTCCTCTTGCACTTTCATCAAGAGGCTTTTTAGCTCCTCTTCACTTTCTGCCATAAGGGTGGTGTCGTCTGCATATCTGAGGTTATTGAGATTTCTCCCGGCAATCTTGATTCCAGCTTGTGCTTCTTCCAGCCCAGCGTTTCTCATGTTGTACTCTGCATTGAAGTTAAATAAGCAGGGTGACAATATACAGCCTTGACGTACTCCTTTTCCTATTTGGAACCAGTCTGTTGGTCCATGTCCAGTTCTAACTGTTGCTTTCTGACTTGCATACAGATTTGTCAAGAGGCAGGTCAGGTGGTCTGGTATGCCCATCTCTTTCAGAATTTTCCACAGTTTATTGTGATCCACACAGTCAAAGGCTTTGTCATAGTCAATAAAGCAGAAATAGATGTTTTTCTGGAACTCTCTTGCTTTTTCCATGATCCAGCAGATGTTGGCAATTTGATCTCTGGTTCCTCTGCCTTTTCTAAAACCAGCTTGAACATCAGGAAGTTCACAGTGTTGAAACAAAAAACCCAATATTATACCAGGTTTGAAGAAAATTAATCATTGAAGTAGCATATAAGTAATCAGGGGACCTTAGGATGTAGAACTGTTTTTCTGTCTTATTTAGGGAAATTTTATCAGTTTTGTTTTTTTTTCCCCCTTGAAAGAGACATTATCTGGATTTAATTATGGGGTCTAGATATGTTCACTAGTTTGTTAGTGAAAATATGCTCGCATATAACAAATACTCCTACAGAGTATTGTAAGCTGTTAGAGAAGCTTCAGTGTCATGGGAAGGTATTTTTGTTTCTGTTTTTTCTAACTTTGAATTATGTCCATTCTCCAGCATATACCAAAGTAGAATACTAAAGTGAATCCGAATGTATATATCACTCATCTTCAGCAGTTTCAACACATGGCCCATCTTACTTCATCTGTAACACACCTCTAGTCTTATTTAATCTATAACATCCTCCACCTTGAGAGCTTGTAGGGGGCTTCTAGAATGATGCTGTGAAAGTGCTGCACTCAATATGCCAGCAAATTTGGAAAACTCAGCAGTGGCCACAGGACTGGAAAAGGTCAGTTTTCATTCCAGTTCCAAAGAAAGGCAATGCAAAAGAATGCTCAAACTACCGCACAATTGCACTCATCTCACATGCTAGTAAAGTAATGCTCAAAATTCTCCAAGCCAGGCTTCAGCAATACGTGAACCGTGAACTCCCTCATGTTCAAGCTGGTTTTAGAAAAGGCAGAGGAATCAGAGATCAAATTGCCAACATCTGCTGGATCATGGAAAAAGCAAGAGAGTTCCAGAAAAACATCTATTTCTGCTTTATTGACTATGACAAAACCTTTGACTGTGTGGATCACAATAAACTGTGGAAAATTCTGAAAGAGATGGGCATACCAGACCACCTGACCTGCCTCTTGACAAATCTGTATGCAAGTCAGAAAGCAACAGTTAGAACTGGACATGGACCAACAGACTGGTTCCAAATAGGAAAAGGAGTACGTCAAGGCTGTATATTGTCACCCTGCTTATTTAACTTCAATGCAGAGTACATCATGAGAAACGCTGGGCTGGAAGAAGCACAAGCTGGAATCAAGATTGCCGGGAGAAATCTCAATAACCTCAGATATGCAGACGACACCACCCTTATGGCAGAAAGTGAAGAGGAGCTAAAAAGCCTCTTGATGAAAGTGCAAGAGGAGAGCGAAAAAGTTGGCCTAAAGCTCAACATTCAGAAAACGAAGATCATGGCATCTGGTCCCATCACTTCATGGGAAATAGATGGGGAAACAATGGAAACAGTGGCTGCCTTTATTTTGGGGGGCTCCAGAATCACTGCAGATGGTAATTCCAGCCATGAAATTAAAAAACACTTACTCCTTGGAAGAAAAGTTATGAGCAACCTAGATAGCATATTCAAAAGCAGAGACATTACTTTGCCAACAAAGGTCCGTCTAGTCAAGGGTATGGTTTTTCCTGTGGTCATGTATGGATGTGAGAGTTGGACTGTGATAAAGCTGAGCACCAAAGAATTGGTGCTTTTGGACTGTGGTGCTGGAGAAGACTCTTGAGAGTCCCTTGGACTGCAAGGAGATCCAACCAGTCCATCCTAAAGGACATCAGTCCTGGGTGTTCATTGGAAGGACTGATGCTGAGGCTGAAACTCCAATACTTTGGCCACCTCATATGAGGAGTTGACTCGTTGGAAAAGACCCTGATGCTGGGAGGGATTGCGGGCAAGAGGAGAAGGGGACGACAGAGGATGAGATGGTTGGATGGCATCACCGACTCGATGGACATGAGTTTGAGTGAACTGTGGGAATTGGTGATGGACAGGGAGGCCTAGTGTGCTGTGATTCGTGGGGTCGCAAAGAGTCGGACACAAATGAGCAACTGAACTGAACATTCTCCACACCCCACCCCCACATCTGTTCACACTGAATTATTTTGAAGTAAATCCAAAACATCTGATTTTATCTGTAAATAACATACCACTGTATGTGTCTCTGGAAAAGAAGGGCTTTAGAAAGAAGCATAAAGGAGTTCCCTGAAGGCCTTGTGGTTAGGCTTCTGGGCTTTCAGTGCCATGGCCAGGGTTTAGTTCCTCTTTGGGGAGCTGAGATCCCACAAGCTGCATGGCATGGCAGGGAAAAAAAAAAACACACATAAACACGGATGCCATCGTGGTAGCTTAAAATTATAGTCACCCCCTGATATCATCGAATACCATAAGAGTATTGAAATTGTCTCATTTTTAGAAGTGTTTTTTGGAATCCAGACGATGTGTACACAGTGTACTTAGTTGACTTGATTCTTAAGTCTCTTGTAATCTACAGGCTTGCTCTTTTCTGATCTTTGTTCCACACTGAAGAAAACCAGGTCTTTGCCTTGCAGAGTTTCCCATAGTCTAGATTTTGCTGGCTACATCCCCACAGCGTTGATTAACATGTTCTTATGTAGAGGTTTATTTAGATTCACATTATTTTCACATTCTTTAGTTTTTGGCAAGAAGAAGGTAGTGTCCATAGGTACTTCCTTTGGCATCACCACGACACAGGTCATAATGCCTGTCTGTGCCTTTTGTGGCTTTGGGTTAATCAGTAGATTCAGATATTGTCAGCCATAGTGGAAAGGATTTTTTTTTAATTAGTAAAAGAAGTTGACTAGAACTATTATATGGTAAATAATATAGGCTGTGTGTGTATGTGTGAGTGTATTTTTAAATTGTGTTTTGGTAACTTTTACCCCTCCTCATTTTGCCTCCCTCCATAGGATGACAATAACCTGTTAAAACAGCAGCTGAAAGATTTCCAGAATCACCTTAATCATGTAGCTGATGGTCTGATTCATCCAGAAGAAGTGGCAGCTCGTGTAGATGAAGTAAGGAGAAAATTGAAATCGGGAGCTGGAGAGATGAGGTAATAGAAGGTCAGGACCGCCTGGTATAGAGTGGGCTGAGTCGCGAATATGGGCTCAGTGATGAAATCCCCTTTCCGCAACTGTGCATGGCTGATTTCTTTTGTAAGGTTTTCTCCTTATCATATGACCATGATTGAGACACAGATTATTTAATTCAAGTTGTCCATCACTGATATTTTTAATCTTTTATATGTTTTGTTATTGTTTAATTTAAAAAAACATAAAGGTTTCATGAGTAACTCATTCTTGAAAGCTTACTGCAGATGGTCAGGAAGTAGAGTCACATTATACACTTTAAGTAGAAAACAAATAGCTAAAGAAAAACAGGCCCATTCAAAAATGTGAAATGGACGTTTATTCTTTGAACACACATTGTTAGCCTGATGGTAGCCTGTGGTCTCAGAGTGGCAGCATCAGTTGATCAAACAATGCTTTGCGCTCCAGAGATGCACAGTGATTTGCCGTGGATTGACAACAGGTGCTGTCCCACACAGCTCTTCTCGTGTACTAATGTTACTGGCGTGCTTGCGTCCAGCGTCAAAAATAAAACGTCATGTTTATAACATCTTTCCACTCCCCCCTTACCAGAATCCACAGTCCTTCAGATGTCTTAGGGAAAAGCCTTGCTGACTTGCAGATACAATTCAGTGAAATGCTGACACGTTCTCAGTGGGAGAAAGAGGAAGCCCAAGGGAAGGAAAGAAAACTCCAAGAAGAGATGGTTCTGCGTCAGGAGAAGCTGGCGGATGGACAGGAAGCATTCAGGCAGGCCTGTGAGAGGGCGCTGGAAGCAAGGGTGAGAGATGGGCAGGAGGCAGCTGGCGGGGGAGGCTTTAGAACACAGGCACGCTTTTCAGCAAGTCACCTTGCTTCCTTTTTTGTGTAAATACAGTGTAGGGCATTCCCTGGTGGTCCAGCGGTTAAGACTCCTCACTTTCATGGCCAAGAGCTGGGGTTCGATCTCTGGGTGGGAAACTGAGATTCCACAAGCAGCATGGCATGACCACAAAAAAAAACGTGTTTGTTATATTAATTATACCTTAATAAAGGTAATTATACCTTTAAGGTATAATTAATAAAGCTATAATTTTAAAAAAATACAGTAATTGCTGTTAAGTTTCACTCCTAGTAAGTCAGGCTGTGTGTGACTGAAATGTAGCCCTGACTTTGGTGCCCGGTGGCAAAGTCAGGCTCTTGCAGGACGCTGTTTTCCTCGCTTTGGAAGCAAGTGAGCTGTTTCTTAACGTGCAGGTCAGTAACACCACATTGCTAGGGCATAGTATGGTGCCAGAATCTGAGTTTTTGATGTAGCTATTTTAATGATGAGGCAAATGTTAAAATGGATCCTAGAGAACAGTTGTGATTAACCCATCCCCAGTAAGCCATTAATACTCTTTAGTAAAATAAAATACAATTCTCCAGAAGGTGTTTATTTTGCTAAAAAAAATATGTTGCTTAAAAATCATTTTTGAAACTTGATTTCCTCGCAGATTAATTTTGACAAGAGGCAACACGAAGCAAGAATTCAGCAGTTAGAGAATGAGATTCACTATTTACAAGAAAATCTAAAAAGTATGGAAGAAATCCAAGGCCTTACAGATCTGCAACTGCAGGAAGCTGATGAAGAGAAGGAGAGAATTCTAGCCCAACTCCAGGAGTTAGAGAAGAAGGTGGGCAAGACCAGGAAAAAGACACACAAGTCCCTGCTGCCAGGGTCCTGCTCTCAGCGAGGGGGCAGCTCAGAGGGCTGTGGGGTCCACGGTCACCTCTAGCTGCACAGCTGGCTCAGGGGCCTACCCTAGAGAGACCTGGGTGCACATCACTGGATCTGGAGCCTGAGACGAGGGAGCATGGTAGATGGAAACAAGGGAATTGGGATGTAAGGAGCGAGCGAAGAGTCTGCTGGGTGGTACTTAAATGCTGTTGGGATGATTTGCCTCCTTCCACACCCCTTTCCAAACTGGGCACATCTGTGGAACATTACTTTTCAGCTCCTCACTTTTCTTTCTGACTCCCTGGCCTCTTTTTAAGCTTCTCCAGAGCTGCCTCAGCCACTGCTCCCCTTGTCACACCTTGTGCGATTCAGAAGCTGCACCCAGCGTCTCTGAGGTCGCGAGTGGAGCACCCCGACTGGTCACAGGCTCCTTTGCTGTCAGCGTGCTCGCGCTGCATGATCCCAGCGCCCGAGCCCCGGCTGTCCTTGCATGTGGCTCTCCTGTCCTTACTTTTTTCCTTGTCCAACTTAAATCCCATGGTCTCCCACTATCATCGTTTGCAAATATCCTTGAATTCCTTGCTCCTTTCTCCTGTCTTCTGTGACAGAACAGCAGCTGTCTGCTCTCTTTAGCCCTGCGCTCGTGGCTGAGTATTCCTGAATTAAAAACCACCCGTCCAGGCATAGTGGTGGCACTGAGAGTGTCTGCAGCCTCGGATGGGCAGCCCCCTCACTTCCAAGTGGTGGCACTGACAGTGTTAGCCAGCCTCGGATGGCAGCCGCCTCACTCCTCTCTGGAACCTCGCTGTCAGGCTGCGCTGTTCTGTACCTTCTCCCAGCCCCCGTGAGTGGCCTCCTTCGTGCTCTAGTGAGAACACATCAGTTCCCTAGTCTTACGAGTCTGCCTCCAGAATCTCTCTGGAGTGTCTGCACTTTGTCCTTCTCCAGAGCCACCACCCTCATCCACCGTGATGCGTCATCTCTTCTGGACAATGGCTGCGGCCACGGGACAGCCGCCGTTTCCGCTTACCACCGGCTCCACGGAGCAGCCAGCACAAAACAGAAAGAGACTCTTGTCAGTCCCTGCCATCTTCCTCTCTCTCCAGCAGCCTCTGTTGTTTCTAGGATAAGGACTAAAACGCTCTCGCCTCTGAGCCGCCGCGGGGTTGGCCTCTGTTGGCCTCCCCTTTTCTCACCATGCTGCTGCTTGCAGTTCCCGAGACCCCCAAGTTCCGGCTCCCCCCCCGCACCACGTCTCTCCCCCTCTCCTCCCTGACTGCCTCTCCCACCAGCCTAGTCTCTCCTGCCAGCCTCTCACAGAGGTGGTGCCTTGTTCTCTCCCTTGAGAGCAGCACTCACAGTTCAGCTACACATTTGCCTCAGTGTTTGTTTAACAAGTGTGCCTCATAAGCCCCTCGAGGGCAGCAGGCAGGTCTGTTTGGTTGACCACCACATGCCCCAGTGATCACAAGGGGCTGGTCCATCGCTTGCCAGTGGTGCCAAGAAATGTTTTTCCAACAGATGAATGGATTTACGAGCACAAAGCTTCCAGACTAAGTATACTGATTTCATTCTAAGTTACTGTACAGTTTGGAGGCATTTTTATTTTTTAACTCCGAGCACCTGGTGTGTACCAGGTATTGTTCTAGGCATGGGGTATGTGAATAGAGTCCCTGCTCGCATGGGGCTTGCATCTTAGTTCATTGCTACCAAATGAGTCATCTCTGTTTTTTTTTTTATCTCAGAAGAGACTTGAAGATGCCAAATCTCAGGCGCAGGTTCTCGGTTTAGATAAAGAATTGAAGAAACTAAAGAAGGCTGTGGCCGCCTCTGATAAGATAGCCACGGCTGAGCTCACCGTCGCCAAAGACCAGCTCAAATCCCTTCATGGCACCGTTATGAAAATTAACCAGGAGCGTGCAGAGGTGAGTCCCACACACAGCAAGTGCCCACCAAGGCTGCCCCTGCCGAGACACCAGCCACTTGCGTTTTTGAGCTCTCATTAGAGTCTCTGGCTCTTGTGTAAAGTTGTCTGTTTCTCTTCAGACCTGATGGGTGCACTTCCACCATCACAGCCCTGCCATGGGTGTGGTGCTCTAGTGAGTCCCCAAAGAACCATCACATGAAGCGTACCATCCTCGCCTCAGAGGGTGGGGGTCTGCTGAGGGAGGCAGCTGTCAGCGCACAGCTGAGCAGAAGTCTGCAGGCCTGCGGGGCCATCCTTCTGAGCCTCAGCCCTTTCAGCACGTCTAGAGGCTCGTGTGTCTCCTCACAGGGTTATTACGAGTCCTGCCCGAGATAAGTCTGTCACAGCCTGTATAGGACGCAGATGCTGATGCGATTAAGACCGCAGGTCGTAGGAGGGAGAAGCCTAACTACAGTCATGGGAGACTGGGACAGGGGAGGAAAAGCTGGTCTGTGCTTTTTGATGTAGCACCCTGCCCACTTGGACCCCACAGAGGGGTTTGGGGGGCTGCCAAGTGATGGGTAGGTGAGGTGGGGCCGGGCACCTCCTGTGCAGGGGGTAGCCAGGCGTGCGAGCTGATGAGAGCAGAGGCTGAGTCTGGGAGGGAGGGAGAGAAGAGCACAGCCCACAATGCCGTGCTGCCTTCCCCACGCCTCCGTCCCAGCAGGACCTGCGGGAAGCAGAGCGGTTCAGCAGAAAGGCAGCACGGGCCGCGAGGGATCTGACCCGAGCAGAAGCGGAGATCGAACTCCTGCAGAACCTTCTCAGGGAGAGAGAGGAACAGGTCAGTGCTGGGACCCCATGAGACCACCTCCTTCTTGGGTCCTTCTCAGTTCCTAAGCGATTGAATTGCGGTAGGGGCCCTCTCACAGGATTTTGAGGTCCCGTCAGCAGTCAGTACTCGATCCTCTGCTGTGTGCCAGGCATTGCATGGTTTAAATGTCCAGAATAATGGGATTCCTCATTAGTAAAGTAGAAGTGAAAAATCAGAGGATTATAAACCATACTGCAAGGAGAAATCCATCTGGAAAAGAATATTCACTGGCAACTTCTTATATGTGATTTTTTTAATAGCTTCTAATTGAGACGGAGAAAGTAGAGGTAGGCACCCGAGGAGCAAGCTCACAGGTGCTGGAAATCGAGAAATTGAATGAGACCATGGAGAAACAGAGGAGAGAGATTGCAAGGCTGCGGAACCTACTAGACCTCACTGGGGCTGGTACAGTACTGGGCTTTTGTTTTAAAATCGATCATTCTGTTGGTTTTTTCCTTTTAGCAGATTTATTTGTTATCAATCAAGCCCATGCTTGATTTATAGAGCTGTGATAGTTAGCTTAATAAATAAAGAACTTTTTCCAATGTATATAAGTGCACTGTCAAGGGACTTGATTACAAAGAGAGAAGAAATTCATTTTTGTATTTTCAAAAAAAGGAATGTTTACAAATCTGTTTCTTTCTCTGGCTCACTTTCTAAGTGAATAGCAGTGGGGTATCTGTCCTCTTTAAGTGTCCGCAAACACTTACTACCAAAGGACAGCTGTGAGGAACTAAGAGTCATTGGCTCTCATGGAATCACTTTTGTATTCTGAGAGAGAAAGGAAGTAGATGATTTCATGCCCAACTCATGGAATAACTTTCCTTTACAGATAACAGAGGAGGCATTGAAAATATTTTGGAAGAAATTGCTGAACTCCGATGTGAAGTTTCTTACCAGAATGATTACATCAGCAGCATGGCAGATCCTTTCAAAAGACGAGGCTATTGGTACTTTATGCCACCACCATCATCTTCAAAGGTAGGAAGTCTGTGTTGTTGGGGATATATACTAAGCTTTCTTTAAGAGAATGTAGCAAAGTTGCCTTCCGTAAAGCTGTGATCAGGTGTCAAGAACAACGTATCTAGGCTAAACCATGCGTTGAGGTTCTTAAGTGTTTGTACTGAGATCGAAGTAGGGCATTCCCGAGGAACGCGGCAGTTGCCCACTCATGCTCAGGTGTATGTGGTGGGCTCCTAGAGTGAGGATCCTGTAAGGGAGGTAAAGTGGCATGAGCCCAGAGAGCCTGTTGAAACTGTTGAAAATGGCAGTAGCATTATACAGAGGCTGAGACAGAAAGCTAGGCACCTGGATTTCATTTCCTTTTAACAGACATTCATTCAGTGCTTACTGAGGTCTAGGTCAAGTGCAAGACTTTGGTGGGAAGCCATGATGAACGATACAGCCCCTGCCCTCCAAGAGTTCATGAGCTGGGGAGGAACACAATTACACCAGTGCAGTTACAAACCAGTGACATACACGTGACAATAGGCTGGGCGTCTCTGCCCCCCTTGCAGAGAATTACAAATTTATCTCATGGGAATGTTTAGGAAAGAAGCCTTCACAAGCAGGGGCATGAAGTGCTAAGCAGCCCTCACAGGATGTGCTCTCAGGAGCGAGGGGACAGCCCGCGAGGACAAGGAGTGTTGGGTTAGCCATGGCAGGTAGCCTTGCGGGGCTTGAGGGTGGGATGGGAACAGTGAAAGGCAAAGTAGATTGGGGCCATGAATTTTTTTTTAAAGGGACTTCAAAATCCCTCACCCTTAATTAGAGGCCTTGGGAAACTGCGGTTGTGTGTGCTGTGATCAGAGCTCTAGTTTCGGAGGAATAGTCTGGCAGAGTGTGAAGGCTAGACTTGCAGTGCCTGAGTTGCTCTGTGTGGGGCCGTTTGAACTCATTTGGGTGAAGGATGGAAGAGGCTAGAGCAGAGGAGCTGGAGGAGAGGAGGGTTGAGGGATGTTCAGTGGGTACAGAGTGAAGGTTTGTGGCCTGAATGTGGGAAGGAAGGAGAGGCTCTCCTCCAGAGCTGAGAGCGACATCCTGCTGGAATCCGCTGACAGCCACAGTCGGGAGAAGCAGCCCTAACCCGCTGGGATCCCAGGGCCGTGTGGACTTCCTCAGAACCCCAAGAGCAGAATCTAAGATCCTCCTCCCAGATCCCTAAGGAAGCCAGACATCCTGGCACAACCAGGTCCACAGGTGGAAGCAGCGTTAAGTTAGAGCAGAGCCCGGGTTGGCTGAGGGTTTGGAGGGCCGACCTGCAACTGGGAAGGAGAAGGAGCGTAACAGTAGAGCTCTAAGGCCAGGCCTGGCCCCCAGCGCCGCAGGAGACGGAGACCCCAGGCAGCCTGGCGAGCACCTGCTTTCCATGATCTTACCAAAAGAAGAGAGACCACTAGGAAGGATGAGTACGGGAGCCAGGAGGCTGACACCCATGCAGGCTATATGACCATGAGCCCACGTCTCACTTCTCCCTGTGAGAATGAGAATTATGATGTAGGTAGAGAAACCAGTTCTTTGTCGGCTTTGCTGTAGACTTTGATCTTTCTCCACATCAGTCTTTTTATTTTTAAGAGATGCTGTGCGCTTCTGTCATTTGTGTAGGTTTCCAGCCATAGTTCCCAGGCCACTAAGGACTCTGGTGTCGGGCTGAAGTATACAGCCTCAACTCCTATTAGAAAACCACAGCAGGGCGGGAAGGAAGACGGTGCCCCTCCAGCTGCCTCGGGATACTGGGTTTATTCTCCTATCAGGAGCGGGTTACATAACTCGTTTCCAAATAAAGGTAAGTCAGATCACATCTGGGAAGTTGCATTTCTCTTGCCTGGTTAATGACTTTTGGTCCCCTGAAATCCATAAAGTACAGCCCAGTCTCTCCGCTTGCTCGGGAGGCCCTCTGTGACCTGGTCTTGGCCAGTGGCCCCTTGCCTCCCTTTCTGTCGCTCTCCCACCTGTCATCCATGCCCAGCTGCATGCTGTGTTTCTCATACCTCTATGTCTGAACCCCTCTGTTCAGAATGTTCTATTCTTCTTTTCTCTGCCAAACTATTCCTGCTCATCATGACTTCAGCAAGACCCAGGTCCTCAAAAAGCACTCTTCTTCTGGACCCTTCCTCCTCACTGCCTTACCCAGGCACGCTGAGCAGCTCACCTGTGCTCCTAGAATGTGGCAGTTTACATCCTTGTTTCGGGGTTAGCGAACAAGGTAGTTACCGCAACTGAAATGAAGTATTGCAGGTCTGTCTTCCAGAACCCCAGAGGAAAGAGTCGGACCTGGGGTAAATCCCAGCTCTTTCACTAAGTAGCTGTGTCATACTAGGCAAATTATTTAGCTGCTCTCAGAGTGTTAATCTGTAAAATGGGAATATTATATTCTGAGAATTTGTTCATTCAGGAAATGGAGTGCCTGCTGTGTGCTTGGTTCTCTGTCATCAGTGATAAACACAGCTAGTTCTTGCTTCCTGGAAAGATAAGTGAGCAAACCCCCACCGAGAGAGGCTGTGTGCCCTGACAGTGGTGGAGCTTGGCACTATGGGTCTCATAGCACTTCTCTGCTGGCCTCATGTAACACGAAGCAGGCACCCAAATGTTGCTGAATGGTGAATGAGTGAAGACGGGGAAAAAGCAAACCAATGGATAGGTGTCAGAGAAACTCAAGTTCACCTGGTAGAAAGAATTGGAATCCCTGTTTTGATGCACTTTTCAAAACTGCTTTTGATCTTTTTTACAAAATTTTATTTTTGCGTCTCTGATATCTTGGCCTGAATGCTGCTGTTCTCTGCTAAGTGTGTTTACCTAGTAAGCCACGGGAATAAGACACGCTCCTGTGTTTCTGTTTGAAGATGCGGACAGTGGAGGAGAGAGCCGGGAGGAGAGCGAGCCGGATGACCACGACGACCGCCCGTTCGTCCCTCCTCCTGGATACTTGATGTACACCGTGTTCCCCGACGGCTCTCCTGTACCGCAGGGCATGGCCCTCTACGCACCGCCGCCTCCCTTGCCCAGCAGCAGCCGACCTCTCACCCCTGGCACTGTTGTGTATGGCCCACCCCCTGCCGGGGCCCCCACTGTGTGCGGGCCCCCACCCCCCAGCTTCTCCGTCCCTCTCATCCCAGTGGGCGTGCTGCACTGCAACGTTCCGGAGCACCATGCCTTAGTAAGTGGGGAGGCGCGCGCACCTGGTTCGCGCTGCTTCCCTGGGGGCTGCCTCAGAGCCTGTGTCCCAGAAGTGTGCTTTTACGGCTGATGTGTAGAACCCAGCAAACATTCTGTTATTTAAATACTGTTCTGGGCAGAAGTTAGGGTGCCAGTCAGAAGTTGTGGTCCTAGTTTAACCATTTTATAACAAAAATGCTTTCAGCCCAGAAATTAGCTGTTTTTAAAGAAGGCTTATTGTGTATGTTTCTGTTGATAAGCACTGTACGAGTGTGTATGTATAGGCATGTGCTTGCTCAGTCACTGCGGTTGTGTCCGACTCTGTGACCTGGCACATGCGCGTGCCTGCCTGTACTTGTGCACACACGTGTAGATGTGTGTTTACGTGTAAACACGTGTAACAGCAGCACACAGTAAAGCTTTGCTGGGGGTCATTCCTCAGTGGTGAGATTAATGATTATTCTCTCTTTCTTTTCATAGCTCTCTTCTTCTTGTGCCCATAATTTTGTGTTCTGTTTTTCCTACTTAATGTTACAAGCATTTTTCCCATGGTTTTCATAGACATTTTCAAGCAGTATCTTAATGACTGCATAACACTTCTTTATTTGTAGGCAGTGTAGTTTAACTTTGTATAAATTTTACTGTATTTCATATTTCTACTCTAGGCTAAATTCAAGAAATGATTCCTTCCTAGTCCCTAGCTTACTTTTCAAGCTTTTGGCACTAAAGAAATAAAATGCATTGCAAGTACCTCCTTCAAACTCAGGACGCCTGGATCCTGATATTTTCCTGAGCTCTTGATTTTTCCCTTTTCCTCTCAGCAAAGTGAGAGGAAGATAAAGGATTCGAGTACCTGGGTGTGAAGCCACCAGCCCAGTTTTAATCAGTCAACCTAGTTCCAGAGCCGTGGATATTCACATGGTTGAATGGCTGTCACTCTTGTTAACCTGCAGTGCTCTAGTGCACACTGTTCTTGTAACAATCCTGTTGGCTCAGCATTTGTTAATCTCTTAAGCTGGCTCTTTTACCCTCAACTAGTACCCAGCTGTTTATATGGTTCCCCAGGTATGCCTTTATATCTCCTATATTTGTACATTACTTCTTCGGCTGAGATATTTCTTATTTCATTTGTTCTTCAAAACCAAGCAGAGCACCCCTTCCTTTAAGTAGCCTTCTCAGCCCACTCCCCTCCCATGTGTCCAGAGGAGGGGGAGACGTCTCTGTGTCTCTGTCAGATGCTAAACTCTGGGACCAGACAGTACCCGCAGGAGGTGCCTGCTGACTGCTTATCAGGCAGCCACAGCTGGACTGGTGAGAGTCGTAGAATCTGTTGGTCCGTCCATTGCATCTGTGACCTGTGAAGACATTGGCTTGACTTAATTTTTCTTTTCAAACTGAAGTCTTAGGAAGCTACCACTATTTTCAGGGCAAAGATACCACTTTAAACAGTTCATTTCAGTTTCGGGCAGGAAAAAGGGGAAATGACCTCATGTGATATTTCAGTATTGCATTTATTTCTTTATTCAGGAGAATGAGGTTTCTAGATTGGAAGACATAATACAGCATTTAAAATCAAAGAAGCAGGAACAGAGGATGAGAGTGTCCAGGCGGCAGTCTGAGAAAGAAATGGAAGAACTGCGTCATAATATTGATGAACTTTTGCAAGAGAAGAAAGACTTAGAGCACGAAGTAGAAGGATTACATAGAACCATCCAGAAACAGCAGCAGCGAAAGTAATTATTAGCCATTTTATTTTTATGATTCAGATGAATTAGTTCATTAAGGTCCTCTGGCACTTTCTGTGATCTTGGGAATGCTCTAGATCTGTCCCGTCCAGCCATGTGTGGTTGTTGAGCACTTGAAACGTGGCTAATGAAACTAGGGAACAGAATTGAATTGAATAGCCGCGTGGTGATTTCTAAGTTCTTGTGGCCGATAATCCCAATCAGCGTCTCTCATGGTCGCTCTTGGAGAATGGCCATCCCTCCCCGTCGTCCTGGCTGCAGGCTTGCCAGCTGTCCTCAACACTCCCCTTCCCGTCCACTCCCCTAGGCCGTCCAGCTGCTCTCCAAGCCTCGCTGACACTGTGCACAAAGGGCTCTCGCGCTGGCCCCCTTCTTTCGTCGTCGCTGCCCTGGCCTTTAGGCACTCTTAGCCTAGGTCAGGTTCTCCAGGTCTAGTCTCCGTCGCTCTGTCCCACCCTCGACGTGGCTGCAGCCCTGGCCGTGTGTGCCCTCATGTGGTGCTCATTCCCACCAGCGGACATACTGCTCTCCGGCCCTGCACCCTGCCTCTCTCTCTCGTCTTTCTCTTCCCACGCGGTGCTTATTCTGGCCCTGCGCGCTTTGCTGCGGTTTCCCTGAACACCACCTTTTCTCCTGCCTCCCCACCTTTGCATGCACTGTCCTTTGCCTGCAGTGGCTTCCCCACCTGCCCCGCACAACTCCAATGTGTCTCTCCAGGTGAAGGTCAGGGATCCCCTCTGACATAAGAGGTTTCTCACCTCAGGCTCCCACAGTTAAGAGTTGGCAACATTGGGCATAGTGCTATTCACACTGTGTTGTGCAATACCCAGGAGGGCAGGCGGGCAGGAAGGCAGGCGCAGGGCCTCCCTCTCTGTGCCTCAGTGTCTGGCATAGCGTTCGTTAGCTAGTGCAGTATAGAAGCCCATCTTCTGCACTAGACCATGAATTATGACAGTTCTCAGTTTCTGTCCATTTAGCCAGACTGGCCCATGTGCCCGGGTTGGAGGAAGACCTGTGGAGGACCTTGAGGTGGGTAAGATGCAGTCTCTGCCTTCTAGGAGCAAATGCAGGAATGACCAACAGGCCTGGCAGGAAAAAGCAAGGGCCACCGAGAGAAGGCTGGGACTCGATGCTTGAAGGCTTACAGGAGGGTTATTTCATTTGCGTAGGTGTATATGAGAGGGTGAAGTTTTTCAGGGGGATGTAGCCGAGTGGGATAGCCACTTCTTTTCCTAGTTATAAAAATAAATTATCATTTGAGGGAATTTGGATAACACAAAAATGGTCAAAGAAGAAAGAGTTGTCTGTATTCATTTAAAGACAGACTGTTAATATGTTAAGTTTATTTTCATGTTTTTCTGTATAGATAGTCCCATTTTCAAGCAGTGTTGGCTTTAGCCTTGCGTTACTAAATCCTGTGTTACGCTTTTTGATTTGTCAGATATCGTCACCATAATTTTACTCTAGCAGAAATGTAGAATAATTTTGAGGGAAATGGATGGTTGTCTTGGGAGTGGCTTGCTTTATTTTTATACCACAGAAGAATCTATACTGCAGCAGCATTGTCTTGGCTAAGTGTTGATTAAAAAAAAAATCTTTATATTTAAAAGGACAAAACAGCAGCATCATACATTATACATACTATTCACTTATTGTCAGCTATATGCCACGTTGAGTAAAAATATGTTAACATAACCTTGAACTTAGGTGTACTTAGACCTTGAACCAAGGTAAACATAGGCCTTGAGCTTAATCAGATGGAGCTGTCTGTCCCATCCCTTCTCTTATTAGAAGGGCAACGTGCATCTTTTTATCACTAGGCTATAGGTATTGATATGATCACATTTAAATTCTCTCTATGTGTGTGTATGTGAATTTTTTTTAGAGACTTCATTGATGGAAATGTTGAGAGTCTTATGAATGAGCTAGAAATAGAAAAATCACTCAAGCATCATGAGGACATTGTCGATGAAATTGAGTGCATCGAGAAGACTCTCCTGAAACGTCGAGCGGAGCTCAGGGAGGCGGACCGGCTGCTGGCGGAAGCCGAGAGCGAACTTTCATGCACAGCAGAGAGAGTATGTGCTGCTGTGCTTGGATGGAGGGGGCTCGCTGTCATCCGCAGGATGGGTTAGAAGGAGACCGCGTAAGGGCGCAGTCGTCGGTCAGGCTGACCGACTGCTGGCGGAAGCCGAGAGTGAACTTTCATGCACAACAGAGAGAGTATGTGCTGCTGTGCTTGGATGGAGGGGGCTCACTGTCATCCGCAGGGTGGGTTAGAAAGAGAACGTGTAAGAGCGCAGTCGTCAGAGTCAGGCTGCACTCTGCTGGTTAAGGAGCTGCAAGGATTTGGGCAAGTCACTTAAGTCTCCGAGCTTTCCTTTCCTCAACTGTGAATTCAGGCTAAGAAAACCTAAGCTGGGGAACTTCCCTGGTGGGCCATTGGTTAAGAATCTGCCTTCCAGGGCAGGGGACACAGGTTCAATTCCTGATCAGGGAGCTAAGATCCAACATGCTGCGTGGCAGCTAAGCCCACACACTGCACCTGCTGAACTCCAGGGAAGACCCAGCACAGCAAGAAACAGACCGCCTAGGCTGCTCCGGATGAATGAAACGAAGTCGTGTATTTAAAGCTCCTGAAAGTCGTTTAGTTCCTAACACACCCCACCTCCTTATCCTGTGTGTGTTAAAAATTACTTGGGCTATAATGTTTATTAAATGGGTTAATCTTATATTCTTATAAAATAACAATGGACCTCACAGTCAGACTCTTAGTTATTCTCCAGGTTGATGGTTGATATAAAATCAAGTATTTTTTGCCCTGAGGTAATATTCTTGAGACTTAAACACAGAGTAATTTGGGGAGAGAAAGGAACTGTCTCTTACTGAGCCCCTGTTAGGCCACACGCTGGCTGTTTTATAAATACCTCTTCGTTTAACTTTCCTGGCAACCCTGTTAGATGGTCGTTAGCCCAGTTCCCAGATGTAACTCAGAGAGCCTGGTCTAGCCTGTGGTCACACGGCTGAAGTCCTGCCTCACCAAAAGAGCTTTTTAGCTAGATGGGAATTCCAGGGTTAAAAAAAAGGCCCCTATCCATATGGGGCACCTCAGGAACTACTATTTTTACATTGTTGTTTCAACATGAACCAATTTGAATGAATAGAAATCTGTTACCCAGGAGCTGAAATGAAGGATTTATGAAAGTAATTCTGAGTGGTGGCTTTTTAAGAATGGAAAAATGTCCCCATCTTCTTTTCAGATGGTCAGTTGCCTCTTCTGTCATATGGTAGATCACTGTGAGAGCAAATAGGTGTGTGAGCAGGACCAGAGAAAAATCTATTGGTGGTGTGTAAAAGAAGATTACTGAGACCGGTAGTTGGCAGAGAGAGGAAGTGAACCTAGGTTCAGGCTAATAAGCTTCTCCTCCTTCATCCTCCCAAAATGACTTAGGGAGGCAGCTTGCTTAGGAGGAAGAGGAAGGAGAAAGTGCTGCATTTTGTAAGGAATGTGCCAGACTTGTTAAAACCTGACATACCCAGAGATAAAAAACTGCTTGGAGACATGCTGGCTTTCCACAGTGGGAAATGAGTTTTGTCCAGTGGCTTGCTGATGAATCTGGTCGAAACTAGCCGTCCAAAGTGGAAAGCAGTGTGGTGAAATATTTAGCACTTCGGGAGCCAGCCAAACCCTCTTGCATCCACACAGAGTGTTTACTAGATGAGCTTCACATACAGACATCTCTGACTTGCGTGCAGCTGCAATACAGTGTTTTTGCTGAACATTGAGTCACTGCTCAGCCACGTTCTAACGATACTCTGTTTTTGGATCTCTCATGACATTGTTTTTAAGCCTCTTATTTTAGACAGAAAAAGAAACCAAGCTGATAGGAAAAAAAAATGCTATTTTTGCCAAATCTTGTATAGGAGGGTTTTGAAATACTTCAGAAGTATTAAATATTTGATTCCCAGTCATAATTAAATTATCCTTAGAGTAATGGAATTTTACTTAAGTTAATATCGAGAGTAAAGGCGGAGTCTCTGGGAACTCCTGTGGTGGTCCAGTGGTTGAGAATCCGCCTGCCAGGGTGTGAGACGCAGGTGCAGTCCCTGGCCTGGGAGGGTTCCAGGTGCCGCAAAGCGACTCGCCCATGCGCCGCCACTGCTGAGCCCGAGCTCTGGCGCCTGTGCTTCGCAACAAAAGCCCCTGGAATGAGGAGCCTGCAGCTGCGCCTGGAGAGCAGCCCCCCACTCACCATGGCTGGGGAAGGCTCACACGCAGCAGTGAAGACCAGCTCAGCCAAAGATAAAGCAAGAATCTTATTAACAGAAAAATCTCTGTGAAGGGAATTTTGGTAAAATAACGTCTTTGCCACTTAATTGAGTAGCTCTTTGTTCACTTTTTTCTTCTCTTTTTAAATTTTTTTTTGGGGGGTGGTTTTGGTTTAGATAATTTTTAAGTGAAAAAAATAACAATAGTACAGACCATTTTTAAATAGATCATCTACCATCTCACCACCCTCAAACTACTATTTTTAATTTTGCAAAGCCTTTCTCTTTGTTGACAAGATAGCTTTATATAGTCGCTCTCATAGTGCTTGTACCACTTTAAATTTATTTTTTCAGTTAACATTTTATCATTAATATTCTTCCATGTTACTATGGTGTCATCTTATTTTAAAGACTACGCAATATTCCATTGCGTTGATGCATTATCACTTACCAAATCAATTATTTGTCAAGCCTTAAATTATCTCAGTATGCAATGAGCAGTTTTATATAGCAGTTCTTCTGAATTCTTTTCTGAGAACTGGCAGGTGAAAGTGAATGAACATTTTTATCACTCCTTCGGTATTGTTGTTTTCCAAGAGTTGTGCCAAGTTACAATACCAATAGTTGTAAGAGAATATTGCAGCTGAATTGCTTTTAATGACAGTTTCTTTTCTAGACAAAAAATGCTGTTGAAAAGTTCACTGATGCCAAGAGGAATTTGTTGCAAACTGAGAAAGATGCTGAGGAGTTAGAAAGGAGAGCTCAGGAAACAGCTGTTAACCTTGTCAAAGCTGATCAGCAGCTCAGGTAGGCAGACTCGCTCGGCCACTGATACACCTAGTGAGATGAATTGGAAGTTTGATTCTAAGAGGATGGTAATTGCTTTAGGATAAATGACACGTCACGTCAAGGCTAAGGAGTCTGGGGGAAATAAAGTGATGTGTTTCAGATTGTTGCAGGCTGACACAAAGGATTTGGAGCAGCACAAAACCGAGCAAGAAGAAATCTTGAAAGAGATAAACAAAGTTGTTGCAGCAAAAGACTCAGACTTCCAGTGTTTAAACAAGAAGAAGGAAAAACTAACAGAAGAGTAAGTACGGCCTCTGCCCGGCTTCGCAGGGCTTGTGCCGGGTGAGGGCTCCTGGGGCTCGGTCTCCCTACCGATTTGCTCTAGTACTGCTGGTGCTTTGTAGGCTGCAGAAGCTGCAGAAAGACATTGAGGCCGCAGAACGTGCTGAGGGTCATCACCTGCAGGTCCTGAAGGAGTCGGAGACCCTCCTGCAGGCCGAGAGAGCAGAGCTGGACAAGCTGAGGAGCCAGGTACGGCAGCAGCCACCTTGGAAACCAGTCCATGGTGCTGGGAAGCCGCCATTCGTGTTGCGATTATAAAAATGATATGTGTTTGATTGTGGAAAAAACTGGAAAATACATAGTAAAGTACGATTGAGGCTATCTATCCTAGTGGATAGGAATAGAGCCCAACCCAAATTTGAATCTCAACTCAAAACAATATCTTATTGAATGAGTGAGTCTGAAAACATGATCTTTCTGAGATCGTTTATGTTAAATGTGTGTGCAAATATTTGTGTTTGAATTTTTAGTCTCTGCCAAAGTACAAACATGGTCATCTGATAAGGGAGGGCAGTGAATGTTGTCTGTTTTCTTCCTTTCATGTGTCTGCATTTTCTGTTTTTCTGAAACTGAATATGTATTGCCCTTAAAATTGTAAGTTTTAAATTTACAAAACAAGTAAATTTCTTAAATCCCTGCCTGACTTTCATTGTCAGGGTGGTGTCAGTTGGAATGAAGTACAGATAGAGAAGCTCTTTGAAACCATAACCTGAGGGATGATCCTTGTTTTCATGTCATTGTTTTTGCTGTGATTTGAGCCAGCTCAGGGCTTTTATTAGGCATGGCATGGCTGCATTCCCCAGCCCGGCCTTTCTGACTCTTGCAGCTAAGATAACTAAAATTAGACTACCACCTCCACACAGCATTTGGCTGGACAAAATATTCTCCATCTCAGCACTTTGGTCAAGCTGCGTATTCTTTCCCTCTCTTTGACGCAGGTGACGGGTCAGCAGCAGGAGATGGCTGTCTTGGACAGACAGTTGGGGCATAAGAAGGAGGAGCTACATCTACTCCAGGGAAGCATGGTCCAGGCCAGAGCTGACCTCCAGGAAGCGCTGAGGTTGGGGGAAGCTGAAGTGACTGAGAAGTGCAGCCGCATCAGGGTGTGTGTCTCAGTGCTCTCCAAGAGCCCTGTAGTTCTGAGGATTTATTTCCGGATGTTTCCGCATGTCCCCCCAAGATGCAGACGTGAGTCCCTGAGTCTCGCCGCCCACCCCGCCAGCTCGCTGGTCTCGAGCCGCTGGGGCTGTTGTGCGCCGCTGGCCCTCCGTGTTTTCCGGCCGTGCCTGAGGTCTTCTGCCTCTGCGTTTCTCGTGCTGTTTCTTCAGGACTTTCCTTTCTGGGAATGCCCAAATCTGACCTAGTTTGCACAGTTCAGCCTCACGCCACTAAGGGACTTCCCCAGCTTTTCCTGGAAGCGATTTATCTTGCTTCTGAGTTGGTAATGCTCTGCACATTTCCTGCAGAACCTTAGCCTTTCTTGATCATGGTTCTGTCCCCGGCCTTACTTCCCCAAAAGGTACTAACAGCCCCTGGAGGGCAGGAGATGGACCTGAATCAGCCTTTTCTCTGTAACACACAGCCTTGCCCATAGTAATAATTGCATATACATTTTAAATGTAAATATGTTAGTGTAAATACAGTGCTATTCTTAATGTAAAACACAAAGATGAGCTTGTTTTCAAATGAGAATTTATATGTGAGACAGTAACAGAATTTATTTTAAAGTATTTTCTATTCATAACTTGGTAGAGGTGGGTTGACTTTTTTCTTTTTTTTCTTTGCATAGGAACTAAAAGGTCTTCTGGAAGAACTGAGTTTTCAGAAAGGAGAACTAAATGTCCAGATTAGTGAGAAAAAAAATCAACTTTCACTTATAAAGCAAGAAATTGAAAAAGAGGAAGAAAATCTTCAGGTAGTTTTAGGGCAGATGTCTAAACATAAAACTGGTAAGTTTAAAGTTTAACCTTATTTCTAATCAAAGAAAAGCAGATTATAAATGGAATATTTAAATTAACTGAAAGCAAAATTTTCATTACCACCAGAGTGTGATGAAAGATCACTTATAGGCTGTTGATTGAATTATAAAATGAAACAACCTCTCAGTGTCTTAAACTCTTAAAATACACACCTGTCAAACTTACTAGGTAGCCATTTCTATTTATCTAGAGAGGGCAAGCATTTATGCACATCACAGCAATATTTATTTCTCTTTTTCAGTTTTATTAAGAAATAAGCCTTAATTTCCTTGTTTAACAAATTTAGCTGAGTTACTTACAGTAGAATTTATAATGACAAAATTTGGAAACAAATGACCAATTTAAAAACCATATTTTAACATTTAATGACATGCAGAAATACTGATCAGAGTGAAAAAATAGATAAAAACCAAGCATTGAATGTAGTCTTAACTTGTTTTAAAAAATATGTGTGTGGGGACTTCCCTGGCCGTCCAGTGATTAAGACTTCACCTTCCAGTGCAGAGGATGCAGGTTTGATCCTGGTCAGGGAGCTAAGAGCCTGCATGCCTCACAGCTGAAAAACCAAGACATAAACAAGAAGCACTGTTGCAGCAAATTCAATAAAGACTTTAAAGTGGTCCACATCAAAAAAAACTTAAAAAGAAAAAAAGACTGTTAAAGTCTTAAGTGAAATGAAAGTCACTCAGTTGTATCTCACTCTTTGTGACCCCATGGACTGTAGCCTGCCAGGCTCCTCTGTTGATGGAATTCTCCAAACAAGAATACTAGAGTGGGTTGCCATTCCCTTCTCCAGGGGATCTTCCTGACCCAGGGATCGAATCTGGGTCTCCCACAATGCAGGCAGATTTTTTTATTGTCTGAGCCACCAAAATATTTAAAAAGTAAAATATGTGTGTGAGGGTGTGTATATGCCCACACATAAGCTTCTGGAAGGAAATTATCAAAGTGTTATTTTAGTAGTGATCATCTTTGGATGGTAGGATAATGAGGGGTTTTAATTTTTTTCTTTTGTACTTTTTTCAAATTTTCTATAATGAACAAATATTCTTATAATCAGAAAAAGTTGTTAATATTTAGAAATCTATATTTCAAAGGACAAAAGAATTGATATATAAATTTCAGCTGATATAGTTTTAAGTTTTTCTGTTTGGTTTAAATTCTTTTAGGTAGGGTATAAGTTCTTTTAGAACTAGATCTTTTTTGAATATTTGTTTAAATTTTTTCAGCAAATTAATGTTTAGCAATACTTTTAAAGGATTTTTTCGTTCAAAATGCAATTAATTAGCTCCATTAATTCAGCACAACAAATATGTATTTTATTACCTATTGTTACATCAGCCAATAGCATTATTTTCTGTTTCATTTTGTAAATATTTCCACATTCAATTAATAGCCTAGACCATGCTTTGTTTCTGTTAGAACTTAAGAATATTCTGGACATGTTGCAACTTGAAAACAACGAGCTGCAAGCTTTGAAGCTACAACATGACCAAAAGATGTCTGAGTTAGAGAAGACTCAGGCTGAGGTGCTGGAGGTAATATACAAAGGCATTTTACTGGTAGCAAACCACACAGCCTTTCTCCATTTGTACGGTTGAGTCCTCTTTTACCTTCTTTAGGAGAAACTGGAGTTGGAGAATTTGCAGCAGACAGCCCTGCGACAGAAAGGGGAGATCGAGTGGCAGAAGCAGCTCTTAGAGAGGGACAAGCGAGAGACTGAGCGGATCACTGCTGAGACCCGAGCATTGCAGTTGTGTGTTGAGTCTTTGTGCAAACAAAAGGAAGATCTCGAGGAGAAATGTGACAGCTGGGAGAAGAAGCTGGCACAGACCAAACGGTAAGAGCAGGAACGAATAAGCTTGCAGGGCCCCTTCTGGAAGGCTAAAGCATTATAAACACACTATTTAAAAAATTGGAAAAGGCAAAAAAAACCAAAAAACAAAATACACCACAAACTCAGTATCACAGTACAATTCACCAGTAGCATTTTGGGATGAATTTTCCTTTTAGGCTTTTTTCCTCCCTTAAAGCATTTTTTTTTAATAACTTGTGATTTAAGTAAAATAATGTATGCTTGGAATATGTGAGTCAGTGGAGAAATATACCTTGTTGTGGGTAGGAAGGCCCAGTATTAACCCATTGTTAAGATTCAGTTCTCCTCAGATCTGTAGATTCAAAACAATCACAATTAAAATCCCAACAGACTTTTTAAATAGAAATTGGCCATCTGATTCTGAAATTCATATTGAAATGCAGAGGACCTAGAATATAAGACTTTTTAGATATGACACCAAAACAACTTTAACAAAGAATAAAAGTTTAGAGCTAACAGTATGTGATTTTAAGACAGTATACAACCATGATAATCGAAAACACTGTGGTATTGGTATAAAGATAGGGAGATAGGTCAGTGCAACAGAACAGAAAGTCTGCAAGTAAACTCACAAATATATGCAAAGCTGATTTTGACAAAGATGCAAAATAGAGAAGAGATGGTTTTTCAAAATATGTTGCTAAAAGCACTGCGAAAAAATGAACCTTGATCTATACTCACACTAAGTATAAAAGTTAACTCAAAATGGATCATAAACATAAATGTAAAACCAAATATAAAACTTTACAAAAACTAGGAAAAAACTAGGTAAAAAAATCTTCATGGCCTTGGGTTAGGCAAAAATTCCTTAGATAAGACCCTGAAAGCATGATCTGTAAAAAAGTAAATTGATAAAATTGAACTTCATCAAAGTTTAAAATTTCTGTTTCTTGAGAATTCCCTGGTGATCCAGTGGTTAGGATTCCATGTTTTCACTGCCAAGAGGGCAAGTTCAATCCCTTATTGTAGAACTAAGATCCCACAAGCTTCACAGTGTGGCTGGGGGAAAACAAAACCAAAAACTTGATTCGCAAAAGACAGTGTTGAGGCAATAAAAAGACATCTCAGACTGGGAGAGAAATCTTTGCAACTGTGTATCTGATGAAAGACTTGTACCCAGGATGTATATACATGGATAACGAACTCTCAAAACTCAGTAATTAGAAAATGAAGAACCCGATTTGCAAATAGGCAAAAATTTGAACATTTTATTTAAGAAAATAGATTAATGGCAGATAAGTGCATGAAAAGATGCTCAGTGTCATTAACAGTTAAGGAAATGGAAATTAAAACCACAACTAAATATCATTACATACCTATTAGAATCGATTAAACACTGACCATACCAAATTCTATCAAGGAACTTTCATACCCAATTGGTGGGAGTATAAAATGTCAGTAAGAGTACTTGGCAAAATAGTTTGGCAGTTAGACTTAAAAATGCAAACATACACCTACCAGGAGATCTAGCTTTCCCACACCTAGAGGTGAAAGCGTGTAGCGTGTGCGCACGCAGGCATGCTAAATTGCTTCAGTTGTGTCCCACTCTTCACGACCTGTGGACCGTAGCCCAGCAGGCTCCTTTGTCCATGGGACTCTCCGGACAAGAAGACTAGAGGGGGTTGGCATGCCCTCTTCCAGGGGGTGTCCCCGACCCAGGGGTCAAACCCACATCGCCGTGTCTCCTGCATTGTTAGGTGGGCTCTTTACCACTGGCGCCACCTGGGAAGCCCGGGGGTTAAAGCCTGCGTCTGTATGAAACTGTTCACTGGTGTTCAGAGCAGCGTTATTTGCAGTAGCCAGACACTGAAAACACCCGAAATGCCCATCAGCTCTTGGATGGGTTGGCAGATTATGGTATATCCATAACATCGAATGGGCTTCCAGGTGGCACAGTGGCATAGAACCCACCTGCCAATGCGGGAGACATAGATCCACTCCCTGGGTTGGAAAGAGTTCCTGGAGTAGGAAATGCCCACCCCCTCCAGTATTATTGCCTGGAAAATTCCATGGACAGAGGAGCCTGGTGGGCTGCAGTCCATGGGGTTGCGAGGAGTTGGACACAACCGAGCGACTTCCCTTTCACTTTTCACTTTCATGCATTGGAGAAGGAAATGGCGACTCACTCCAGTGTTCTTGCCTGGAGAATCCCAGGGGTGGGGGAGCCTGGTGGGCTGCTGTCTATGGGGTCGCACAGAGTCGGACACGACTGAAGCGACTTCGCAGCAGCAGCAGCATACCGTCGGATGGGATTCTAGCTGGCACAGTGGCATAGAACCCACCTGCCAATGCAGGAGACACAGGTCCACTGCCTGGGTTGGAAAGAGCTTCTGGAGTAGGGGAATGGGCACCCCTCCAGCATTATTGCCTGGAAGATTCCATGGGCAGAGGAGCCGGCAGGGTGCGGTCCATGGGGTCACAAGGAGTTGGACAGGACGGCACACACACAGGCGAGCCATCGAATGGGCTCCCCTGGTGCCTCAGCGGCCGAGAATCTGCCTGCCGGTGCGGGAGACACGGGCTTGATCTCTGGGTCGGGAAGATCCCCTGGAGAAGGAAAGGGCAACCCACTCCAGTGTTCTTGCTTAGGAAACCCATGGACAGAGGAGCCTGGCGGGCTACAGTCTATGGGGTCACAAAAGAGTCGGGTATGACTTGGGGATTCACCAATAGCAACAGACCATAGACTACTACGAGGCAACAAAAAGCAAAGGAGTATTAGTAACACGCAACTACGTGGCTGCATCTCAGAGTAACTGTGCTCACTGAAAGAAGCCAGACAAAAACCAGTCCATAGTGTTATTCCTATTCATGTAAAGGAACACGTGCTCATACATACATATTTTTTTTGACAAATATTATTATATATAAAATTGTGTTTTTTGCTTTTTCACTTATAAGTTAAGTCCATTTTAATCACGTGTTTGGAATTATAAGTGCTATCCATGTTGTCCCTGATTTTTATAAAACTTCAATTTTAGCAAGTCACTTTTTGAAATGACAAACATTTCCAAATATTCTATTTGGAAAGCTGAAAATAAGGGTTTTTTTTTAAGAATGGGTTGAAGAGCCTTACAGTTTGTTAATACTTATTAATGTTTGTTATTTTAGTAAATTATTAATATCATCCAGGCTCCACAGCTGCATTGTGACACATAACACTATTCGTTAGTTGTTTGGTATTTGTGCTTGGACATTTTGAGTTTGACAGTCTTAACAGTCTCGCTTGTATCGTAGGGCTTTAGCAGCCACAGAAGAGAGTAGCAAAGCAAAGCAGTCAGACTTGGAAAAGTTGGAATTGGATATCAGAAAACTGCACCAGGAACTAGACCAGCTAAACAGAAACAAGCTCTCACTGCACAGAGATGTCGCAGCCGTGCAGCAGCAGCTCCAGGGTAAGAGGCGTGGTAGGAAGGCATCCGTCTGCCTTCTGCTGGAGTCTTTGTTTAATTGTTTCCTTTCTTATTACAGAAATAGGTCATGCTGGAGGGCATGGGGTTTCTTTTAGAAGTGAGAAAAATGTTCTAATATTAGGTATGGTGATGGTTGAACAACTCTGAATTTACCAAAATCCATGAAATTGTACACTTTAAATGGATGAAATGCATTATATGTGAATTACATCTCAGTAAAGCTGTTTTTTTTTTTAATGAATTCATATTCCTTAGAGAACAATGTTAAAACATAGCAAAGTGACAAAAATTACTATTGACCACACTCTTCAGAGATAATTTCTACTAGCAGTGTAGTAAATATCCTTCCAGATTTTTCCTTGAGGGGTAGTGTGTGTGTATGGATTTAAAAGCAAAGATGGAAATAAATAACGTATTTATGACCCAATCTTTATAAATCCTCATGATTGATTATTTATGTTCCTAAGTAATTCCAGCCAACAGTATACTTGTTGAACACTTCCTGTGTACTGGGCATGATTGTAGATGTTTCATATGCATTTTATCATTTAATTCTTATAACATTTTTATGAGGTAGAAACTATGATTTCCCCCATTTAAAGAAGCCAGCTTAAACCCAGTTTCCTCAGGACTTGCTTAAGCGAGAAGTGACCTGCTCAAGCTCACCCAGTTAGTAAGTGACAAAACCAGTACAGATAATAAAATTTATTTTCAAATTGTCTTCCTGAAAGGTTGTACCAAATTTACATTTTTATCAGCAGTGTGGAAGGTACCTGTTT
Source organism: Oryx dammah (assembly GCF_014754425.2). Taxonomy (NCBI): domain Eukaryota; kingdom Metazoa; phylum Chordata; class Mammalia; order Artiodactyla; family Bovidae; genus Oryx; species Oryx dammah. The sequence goes on from NW_024070185.1 coordinate 108,679,220, forward strand.
TTAAACCACACACCTCATCAACACTAGGTATTGTGTGTGAGTTTTTTTTATCATGAGGTTTTGAACGTGTTAATCTTTCTTTTTTTTTTTTAACATGTAAGTCTTTAAAAAACACAAGGCCCCAAGCCCAGATCTGGCTTGCGCATGTTCCTCTCTCTCGGCCTTGAATAAGATAGGGTGGCGAAGTCACCTGTTACACCGTAACAGAAGGAAGCATGAATTCACTGTCAGTCTACATGTTTAAGGGGACTGATGGGAAACTGGAAAATGTATACATATGTATTTCTTATTCTATGTAAATGTTATTTCTGTAGAAAAACGAGAAGCAGTAAACTTATTACAGGAGGAACTAGCTGATGTCCAAGACCATTTGAACCTAGCGAAACAGGTGAGCCTAACAAACGTAACCTTCCAGTAGTGTCCCGCAGGTGTGCAGATAGCTGCTTGAAATAACAGATCAGAGGCTGGTTCCTTCTCATATAAGCAGGTCCTGTAGAGCCTTATCTAACACAAATGTAATATATACAAAACCTTTGATGCAGAGCAATAATTTTCTAGTTTATTTTAGCCCTAGAATTCTCCATTCAAACAATGTTTTGCTCAAAGCTAGTAAGTAAGGTGGCTAGAAGACCCCCGTAGTTGGTCAGCCGCCATTCTAGGGGCTTCAGGGACCAGACGGACCTCTCTTCCCCGTGGCACAGATGAGGCCTTTAGGCTTCTCAGCGTCTTCCTGCAGGGATTCAGTGTTGTCCTGTGAGAGTATTGCCGTGAGCTGAGTTCCAAAGAACCTCAAGCAAGTTTTAGACCTTAATTTCTACTCTCTAAGTTACAGGTTAGATTAGACATCTAAATGCTCTTCCTTCTACCTTTATGATTCTGTGTTTCTAAGATGTATAAAACTTATTCTGTCCTTTAAAAAGTCTTAACATTTTCTATGTTACTAGAAATATGGAAACTTTTCCAAAAGTGTTTAATTAGGGTTCTTTGAAGAAAGAAGTATTTATTGTTTTGTGAATTTTTTTAAACCTGTATAAATATTTCAGATGGTAACAAAACCATGACTTCAGGTTCAGTTTCAGTCAGAGTTAAGGCTTGTTCACAGTTTTTCTCAATCTTAGCAATCCTGTGAGGTGGGTGGTGTTTATTCCCACCTCAGTGACAAGATGGCTAAATTTCGGAGGAATCAAGTCTCTTCCTGAGGTTCTATCATCTTAGGTACTAAACAGAGGGAAGTCAGTGATTAGATTGAGCTCTGGGTGCCTTCGCATGTTTATTGCAATGCTGAAGGAGGTGGAGCTTTCATCTCGCCGGGCTTAGGTGGCGCAGCTGTGGCGCTGGCGCCCGTAGTGAAGGCGGCTCTGTCCGTGGTTTGAGTTTGTTCTTTGCCCTGAAGGACCTGCTCCGCACCACCAAGCGCCAGGATGTCCTGCTTGGCGAGCAGACCCGGCTGCAGGAGGACCTCCAGGAACGCATGAAGAGGTTGGAAGTCTGCCAGAAAGAAGAGGAAGCAAAACAGCAGCACCTGCAAGCGCTTCAGGACGAGGTGGAGGACAAGAAGACCGAACTCGCCCGCCAGGAGACGGTACCGCACCCCGGCGGCGGAGCGCTGCTGAGGCGCTCCCGCTCGGGTCTCGCTCACTGCGCCTGCCCTGTGTGACCTGAGGGGGGTTTCACACCGACTCTTTGACTCCCTCGGTATTGATATTACGGACCATTAAGACTGTAGAACAGGCCCCATAAAGAACCGCGGTGGCCACGTGTCAGCTCCTGCGCACCCCCTCCTCACATGCTAGCCAAATCATTTTCCGTCCCCACCTGACGCTTGTTGCAAAGAGAACTCCCTCTGTCCCCGCGGGCTGTTCGCTACTTTCTGTTTGAACTGGAGTCCAACTAGTGTCCATGAAGATTCCCGCGGGACGTTGTTTGTTAGCTGGTGACTAACTGAGGGTGTTCTCTAATAAGATGTTTCAGAGACTCCAGAAAGAGAGAGAAAGTGAAGAAAAAAAGTTAGAAGCCAATCGAGCGACCCTGCAGGAGCAGCGGCAGCAGCTGGAAAAGGAAATCGCAGACCAGAAGAGCGCGCTGGACCAGGTGCTCAACCAGGTGCTGGGGGCCGAGGAGCGCGCCCGGACTCTGCAGCAGGAGGCGAGGTGGGGTGAGAGCCTGGAGAAGACGCTCTCCCAGACCCGTATGTATCCCGGAGCACTGCCGGGGTGGGGGGGACCCGCTGACTGTCCTGCGACGCGTGTTGAGGAGGCCCAGACAGGGGGGCAGGACCGGTGTGGGGGGCGGGCAGCCCCTCACTCGGTCCTCCGGGTCCTGAAAGAGATGAGGAGGCCGGCCCAGAGCGAACAGAGTCTGTCTTTATGGAGATGGAATTTGATCCCGACACAGTCAGGTGTTTCTCCTTGACTCTATCACTTTCTTTGAGAATGCTTTTTCAAGGAAGTGGAATATTAAGGCAAAGAAGTGCCAAAAAGGTGCCCTAAAGGCTTTCTATAAAACTACATTAATTCTGAGCTTTGGAACAATGATCCATTTCATCTCAGCCTGTTACAAAAAACAATATTAACGGTTCTATGATACAGTTGTTGGCCATTGGGTCTGTTTATTCTTTTGAGCCATACATAAATGAACTTGACTCCAGGGCAAAAGATGGTTCTTACGTCAGTAAATGAATTCTTTTTCCCTCAGACTTCAGGTTTTAATAATGCTCAGAAAATGATGTTCTCCCCTGTGGAAACTTTGAGGACTTGGGTTTTGAAAGGGTTATTACTCCTTTTTCCCTGGGAACTCTTGATTCAGACCCAACCTTTCTCATTTTGAAACAGACCTAAATATGCTGAGTCTGACCATGCCAGAGGTGTGAGAAGTGATGTCTGGGCAGGGTGTTGCTTTACACAGGTTGATTAGAAAAATCTGTGTTAAATATCACTGTTGTGTAGAAGCATCATCTGTTGAGTATACTCACCATGCATTAGGTGTTTGCACGCATGATCCCCACTAAATACCAGGAAATGGGCTCCTTCTGTA